>NW_027117711.1:0-312248 GCF_038497795.1 Lipomyces arxii | reverse complement strand
TATTCAGTTTCCCTTAACTGAGGTTTCCAAGTTTTGTTTTCTTCTAAATAAATTATATTACTATCTACTTCTACAGCGTTTCCAAGATCCTAACAGGTTTCCAAGTTTTGTTTTCTTCTAAATAAATTATATTACTATCTACTTCTACAGCGTTTCCAAGATCCTAACACTCTTACAAGAATAATCTTTGTGGTGCGCGCAACAAAGGTCAACTCGAACGTAAGAAAAGAAGACAAGAAAAAGGAGAAGAAAATTCTGCGCACCACTTATTCCTGTACGAGCCCTACGCAACCCTACCAGCCGTACGACCAACAACACGGTTTCAAACCGTAACAGGGTATTACGTCAACGAAAAGTTTTGCTTAATTATTGTTATTAGTCTATATTTGTTTGTACAGAGAAACCCAAGTATAAGAAGGGTTTTTTTTTCCCTTTGCTGTAATAATAACTAACAGTTATATATGCAAAATTCAGTCTTACCTGTAGCAAACAAGTCTTCCATACTTGTCTTCCAGTTACTAGAAATAGGCAGTTAGTATATTAAATAGAACATCTTTTTAAATTTTCCCAGAGATTGTTTCGTGTCTTCAGTAAACGTATATTTCTAACAACGGTGTTGTTTGGTTGTATAGTGTAGTGGCTATCACACCAGATTTTGATTGATAAGGACTTTCTGGTAACCCCGGTTCGATCCCGGGTACGACCTCATTATTGTTTTGCCAGTTAATATTTTGCTAATTATTTTTTTTTGCGTTTTTTGGCGTACAAAATTGCCCAATTATGTTATTATTGAAATTTCCTATTGTAGGAGCTGCACTGATAAAAAAAGCTTCAAAAATCGGTCGATCAACTTGGAGGAGTAGACCGCGACGCGCGCGCGTAAATCGAATGGTCAGTCCAAAAGGAGCAACTGTACACATTTAAATCAGGTTTATTCAATTGACTACAAAAAGCAATATGTCTATTGTTTCACTTTTGGGGATAAATGTTCTGAATAATCCTGCTGCATTTTCGGCTCCGTACGAGTTTGAAATTACTTTTGAGTGTCTGGAACCCTTGAAAGAAGGTAGATTTAGCTTCTCTCTTGCAAGTTTATTATCAGAGCAGTAACATTTTAGATCTTGAATGGAAACTGACATACGTCGGATCATCATTATCGTAAGTTTACGATTTTATCAGTCATTAAAATAAATATATTGATGACGACAGGCTGGAGCATGATCAACTTCTCGACTCAATTCTGGTAGGTCCAGTGCCCGTTGGAATCAACAAGTTCCTGTTTGAAGCCGATCCACCGTCGCCTGAGTTGATTCCAGTGGCTGAGCTTGTCAGTGTCACTGTAATCTTATTGACGTGCTCATATAACGGGAAAGAATTTGTGCGAGTAGGATATTACGTGAACAACGAGTACGACACAGAAGAGCTACGAGAGAATCCGCCAAACAAAGTCCAGATTGAGCATGTCATGCGTAATGTTTTAGCAGAGAAGCCACGGGTGACGAAGTTTAGCATAGAATGGTATGTACAATCTTGTGCTGTAAAATGATGCAAGGTTTAATCGTACTTTAGGGACAACGACGGCAACAAACAAAATGTTCGGGAACCACAAGAAAATGACCAGGAAGAGGGCATGTAATTTACACCGTGCGCAACATGTGTAAGCTTGTACGAGTGATTTAGAAATCGAATTCGAAAATCGATAGCTTTTGTATAATAGTCTGAACAGTCAGTCAGTCATTAAATCTATTTTATCATACACGTGACAAACTCGACCACTACCAAGCCTTAGCACGACCTTTCCAATCGTAAGATGACCTAGTGTAAAGATCCATATTCCAATTCTTCCATACATTTCGGCCGTAAGGATTTCGCTGAACGATTTCTCTGTTGGCTGCCAATTCCTGTGCAATTTGCTCTTTGTAGTGTGCTAATCCCTTTGTAGTAATCTTGCATGCATCCACAATACGAGACGCACCAGCATTACAAGCCAAATCTCTAAAGTGACCCATTAGATCGTTCAAAATTTTGCGTCTGATAGGAAGAGCGGAATCTGGCTTTGACAGTATAGCTTCAGCGGCATGCGACAAGAGCGCGTTTTCGCAAAACTGAATTTTTGTATCGGGTGGAAATTCAACGAAATACTCCACAATCTTTTCAGACAAAACTGGAATATGCGAAATTATGTTCTCAATCAAAATGCATCGTTGCTTTAGACTGTCGTTCAAGTGACTCCGTCGGCTAGGGCTAATCTCGTCAAATGATTTCAAATCTAATAACACCAGCAACTTATTGTTAATGTCACTCTCATCACAAAGTTTCTGAATTTTCTAATATATGTTAGAAACCCTTTTGAGCTTGCTTGAAACAAATTGCGTACTTTGCCAACTTTTTCTGTCGAGCTTTCATGAGCGGATACGGCCAAAATGACGTTGTTCAAGAGAACAATGTTCTGAACTAAAATTTTCAGTCATAATAAGAAAGTTAGTCAAAACGCGTACGTGTGAGATTGGTAACGCCATTTAATAATTCCGTTGCGAATTGCGATGACGCCTTATCTTTCAGTCTCTCCATCAGCGCACGCACCACAAAACTAAAACCTTTAGCCTCGCTTATAATGCTCAGACGTGGTTTAAAAAAAGCCTCATAAACATATTCCACAAATGATAGCGGACAGTTGTACAGAACCTTTTCCAAAAAGTGTGACCCGACTGGAGCTGAAAGTAAACTTTCAATGTATGAAACAGTCAAAAAGTCCATCTCCGCTAAACGAAGTCAGCACAGATATACAAGCAAACAGATCAACTTACCTTCTCTAGAAGGAAAAATGATCTTGAGTATATGATCATGCATCATCGAATCTTCAATCTCAATTAACAACTGCAAAGCAGGACTGCAAACAGTATCCAGTGCAAGTCGCCGACTCTCTTCTAATCCCAAATGCGCTGTCAAGTCGTTCACCATGTCTTTTATGCATTGTTGAAACACAGCTGGCGGTTCAAAGCTATCGTAGTGGTATGTTTCCGCACTGCCAGCTTTCTTCTTGGAAGCTTTCTTTGAACTCAAAACGGACGAGCCACTCTTTGCAACTAAGGGTTTTCCAGTAAGCATCATGAGAAGGGTTCGTGCAACGTGCGAGCCAAACGGATGAAAAAAAATTCGTCGGATGTCAGGTTTTATCTCCTAAATTGAGGTCAGAGCAATCCCGTATATGCCGAAATCCGCAGCCTACAGCAATGAAGTCCATAACAGCCGAAGTAACAGGAGAGTTGACAGTGTCAACACTCGCAATCTGTGCTATTACATAGTTCTGTTCGCCTTCTGAGCTGACATAGCTTCGAGAACAGTTCAGCAACGTCTCCAGACAATGCGATGAAAATCTTTGCATGCAAAGTTCAGTCACTCTATTACAGTCTCAATATTAAATACCCATAAAGAAGACATTTGTTCAGTACTTTCCGCTAATATCTTTGTAAATTTCCAACAGTCGCAACTGTGATGCCTTCAACAAAACTTGCTCGAATGCTTTTGATCCGGTCGGATCAGTAACAACTTTAAGCTCAATATCTTTGATTTCTGACCATAGCGCTTCATATAACTGTTCCTCTTCTAGCCATTGTCAGACTGCACTGATTAAACTTGCAATTTCGTACCAGCAGGTGACTTGAATGAGTTTGCATTAATGATTTCGTCCACCTCTTTAAAATACTCAATCTGTGTGCCATCTAAAAGCCCATAAAAAGCCTGCTGCCCAGCACCTAAATCCTGTTAACCTGTGCGAAATTCGGCAGTATTTATATGCACTTACTTGAACTTTCCTCGTCGTACCCATCGGCTTCTTCCTGAAATTCTGTTTTTTCTTCTTTCTCTACTGATTTCTTGTCATACGGCTTATCTTTTAACCGACGGCCACGCTTTTTCTGTTCGCGGGGCATTTTTATTAATAATTAATTAGTTGGAAACTTCAGACGAAGAAAGTCTTACTTCACAATAGTTTTTGATGTTGGGAGCTGACACCTGGAAAAGTTTGCGGCTCATCTAAGTTGCGTAAGCTACACGTCAACAGGTCTACAACGAAATGATTTATGTTTTAAATTTTACAAAAATTTTTACTAAATGTAAAATCATATCACTGACTAAGCCAAACGCCAATCCGTAGCTTTCCTAAATATCATAGAGTTCTTCATGCACCGTTGCGCCTAGCTTCCTTCCCCACTTTGAGCATTCACCTACAAGAGAACGACTTCCGCAACATATCAACCACATGCCACAGCCTCCATCAACATTGTCAACAGTCTTCCTGTACTCTTTCAACTCAGATTCGATATTAAGTCGTTTCTTGTTAATGCGTATATTTCTTTCTTGGACAAATGCCTTGTCTCCAGCAAACTCCATATCCTGGTCGGTTATTAAACTTGATCCCACACTCGCGTCGGCGTATGTAAGAGGTACCCCACCCTTAGTTGTACTTTCTCCATCGGACACGTCCCCAGAATCAAAGGTAAACTCTTCGTCAATATCCGGTGACTCGCCTTTAGTAAAGAACACATCCACATCTGTCAAATTGAAGATCTCAAGTAGGAGAAGATCGTCTAAAGACCGAATGGCCCATAGAAGCTTCACTTGCTCGTTCATCTTTCTGAGTGTTGTGACGATTGGCACTGCAAAAGAAATACCAACCCCGCCCGTGACGACGACCGTCATTCTTCGGTGATCATTTTTGTACATGTTCATGAAAAAATCATACCCTAGTGAGGCAAATGGCCCGTTTACCATGTATTCATACTCGTCAGAAATACGGAATCTTAGAGTCGGTTTCACAATCAGTCTAACACCTTCTTCATCTGAAGCCAAATTTGCAATTGTGTAGGGGTGTGAAGCAGCAAACCACCAGAATCTCGACCATCCACTAACTGGAGACAAGCGCACATGTGCACCAGGTGGAAAGTATTTTGGAAACAGGCTTCGTGGTAGAGTTACCATTTGTGTAGTAGGGCTGATTTGATTGACTCGCGGTCGGAAAATTTTACCATATCCATATCGATAACATAATTGACCACCAAGTAGTATCAGCAATATCGTCGCAATCAAATAAATTCTGGGACGCGCATGAATCGCAACCAAGATGACAGTAACCCACGTGAAAAGATAATGTGTCCTGAAAAAAAGTTCATGATTTCGACTTCTAATGAAGTGAAACGAGACAACAAAGGTTAACAAGAATGCGCTCAACAATATCACACCAAGGAAATTGTCGAACTGTAGTATCTTCTTTAGGTTGCTGATTTGAAAGTAGTAGTTTACATATAGTATACCGTGAGCTGTGGCAAATGCAATAAGAATACGCCCGAGCCAAATGTGAAACGGAAGTAGCCGTAAATATGATTCTCGTGGGATCGGTGACGGTTTCAGAGATAAAAATAATAGTCCTGGCAATGTCGCTGTGGCCACTCTGTAACGGTTAACCTGGTAAGAATAAAACTTTGTTTAAATGACTTACCTTCCAAATCTTTTTGTGAGATACAAATAGTCGTCATGAGTTTCCAGAAACGACAAAATAACTAATCCAACTGTGCATGCTGTCATCGTAAACCAGAGTGGTACTGGACGCCGCAATACTCGCGGAAGATAATTGCTGATTACGATCCGTAGCATGAGAAGAGCAAGAATGATAATAGTCGAGAGAAGAACTATGTTACCATATTTCGTTGTTATTTCTCGCCGTAACAGTTTCTCTGCTTTCGTTGGAGTGTTGAAAGAGAAGATCATAATGTTCACGCATTCACGCAATGTATTCGATCAAGATATTTCGTATCGCAGAGAAATACTCATTGCATTTCCAAAACACAAAACTGTCGGCTCCTGCAAAAAATCGAGAAATCTTGATTTCAAATGAAAACAATGGTCAATTTTGTCTTCGGCTATCCGGTGTAAAATTTCGGTTAATTTTAGGTATAATTCATGAGTAGCTGCGGCAAACCCTTATGAGGTGGTTATGATACCATTACAGTGTTAACGCGTTATACATGCCTGTAAAGTTAAAATGGTAACTTATATATAAGCGTCTGACGGCAATATCCGCTCATATGACAATAAGGTTTTCCATAGGCGTTATCTGATCATCAGATATATACTCTTGGAAGAGAGAATCCGTATCACCCTGATTAACCCTAGCAATAGCGTTGCTGCGAGGAATACGAGCAGGGTAAAACAACCCTTCAGACGTCATCTTGTCTGGACAATCTATTTCTCCGAATTAATAGTTAACAATCTAATATCGGCAATGTCTCCTACAATTGCTATTACTGGATCTGCTAGCGGTGTTGGCGCTGCAATTGCTAAACTTTATGCCTCCAAAGGCTACAATATCGTCATGGCAGACAAAGCTGGAGACCTTTTACAGGCAACTGCCAGCCAGATTAAGTCGCTTTTTCCTTCTGTAGAGATTCTGTCCAAAGAAACCGATGTTACTCAGACATCTGATTTGATTGGATTGAAAGATGCCACTCTTGCTAAGTTCACTAGCCTTGACATTGTTGTGCTCAATGCCGGAATTGGAGGAGATTACAAGATGCCCGAGGACCAAGGTGGTTATTGGGGTAATCCTGAAGGAATGCGTAAATTGTTTGATGTCAATCTGTTTGGAGTCAGCAATGGTATCCACGCTTTCTTGCCTACTCTTCGTGAACAGGCTAAAGCCGAAAATAAGACCACCAGAATCATTGTGACTGGATCCAAGCAGGGAATCACAAACCCTCCTGGAAACCCATGCTACAATGCTTCAAAGGCTGCAATTAGATTTTTGGCTGAGCAATTATCTTATGAACTGAAGAGCGAGAGCGTTAAGGTCCACTTACTTGTTCCTGGTTGGACTTTCACCGGTCTCACTCCGCCTTATATTAGCGGATTGGTAACCGACGAGGAACTCAAAAACAAAAAGCCAAGCGGCGCGTGGTCTGCAGATCAAGTTGCTGAATACATGGAAAATTCCATTGGGAGAGAGGAGTTTTACATTATTTGCCCTGACAACGAGACCAGCGAAGAGTCTGACAAGATTAGAATGGAGTGGACCATGGGTGATATCATAAACCGTCGTCCGCCTCTCAGCAGATGGAGATCAGAGTTCAACGATGATTTTGCTGCATTCAAGGCTTCTAGAGAAAATTGAATGTTTAGTAGGCATGTTGCAAGATGTATATAGTGCATATGACAAATTACTTTGTTAGTGGATTCATGCTACGAACTTAATATATCCGAAGTAATACATCCGAAGTCAATTTGAATATTTTACAACTACTATACAAGCTCTCATATAACAGCGCTTATATGATACCTAAATTCCAGAGATTATAAATCACTTTAATCCTCGAAGTCTGATCTTTGACTAGCATATGTAACCGGCGCTTGGCCGGGTGGTAGCATTGGCGCTACTATTTGTTCCCCCGCCGCGACAGCTTTGATACCCCCAGATTTTCGTTCGCTCTTCTTTGCTTGCCGCGCTTCACCCAGCATCTTTCGCTTATTTGCCATCGCCAGCTTCGCATTCTCTAGGCTGTGCGCCTCATCACCTATAGGTCTTGGTCGGCCCCAATTGACGCGAAGCGGGCAGCCATTGATGACTAAGTTATTGCCAGTCGCTTCAGCAGCTGCTTCAGCAACCTCTCGGCTAGTGAAATTGACAAAGGCACAGCGTGAGCGATGGGAGCACACCAACGACTTTAACGGTCCAAACTGCTCAAAATATTTTCGAATCATGTACTCCGGTAAGTCGTCTTCTACTCCTGTAAGAAACAAAGACATAATCTTTCGATCCTTTGGTGTTGACAGTTTTTGCGATAGCTGAGGCAACTTAGCGACTAATTTAGCAACACCAGCACTCGCAGCCGCACCTGTCGCAGGGCCTCGAGCCAGTGTCGTAATCTGATTGTTTTGATATGATGAGTCTGTAAACTCGTTGATACTATCTTTTGAGTAGTAAGGCTGGGCTGAAGCTAGTTTCTGTAATAAAAGCTTTCCTGCTTCCTCTGACTGATGTTGTGGGGCATAAAACTGAGAGTCATCGCCATCTTCTCGTAACCTTTCTTCAATGTTCTGCGCAACGAACTGCTTAGAAATGATATTCTGCGGTTCAACAGTCGTAAGAGCTAGACTGCTTCCAGACCCTCCTGGAGCAGCTCCTACCATCTTCAGAGCGGCGTCTCGAATCGCAATCGGAAGACCAAAAGAAAGATCAAGCATACAGCTTTGACAGCAATTCTTTTGTCGCGCGCATGTTAAACAGATAGTTGTCTTTTTATATCGACCACTAGCAGCCTCTGGTAGCCATCTAAACACAGTGAACGGCCTCGTACATAATTTGCACTCTTCACCGTGTCTTTCACGAGTCATTCTAGTAAAGGGATTTGGCCCAAGACACCTCTCACAAACAGACGGAATGTCAGTGTCTTCCCATGTGCTTTTGTTGATATCAGCTCTATAAGTCATTAGTAAATACCCGACACAATAATCTGCAAATACATACTTTGTATTCATAGTTGACACAGGTTGCTTCGCTGACAATTGTTGGCGTTGAAAAGAAGAAAGGATGGAATCAGCGAGAGATCTGGTTTCGATGAAGTTGCCTTGGGACGTTCGGGCTCATCAAAATCTAATCGGTGGCTGATGACAAATTGGCCACACTTGTGGCGCATACAGCATGTCTTTCTTGTCTGCTTAGGGTTTACTGTATAGGACAGACATTGGCAAACCCTAACTTATGTGCTCGACGCGTCTCGTCAAGACGCGTCCATAAGCACTCTCAATCGTAATTTATTCAATAACTTCAAAACAACAAAATTGGCTTTTTGATGGATACGAATGATTATTCAACATTTCTAGCAACTCGGCTAATACACGAAGGAACTCCTGTAAGTTTAAAGCCGTACAATCAGTCACCAGATTGCAAAAGGTCACTAACCACGACTTAATAGATTACTTTTCGTCTACTATCGCGGCAGTTTCGAGTACACAATTCTCTTGCCAAACAGTGTCTCTATGCATTTCATGACTGTGCAAAGGAACTATATCCAAACAAAGTACATGCCACATATCTCATTTCAGGAGTCAGACGAGAAATTCGAGAACCACGCGAAGATGTATTAATGTCAGAAGTCAGCTCACCACTTGGCACATTGCCAGACAGTTCCCAAGATCCAGCAGTTTACACGTCTACTTTCACTTACGAATTAGTTAAAGAAAAGGATCTTGATGAGGCGAGATCTGCGTTTGAACGAATAGATGCCGTGCACGTGTATTCACTTCATCCATCCGGATTGGAAAATGATATAATGATGCTGGCTGACTGTGGACGACAAGTACGGGATTTAGACTTGAATAAAGATGCAAATGAAATTAGCAGTTTATACGGAGTTATAAAGAACCCTACAGCCAAGCGGAACAAATCGAGATCTGTCTCGATGTCGGTACAAGAATCAAAACCGATGGAGAAACGCGCGTCAAGCTCGTCAAGCAACCCGAAATCTGCTACACCAGCTATTTCTTCTATACCTACATTCAAAGCGCATAATGTCATCGAAAGGAACAATACATCAAAGTCGTCAGCTTTGTCATCACCATTTCAGAATGCATTAAAGACACACAAGCCGAAGTCATCTGTAGAGAGCGAAGCTTTTGGAAACGAAAAGAGCGTGGCTTTTGCAAATGAAGACGTAGAATCCAAAGAGGAACGACAAGAGCCGGTTGTGGTAAAGGTCAAAAAACCGATGCCAGTTGTCAAGCCAGCCGTTTTGTCGCCAGAGTTGATGAGCATGTTTTCTGACGACGAAACCCAAGCCAAAGAAGACGTTGAGATGAAAAACATTGATAGAGTTGGCGATCCAGAACAGACCGAGCGAGAAATAAAGGTTACTTCAGGTTTTGTGGAGGACAACATCGAGGTCAACATCGATAATTCTGCACCGACTGATGCCGAGACCAAAGGCGAAGACATCGAAATAGAAAATACTACGGCTGAGGAGCAAGAAGTACTAAAGCAGCCGTTGCGTAAACGCGGCCGCCGTAAGGTTGAGCGTACAGTTAATACACAGGATGCAGACGGATATATAGTCACGAAGTACGTCACTGAATGGGAATCTTATTCTGAGAGCAGTGACGTGGAGGAGGCTGCAATCCCCACCAAAGCTCCGCAGCAAAAGAGAACAATTCTATTTAACAGCAATGCCGTTCAAGATAAACCAGTCAAGAAGGAAAAGAAGAAGAGCGGTTCTGGGCAGAGTTCTCTAATGAATTTTATTAAAAAGTGAATTCTACAATTTAAGATATCGTATGCTTGATCATTTGCAATCGTAGACAGTATTCTTACGGACATTTATCACCACCCAATCTATTGCGCGTCACTCGAATCCACAGCGTCTGGCGTCTTGACATTAGAGCCAAACAGCATGTGTGGCTTCCTATCAGCAAGATCAAGAATCGTCTTGCCAAACTCAGAATTACACCATGCAAACCAAGAGCGGGTGTAATCGCCGCTGTGCCGTACGTTCACGCTTTCATGCATCAGACCGAGCCCGCCGGTTGTACGCTTGATCAAGTCCAGCGCTGCCATAATCTCGGTATCGTCATTCGAGGTCCGTATGAGCACTAAAAGTGACATTGGCCACGCATAGCGAGTTCCGATGTGTGGCCCACCGATACCTGCGAAATCAGGTCCTCGTAGGAAGTATGGGTTTCCAGTTTTAGTCAACAACATCCGCCGTGTATTTTGATATACATCATTGTTCATATCAACAAAATCCAGAAGCGGCAATGATAAAAGCGAAGGCAAGTTCGCATCATCCATATTAATAATACTACCATACCCATCAACTTCGTATGCAAACACGCGACCAAAAACTTTATGGTCGTACACACCATGCTCCCATATTCCATCTTCGATCTTCTTACCCCGATCATACAAATTCTTCGCCAGGTCATCCATGCCGGCCGCAGCAAGCAACTTCTTAGATTTTTTAAGCTCGACTGCCATAAATGCATTAGCAGGAATGAAAAACTGTAATATAGTAGCATCGTCGGATGGTCTGAACGCGGACCGAATCAGTGAGGTATTAAGGTTGGTAGGATTACCTGCGCCACGCAGAGAAAGTGTTTCCGTGCCAACATTGGTCTGTCGTTGAAAAGTATATCGCGAAGGTCTGTCATGGCCATCTGTGTCATATGTGGTCAAAGCCTGTTCATCCAAAACCTGCATGACATTTCGCATAGCCTCCATAAAAAATGGATCATTAGCTACGAACGACGTATCACCTGTGTGCTCGAAGTACATATTGGCAAGGTTCAAAAATGACGCCAACGAATCCAACTCGTACTTGCATTCGAATACCAGCGCGGGATCATAAGCAGGATTGACAATATCGCTTTGTTCATTCGACGACGGCTTCAAATGAGATTGAACTGGCGGCTGAAAAGCATTACAGTATGGAAATCGAGTTAAGAATTCTGCTTGTGTATGCAATGCGCCTAGGATGAGTTGCCGCAACTTCTCATCTTTAGAGACTAACGACAGATATGGCAACAATTGGTTCGTGGAATCGCGAATCCACTCAGCATTGATGTCACCTGTAACAACAAAGGACTGAGGTGAACGACCTGGTAGATGCCATCGCACAGTTGTGTCCAAAGTATTGGGAAAGCAATTCTCAAATAACCGAGCAAGGTCTTGATCTACAAGCCTCTCGCTCATGTCCTTAATCACGTTTTCCACTTCGGCAGATCGAAACGTCCTGCATTCATTAATTGGTCTTTGGAAAGGTAAACGTAGGCCACCTATAGATAGTTAAATCAACAATTAGTGAAAATCCTGAATTTTTTACCTGAAGATAACGGAGGATGCCGCCTGGTAGAATATGCTCTGTAGTCAGGACATGCAGCATCCAGCAGTGCCCAGTTCTCTTGTATAGCGTTAGATCGCAGACTTAGCGAGGCCAGAACTAAGAAAAACACCACAGCGACCATGATTAACCTAAATCTGTACTTTGGACTAACAGATGTCGACTTATGCGTTCGGCTTGGAGAAGACGATTCTGATCGACGAGATAGGCGTGGGGAGTGTCTAACCGGTATACCACTAACACCAGATGATATTGACGAAGTTGTGCTTGAGGAATGCGCAGTTGTAGGAAGGCGACTTGGAGAGCGAGCACGATGGTACATCAGGCTATCATTTGAGATCGAGAAGTTATTTTGAGATCAAGTTTTTCTAAGGTGGAGTTTACAACTGAGCTCTTTGAGGTACTTTTGGCGTAAACCTTTCGAAATTGGGATACAAAAGCGACGACGCTATTATGACAATGTGGCAGTACGAGACCCTCAAAACTATTATCTAAAAATTTCGTCATACAATTTCCTTGCCTTTGATTGTTCTTGGATTCGAGATTCCTTTTTTTGTATTTTCCGTTTTCCTTTGGTCAATTTAGTGGCTGCCTCTGTATCTGACTTAGACTTTTTGGCTGGTTTTGCTCCGATTCCTCCGTTATCTTGTCGTTTCTCAACCTTTACTGGCAGTCGTCTGCCTTCCCTCCCTACAGGTCCCAAGCCCTCCTTTTGAAGTGGATTCCAACCGTAGCGGACTAAATATTTGTGCCCAGAATTGTCTTCATTAACAGGTAGTCGTGTAATTGGAGGCTCCAAATGCGGTTGAGCAAGCTGTGTTGGAATAGACGTAGACCCCTCAGATTCAGATGGAGTGGATGATTTGCTACCAGTTGACGAGGGCAGTCCGACCAGATCCGAGTAAAATGAAGATGCACTCTTGCCATGAGTTTTTGGTATGTACGCTGTTACACTTTTTTCTAGTTGAGCAGCCGGTATAAAATTGACGCGCTTATGGCGATAGCCTCCTGCTTTTTGGCCAACTGCTGCTGTCTCTGAAGCTGCGATTCCATGCGCATCCATTTATTTATGCAATACATATTCCTGTATTGGGAGTATTATCACACGAAGTCCATCAACAACAATCGATGCATAGCCCAAAAAACTGTAGAGCAAGATGCGTCTGGTCTAAATTAAGTTCGAGCTCATCATCGTTCACAGAGTCACGAAACTTTAAAATGTCTCCAGATCCTCGAAGCACTAGATCCTCGAAGCACTCGATCTCGCCCTCCGAAATACGTCACGCAACTTCGCAGAGTACGTTGTTTTTTCGCTTGCTAAGTTAGTTGATTTAGATATAGATATATATATATATGAATTTTGGTAGACAACAGATGCAATAATTGTTACATTCAGCGTACAACTACAAAATGAACAAGGAAAGATTAATATGTGAGTATTTTATCAATCATTCGTACGTTATTATGACTGCTTGTTAACTACTCCGTGTTTTAGTTGCACCTACGACAAAGCAGTACTTGAAATCATCATTGACGCGGTCTGATCTTCAGGCAAATCCGCTCATTCAATTCAACTCTTGGTACAGTGAAGCTGTTGATGCTAACGAGCCAATTGCCGAATCATGCACGTTTGCAACAGCCTCGCTACCATCCGGGCGTGTGTCCGCTCGGACTGTTTTATTTAAAGAACTTGACCCTCGTGGATTCATTGTCTATTCGAATTGGAGCACGTCGAAAAAGGCAATGGATATCAAATCGAACCCTTCCGCAGCGATCACTTTTTTTTGGAAAGGTTTAGAACGACAAGTTAGAATCGAGGGACATACAGAATTCATCACACCTGAGGAAAGCTATGCATACTTTAAGACAAGACCACGCGAGAGCCGTATTGGCGCTTGGGCAAGTCCGCAGAGCAAAATTGTGCAATCGCGTGACGAATTGGATAGGTTAGTCGACGGTATTCATGCTAAGTTTGAAGGAGTTGAAGACATCCCTTTACCAAAGGGCTGGGGTGGCCTCAGAGTCGTGCCCGAGGAGATTGAGTTTTGGCAAGGACGACCCAACCGTGTCCACGACCGATTCTCTTATACTAGAGAGAACGAGAACAGCGAGTGGAAATTAGAGAGATTGGCGCCCTAGGTGTATGAGGGTATGAGTAAGAATAGAGCAAAAGTACGGATTGTGATTATGTGGGATTTTATAAATTGCCCGTTGTTGTAGTCTTAAAATATGCTTTTACTCCTTATTTTTCACAAAGGCATATCTTCATATCAAAGAAAAAAACTATAGTTACAGCGACGGCGTAGGCGTCGGCGAGGGCCGGAAGCATTAAAGCGTCTGGCAAACTTTCAGGGACGTCGTCCATGGCTGAAGTAAACTCAGGTTAAGGGCACTTGTTCCGAAGCCCTGAGTATTTCGGACCGTCGGGCTATACTGAGCCGCATAAATAAAGGCTTATTCAAAGTTTGTGCGGCTCAAATTGCCTTGAGCGGCTCAAGGCGCCGGCGGGAATTAGTCAAAAAGTTTCCTCAACTTTGCTCTTTGCACGGCCGCGGATACAAGGCTCGAGTTCAAATTACTTGCGTAAACACAGATAGTGGCGTATACTTTGGTAGATTTGGCGCAATTTGATTTTTAGTTTGATAAGGAGCAGAAATCACAAGTCGTTTAAACTGTTGATCGGCAAACCATTCGTGTTCTTCAACCAGATGCCGTCGGAAAGCAGGAGTTGCCCGATGGCAGATGCGTCGTCACTATACTTTAGAGATGTGTCTTCTCTGGGTAGTAATAGACTATCATTTGCTGCTGTTCATTGTCTCAATAATAAAAATACCAACAACTGTTGATCAAAAAAATGACTTTATCAACTTACTTTAAAAGAGTGCTCTCTCCTGTCACAAGCAATCAAACTATGCATCAATCTACTACCAGAGTCTCTAAGCTTCCAACTGAAGAAAGAGGATTGCCTGCGGATGACGGCGAGAAAGTTTTGGAAGATGAATTGACATATCCAGATGGTGGGCTTCATGCATGGTTGGTAGTAGTTGGCTCTTGGTGCGCAATGGTGTGCGCATTCGGTATTTGGAATTCTGTTGGCGTTTTACAAGCTTGGCTTGCTACGCACCAACTTGCAGAATATTCTGAAGGAAATATCTCATGGATTTTTTCCGTTTTCTCGTTCTTGTTTTTTTTTTGTGGTGTGCAAATAGGTCAGCCAACTGAACCAGTGCACTAGTTTTGATTTAACAAAGAAACAGGACCTCTATTTGATAGATATGGCTTGAAGCCGTTGGTTTTACCCGGATCCGTCGGATTCGTCGCTTCCTTGATGCTGTTCAGTGTGTCAAAAAAGTATTATCAGTTCATGTTGAGCTTCGGTGTTCTGGGAGGAATCTCGGGCTCTTTCATTTTCACGCCTGCAATCGCCTGTATTAACCAGTGGTTTAACACTCATCGTGGACTTGCTATCGGTGTTGCTACCACAGGCGGAGGCATTGGTGGAGTCGTGTTTCCGCTCGTCGTTCGCTCGTTGATCTACAAAGTCGGATTTGGCTGGACAATGAGAATTGTTGGCTTCATTTGTCTTTTAACTTTGATTCTTGCTGTTTTATGCATGAAGACAAGGTTTCCTGAAAACAAGAAAAGAAATGGTACTATTGACTTGTCTGCATTTAAAGACCGTCGGTTTCTTGCTACCGCCGCTGCAGCCTTCATGCTAGAATGGGCTCTTCAGATTCCACAGATATATTTCACTTCATTTGCATTATACAAAGGTGTGGACGAAACACTTGCGTACCAACTTACTGCTGTTTTGAATGGAGCATCAGTATTTGGCCGTTGGCTTCCAGGATACTTTGCCGACCGTGTTGGACGCTACAACATGATGATTGTGACTATTGGAATGTGCGGTGTGTTTGTGCTTAGTCTCTGGATTGGTGCTGATGATGTGGATGGCCAAAATCTGGAATTAATGATTGCTTATTTAGTGGTTTTTGGATTTGCATCGGGCACGGGAATTTCGTTGACTCCAGTTTGTGTATCGCAAATCACAGACATAAGGGAATATGGCACTCGATATGGAACTATGTTCTCCTTTGCAAGCGTTGGAACTCTTACAGGAGTTCCTATTGCCGGCGCAATCATGCGCTCTCAGAATGGACAGTACGACGGATTGATTGTGTACTGTGGATTGTGTTATGTGGTAGCAATGATATTTTTCGTCTTTGCTCGTGGATTCAGCGCCGGATGGAAAATTCGGATCGTGTTTTAAGAGGGTTTTATACGATATTGTAGCGTCTTTGCATCATCTAGGTGTATATTGAAGTTTAAGATTAGATTTGTTGCATTTTACTTTAAAGTTAAAGCTTATTTTTGATCTTATAAAAGGCTTCTAGAACGTAGAACATCGCCATTAACCGCTGATGTGGAATAGGATGGACGTTCGGGAATATGGGTTTTAACCTTGCTGACAACGGCTTTCGATCTACACAGCTAAGAACGTACTGAATCAATCAATCATTTTTTAGCGAGCTTCTGAAGAGTTGCCGTCAAAGAGTGTTGTTTGACCGCTATTTTTCAAACCACAAACTCACTTTCCGTATCTATTATATTCCTTAGCGCAGCCGGTATTAGCATTGGTATTGTAATTGAACAAACATACACTTATCCAATACGTGTCCACGTACGGTCTGTGTTGTATGTGGATTGGCGAGAATGCTGACATGCGTAATGACATCAATCATTGTCCCTTCCGTGTTATTTTCGCGATGACTCTTAAGCCGCGCTTAACTGTTATTATGGGTATAACTACGCGAGTTATTGTACTGCTCTTTACAATATAGTAGTAAAGTCGGAACTGCATCATATTAAATCTACTGGCTTCGTCTCCACCCATCTCGATATCGGCCTTACTAAAAAAGAAAACCGTTCGACCATTTAAGTTCGACCTTCTTCTATAACAACTTACCTAAACACTGATATTACTGGTACTATGAGCAGTGTGACAAGATAAAATACACTATTTAAAAGAGTGCAATGGTTTTTAAGTCTTTTGCGACCATTGCTCGCCATTCGGCCATAGCAAAGAATCTGTTCGTCGCTTCGACTTCAACCTCTGCTCAGCCGGCGTTCTTCGTCTCCACTCAGCAGTTGGCACGACAGCAAGCTACAGCGCAAGCGCAACAGCTGGTCACTAGAGGGTTTTATCAATCTTTTTCTTCAGGTAGTTCCGGCGGCACTGCCGGCAGCGCACCGTCATTAAACGGTGCTGCTTTTCCCAGTTATGGGTCCTCTACAAATGCCATTGCACTTTCAATAACAACAAGTTCAAATCCAGACGATGAACAACGATTTTACACAGATTTACAAAAGTCCGACAGACTATCAGTTTCAGGAAAAGTCTCTCCTGTTGTTTCGACTTTTATTCTTGATTCAAAGCCTCCACACGTGCTTCGCTTAAGTGCCTCAGGCACGACTTCAGAAAGCTTGAAAGCAGACGACTTGGCTTTAGCTGTAAATGAGAAACACACTATACATATTGATCCGGAATGGGTAGACTCAAATGAAATTCTGGATAGTGAACGTTTTGTGGAAGTTGATGATGAGACTGCTGCTAACATAATTGCGGCAGGTTTACAGGTATTGAATTGTAAACTCTTTTTAGTGATGGCATCTAACGTTCTAGTCGAGTCAGCCTGTAATACAGCAAAATCATAGTCAGCTTCAACTATACAGACGCCCATTTGTTCATGCACCAATTTCTCAGTCAGAACTTCAATCTCCCACTGGACTAAATAGTCATGAGTTCATGCAAGATCCATATGCTAATGCACATGAAGTGCCATTGCTTACATCACCGCATGACATTGCTATAAATCCAATTGCCTCTGAACAAGCTATCGATGCTCTGTTTGCTGTGGGAGATCATGCAGCTGTCATATATCTATATGAGTTAATGAAAGCTTGTAAGACTGTACCCACGCTTGCATCTTTCAACAACATTTTGATCTCGCTGTCTACACATCGTCAACTAGCAGAAACTGCGGAGAGCGTAAATTTGCTGCTAGGAGCATACGCGCATATGCTTTCTTGTCAAATTGTTCCTGATGTCATGACATACTCAACCGTGATTTTGGCCCTGGTCAATCGGTATATGGATACCAGACAGCTCAATAAGCAAAATTATCAGTCAATCTCAGACCGTCATGATGTAACAGTACCGGCTTTCACAAAGATGCAACAAGCCTTGAAAGAAGATCCGTCTTTGAAAATTGCGTTAGACATTTTTTCTGCCAGTGTTTCTGTTAGACTTCAGAATTATCCGATCGAGGTTTACAATGCTTTGTTAGAAGCTTGCGCTGAAGCGCAATACATCGACGGTACCCTTGCGGTTCTTGCAATTCTTGATCCTGCAGATTCGGCGAAGCGTGAATCAGCCAAGTATGATTCTGACACTTATATATCGCTTATCCGTTCGTTCAGTCATATCAAGCGCGCAGACTCCGTGACTGATGTGTTTGAGTCTTACAAACAAAGTGCGTCGAGTCTGGCTGATGCAAAGGAGATGGAAGTTTATGCAGAATTGATTCGTGCCTATTTCCGGTGCGACGAATCAACCCTGGCTCTCGCTTTCTTTGAACAAGCTTTTGGTTTATCATCTTTCAAAACCGATCCGTCTAGCTCATTTTTGTGCGATGCAGTCATTGAGGGCATGTTGTTAAGTGAGGATTACACTGCTGCATGGAAATGGATGGATATCTGCTTTCAAGAAAGTGTGTCTCGTCCGTCAAATTTTGCTATTGCAGCACTGCTATCCGCGGCTTCCAGAAAGCATGACCTTGAAAAGGCAGTTGAGATATTCGACTACTTGAGCAAGAGTTATGGTGTCTCTGAACTGTGGATGAACTCACTCTCGGACTACATGGTATTGTGTATGTCAGACATGTCAGGACCAGGATTGGCACGCTTTGTTGGTATTCTGGAGTCTATTATTGCTTCAGGTGTTAAATGTGACGCGCATATGGCTAGAGATGCTGCACTCTATCTCATTGAACATCCTTTCAGCTCAGATGATACTATTCTACAAGCATTCTTATTTGTTCAATATGTGTCTACCAGAGCTACTCGATGTGTTGAAGACACAGAGATTCACGGTCAGGTTTTGAAGGATAGTTTGCTTCAAATAATGTCTCACGTCAAATGGAGTTTGGTCACTAACTCTGCGCTGATTTTATCAAGAGTCTTAGCAGCGTTGTCTATGGACGGTTACAAATTTTTATCTTCTATGAACGATGAGACCAGCTCTTCTCTTCTTTGTATGATTTTCACGCTTTACTGGAGCAACTTTGCTAGGGGTGTGATTCCGGCTTTCAATGATCTTGATTCTCTGGTGTACCTTCACGCCAAGTTTGCTGTTGAAGAGTCTACCAAGGGAGAATTAATGAGTGAATTTTTGGCTAATGCTTTGAATGGCTTAAGTAATCTTCTCGTTATCACTGCGGATCAAAATGTTCAGCTGTCCGAGCCTGCAAATTATTTTGTGACTTTGGCTGCACCGATCATGAACAGCTATTTCAGTGCTACTGCTCGACAGACACCGTCGAATGCAATGGCCACAGTACGTCAGTCCGAAAGTCTGACGGCTCAAGTACCTGAGTTTTCACTGTCTGAAACTCCCTCTGCGCAGAATTTAGATGCTTCTGAGGAAGCTTCTAAAGAAGTATCTCGGCAGATAGTTGATGAAGTACCACCGGGAGACATCATAAACTTTGTTCGCGAATCGTATCGAGTAGGCAAGGCAATCTCGCTGCCGATTGTCCAAAAATTCATCACTTACGCAGGTGATTGTGGAGCTGTTGAGGAAGCCGAGAGCATGTACAGTTTGGTTACCAATGGTCTGGCCTCAAACGACAGCTCTCCCTCGATGTACTTTGTTTGGTCTTCATTGATGGAAACGATGCTTGCAATGTATCTTCGCATTGGTGGGACTGAAAAGCTAGTTTATAAAGAAAAGTTGGTTGCCTTCAAGCAGAGGTTGATTGCCATGGGAGCTGCTCCATGTGCATCTACTTACGCCAATTTGATTTTGAAGCTTAAACTTGCTGGATCGCATGATGAAGCGTCTGAAGCTGTTGCACTTTTTAAGGAGTCCAAAGAGTTTGGAATTCGTCCATCGACTTATCTGTACAATGCATTGTTATCAAAGCTTAGTAAAGCGCGTCGCTTGAAAGATGCTCTTTTTTACTTCGATGAAATGGCGGAAATAGGCGTTAAGATCACATCCGTCACATATGGTACTATGATTAGTGCTAGCTGTCGTGCAGGAGACGAAGCGTCAGCTGAACTGCTTTTCAGGGACATGGAGCGTGCGCCGGAGTATAAGCCACGAATCGCGCCATTTAACACCATGTTGCAGTTTTACGTCACTTACAAGAAGGACAGAGAGTCAGCTTTACGGTATTTTCGGAAGATGAGAGAGAGCAGGCTTGCGCCTTCCTCGCATTCGTATAAGCTGCTGATTGATGCTTATGCAATGCTTGAACCACGAGACTTCGAAGCCGCTCGGAACGTTCTGAAAATGATTGCTGATGACCGTCAGACAGTGACGACGCAGCATTATGCTTCGCTTATTTCTGCCGAAGGTTGTGTGCGGAAAGACATGGACAGTGCATTACGTTTGTTCAACGAAGTAGTGCATAGCTCTGTGATTGTTCCAGACGAAGTTTTGTTTCAGGCGTTGATTGAGTCATACATAGCGAACGACCTTGTTGAGGAAACCGATAAGGTTATTGCTGATATGCGTTCAAAGTACAATATTCGACTTACCCCGTACGTGGCCAACACTTTGATTCGCGGTTGGGAAGCCATTGACATCAAGCGAAGCCGGAAAGTTTTCAATGACGTGTACTCGCGAAACAAGGTCGAACCTTCTACGTTTGAGGTCATGACGCGTGCGTACCTTAAAGTAGGTGACGCTGTTCAAGCCAGAGAAATCTTGAATATGATGATGGTTCGAGGGTATCCTGACGTGCTTGTGTCTCGAGTGCAAGACATGCTCGAATCTTGCCGCCCTGGTCCCAGTCAAAATATATCTAGTCTGAACGACTAGGGCGGCAGTGTTGGTGGCTTTCTGTCTCATGACGGTGAAGCCGTGTTCGTGCCAAATTGCTAGAGTAGTGAGTGGATTAGATGACAACATGGTTTGGGTTCAGATTGGTTGCATGTATAATGGCTTTAAAAAGTTTTAGGTAAAAGTAAGTTAGTGTTATTTGCTATGGATATCACTCTACTCAATGAAGTAATGCTGTTTTTGTATATCATGTATATTTATTAAAACATTAAATCTATGAATGTTCTACATCGGTTTGTCTGCAGATGGGCTGTGCATATTTGGCCGTGAGATGATCTGTCATACTGAGTTGGGAGATTATATAAGCTCAAAGTTTATTTGTGCGGCTCAATTTTTTGCTTCTAGGTTGACCATTGCGCCTAGATAGATAGCTTGAGTTGTTTGTTCAAGTTGAATTATGGAGCGAATACCTCCTTTTCTGAATTTTCTATTAGAAAATAAGATTTTAATTTCACTGCTTTTAGATATTACATACACCCCAGCTAGAGGCTATCATGTGCTGCTCTCATCTGAAGCAAAGTCGACGGTAAAATCCGGTACGTTGCTTGCACAGATTCCTAAGTCTGTTTTACTAGGCGCGAGCTCGTCGGTTTTAAGCAACATCGTACCTGATGAACTTCAATGTTCTCTTGTGGGAGTCATACTAGCGTACCAGGCTGAGCGCGAGCTTGGCGATCGGTCGCCTTGGAACGCGTATTTGGCCATGCTGCCTAAACGAGAAGGATCGTGTCTTACGTTCTGGAGCGGTGAAGAGAAGGAATGGCTGAATGGAACGGACGCGATGGATATTGTCCGTGCCGCGGACGCGGATCTAGATGAGATGTACGACAGAGCCGTGGGACCGTTTTATGAAGCAAATCGAGACATTATTTGTGAAATGCTGAGCATGGATGATGCAGTCTGGATTAAATACAAAAGCAGAGAAGCTTTTTTTGACGCAGCTTCGGTTGTTGCAGCAAGGTGTTTTGAGATTGACACTTTTTTTGGGCTAGCTCTGTGTCCTGTTGCAGACCTCTTCAATCACTCCGACAGAGAGGACATTCATTTCGAGTCGCAGTTTGAAGTATGTGAGTTATGCGGTTCCAGCGGCGCTTGTGAACACGTTGTGCAGCAACTGATTGATCACGTTGACGAAAGAGAGACACGTGCACCCGACAGCGAGGTTCCTGAGCTTGAAGAAGTAGATACCGGTGGCAGTGACAGCGAGAGTGAAGACGAGGAGACAAATGACACGTGTGATATTGTTGCTCACAGGAACATCGTTATATCCCAGCGCGAGCCGCGGCGCGAGGTGTACAACTCCTATGGCCAACTTTCGTCTGCACGACTTTTAGTCAAGTACGGGTTTGCAATTCGGAAGAACAGGCATGACTTTATTTCGTTGGAGCGTGAATTGCGCACGCTGTATAGGGAAGCCTCGATGCGGTGGAATAGCGGCTCAGATGACGGCGATGAAGAGATGGAGTTAGGTGATGAAAACGGATGGGAGGATGAACAGGATGGGAGTATGCGACCTGAAAGTGATGATACAATTAATGAATGCAATGACGAGGACGAAGGCGAAGGCGAGGATGCCGACGAAGAGAAAGGGGAAGAGCTGAAAATTGATATTTACGGCCGTGTGAACCGAAATCTGTGGATACGCTTGCTAGAGTACAGTCGACCTTCAAAAACTTCAGACCTTGACTCTCTTTTCACAGATCTGGGAATCCTGAACAGTGATCCTAGACAATTTCGGTCACATGCCATGTCAGATATCACAGCGAACTCGCTAAAAATTCTACTTGACCTGATAGACCGGCGGTGGAAGAGTTACAAGGATGGAGGAATTACGTCTAGCGAGTACGATTTTGTCAATTCACGAGAGACCGACGACTTGTCGCTGACTGCTGCTGAAAGTAAGAAAAGAAACGCTTTGATCATCTTGGCAAACGAAAAGGAAATGCTTGAGCTAGCTAAGGCCAGATGCGAAAGAGCATTAGGTATAACATAGGACTTTTGTATATAAATCTATCATCACGCACCAATATAACTCTAATAGTACTTTCCTTTGAGCTCCTTGGCGTAAACGTAACCTAGATAACCCTCCTTGGCCTTGTTTGTGTAGAAAGTGCTTCTGTCATACGGCGTCAAAGCAAGGTTCTCTTTAAACTTTGCAACCAAGTCCGGGTTCGAGGTGAAGTATCTGCCAACCGCTACAATTGTGTTTGGGTGTGTTGCGGCGTACTCGCGAGCAGACTCAGGCGTGTACCCACCGGCACTAATCCACACTCCGTCCCACAGTCTTCGGAACGGTTCTGTCGTGTCTCCCTCTTCTGGAACCTGGTCGTTGTTGCCAGCTGCGCGAGGCTCGACCATGTGGACGTACGCGAGGCCGGGGTACAGCTCCTGTAACTTGGACAAGAAGTACTCAAACTGAGGATACGGGTCACTCATACGCATGGCCTGGACTTTTGAGAACGGAGAAAGTCTGATTGCGACCTTGTCGGCCCCGACGGCTTCGACGCATTTCTTGACCACGTTCAGCCCGAACCGGGCCCGGTTCTCAATCGAGCCGCCGTATTCATCCGTGCGCGTGTTAGTCACGTCTTCTAAAAATTGATCAACAAGGTATCCGTGCGCGCCGTGAATTTCAATTCCGTCGAACCCAGCCGCGATCGCGTTCTTTGCTGCCTGCGCATACTCGTCTTCCATCTCAACAATTTCTTCAATCTTGAGCGCACGTGGCTTTGGTCGGTCAGGCATCTGAACTTCACTCGAGCTAAACACGTCAGGGCACTTTACACCCGGGTTGACCCGGCCCAAGTTCCACACTTGAACAAAGATGTAGCCCCCTTTGTCATGAACAGCTTTTGCGACCTTGCTCCATCCCTTAATTTGATTTTCAGACCAAATTCCGGGCGCGTTCATGTACCCACCGCCACGTTCGCTGACATCAGTAGCCTCAGTAATAATCAAAGTTCCAGGCACAAGACAGCGCTCGGAATAGTAGGGCACTGCCAGATCTTCGTTTGGAGTTCCGTCGTCGTCATTTCTGTATCTTGTGATTGGAGGGAATGCAACTCTATGAGCAAGCGTACAACCTCCGACCTTGATTGGGGTAAACAGAACTTCTTGTTTTGCCATTTTATTTTATAGATTAATTGTTCGGGGATATTAATGGGGAACTAAATCAGGAACGACCGATAAAAACCGTTAGTTCAAACTTAATCTTATGTCTTAGACTTTAAAAGTATAACTTTAAAACTCAGGCTTTTGACTACAGGGCTAGGTGAGAGACGTAAAGCACAGGTCGTAAGTCAAGATACTCTAGCATCTACTAATATTATACACAATAAATACTCGCAAGAGAAACCTTAAATTAAGGTTGTCTTAGTTTATCCTAAAACGGGAAGCTCTTTCTCATATCCGTAGAAGGCGAGCATCTCTTTACAAACCATCGAATACCATTCTGAAGGTTCCCACTACAAAAGTTAGATACAATAGCACTTGCTTCACAATAAAACATACCTCATTACAGCCTTTACGGCAGTGACGGGTTGGCATTGGCTTTTTCATTGTGAAATGAACAATCACTGCCTCGTCCCATAGTTTATCCCATGTGCCTCTATGGAATTGGTACATCACCAGATTAAAATTATATTTGTACGGCAGTGCATTGAATCTGAATCGATAGTATGCGTTTAGGAAAGCCTGATCAGCATCGTTCGGCTTGTGCATTTTAGGGTCCGAAACAGCCTTAATCATGTTGTGAAACTCTTCAATAGATGGACGGAACGTGATGACACCAGAGTTGAAACGCGTGTCAGTCAGGATGTCCCACCATACATCAGGCGTGCCTGCAATTTCTGTATAAATGTCAGCACGAAGCAATTGAAGTTTCTAAAATAGCTTTAACCTCCTGGCTGTTGGAACAGTTCTCCAATTTGACCCTTACATAGAGTGTCAGCATCAATAAAAACGATTCGTTCATACTGAGTGTATGACCACAAATACAGTTTGTTCAGGTTATGTCTATGATGTGACCGAATCTTACTTTCGTCTACATTTTCAAAATCCAAGTCCCTTTCAACCACAATTGTCCAGCCGACGCGTTCTAGACGTGTAATGTTCTGAGGAGTAACACCATCTGCACCTTCTGTTCTAACCAGTAAAACTAATTCTGCGTCAAGCGCAGCCAAATCGTTGTATTTCTGAAGCGAATATGCGAGCATCATTGCGTATTGTGAGAATCTGGCAGTTTGAACACTAGAAAAAATTGCATGTTTTGGTGCACGCCGTGCCGGCAGCTTCAAATACTCGTCTTCGATTGATGCAGACGAGTTAGCAGCTAATGCTGTCCTTACATGAGATGGTAGCCATTCAGGTACCGTTGGAGTAGATGCTTTCACTAATTCTATCAATACTACTATATACCTAACTAATACATTATACATACATAGAGATGAAAGGATGTAGACTGCCAGTATAAGCAGCACGATCCCCGGAATCGCCAATCGTGTGCCCTTTGACAATGAAATCGATACCATTGTGTTTAAACACACTTTTCAGACGTCAATCCGGATCCTCCGCTCTCAAAGTCGCGACAAACTTCGTGAGGTTCACGCCAAATTACGGTTTTTTGCCCCTGCCCAAAGCTTTGCAGTTCTAGGCGTCGCATGTGAGATTGTGACTGTGACTTGTAATATTGTGATTCACGCACTTTACAGTTCCACCTGAGTTGATCAACAATTTGTTGTGTCTGTTGGAATATAAGGTGTTTTAAACGCAATTTGCTTATGTAACGAATTTAAGAAACCAGTCATTTTGTATTTAGAATTACACTCTATAAATGCCCCTGTTCCTGACGACCTGCATTGTATTGAGCTTAATCTGTGACATCAAACCTTATTATGCGCTTCGACTTAAATTTTTCGATTTTTGATTTCAATCTGCCCGGATTCAACATCGAAGTATTTTAAAATGTCGACTATCGGAAGTCTGATTTTCTGTACAGATTGTGGAAACTTGCTTGATAGTATTGCATCTGCGCAACGCTTACTAATCTGTGCTCAGTGTGGAGCGTCATATCCTTCCAAAGGTATGTAGTGTTCATTTTTTTGTGGTCGATATTGATTTGGATAGATTTTGAGAATTTGACGGTGACTACAAAATCAGCAGAAACAGCATTTCCATCCAGTTTGCGACAAAAACGCTCAGTTGTTAAAACGACACTGCGAAGAGATGAGCAGAACGAAGAAGGAGCAACAGTAAGTGCAGGTTTGTTTGGCTTGTATGTATTCAAACTGACAAACTTCAGATTAAAGAGAAATGCCCACAATGTGGAAAGGACGAGATGCAGTATTATTCACTTCAGTTAAGAAGCGCTGATGAAGGCGTAAGTTGTTTTATAGTGTTGAGTACACATATATCTGATCTGTAACAGGCTACAATTTTCTACTCGTGCATTGATTGTGGGTACAAATTCAGTACAAACAATTAAATTACATTTGACATCGGGATTGGCGCATTGGAAATGTTAAGGGAACTTCTGTAATATAATGGACGCAACATAGCCTTTGATGACGAAGGGTGAAACTTCTAACTAAGACCCCAGTGACCCAAGAACACAGTCTTGTCATGCACTTATACCGACCGAATACTCTACCTCGCCAGAACGTTCATAATCGTACATATCTAAAGCAACAACTGCAGACTCTCGTACAACACGTTCTTTGTCGGCCAAGAACTTCTGCAAAACAGGCATAACCTCATCCGTAGCAATACTTCCCAACGCCTCGGCAGCCTCATGGCGAACCATGCCCTGCTCCTCCTCATTCTGAAGAACTTTCACCAACGCGTTGACTGATCGTGGGTCAGACAACTGTCCAAAAACGTATGCAATCTCGTGGCGGAACAAAGCAGATGGGTCGTCAAATCCGTTGATCAGTGCATTGATGGCATCCTCGGTGCCCATGTCTCGTAATCTGAACATTGCTCTGTACCGCTCAAATAGTGAAACAGACTGGTCTACCAACATCGACTGTAGCACTTCAACTTTCATTTCTTCAAACGGTAATGGCGGCGCAGGGTCGATACTAGAAAATTGGCTGTTTTGAATCACCTCGGTCTTAGAGGCTTGGGAATGCTCCCACTCGATACGAGCAATTGCCAACTCGCATGTCTGCCTAATCACCTCAAGTGAATCATTTACAGAATACTCTTTGAGCAAAGTGAGACTTCCTTCATCACCAATAGCACCCAGAGCTTCAGCTGCCTCATGACGAACCATTGGGTCTTCATTAACATCTTTCAACACATTCTGCAGAGTAGGAACAGCGTAACAATTCTTCGTTTGACCGAGAACGTAAGCAAGTTCATGCTTTAGTAAAGCAGAATCGTCTTTAAAAGCTATGACTTGTTAAATCACATTCCTCCTACTCTAACAATCCCACGTACCTTCAGCTATGATATCAATGGCTTCGTTCATTCCATCTTTGCCCAATCCCTTGAGCGTGAACAGTGCTCTAAATCTCTGAGCAAGCGGCACTTTCTGGCTCTCATTAACAAGAATCTTTCTTAATTGTTTTAAATCCTCCGTCTCACTCATAGTGCGGTCTTTACTTCAACTATCCTGATTTTTGGTACAGGAAAAAAATACTGTGAGGCGCCACTCCGAATAGCCGCATAGCGTGCGGTTGCAGAGTTTGGACTAGACTCCCTCCCAATAGAGCCTGATCTACGGTGACAGCCACTCTTTTAACATGTTTATTCACAGATTACAGTTGATACAAAAAGATATAGTTCTTGTTGCCCCAGATCCGTAACCATTTAATCAAACCTGGCCCCCCTGATAAACCCAAAGTACTTTAAATCGCCTATAAAATATGAAAATCCCAAACTATGCAATACTACTCTTCAAATCCAGTGAAGGAAAATCTACTTTCTCTTGACGAAGTGCGTTCTCCGCCCATCCCCATAGACGAACAAGACCACGCATCTTTGCTTCCCTCATTACACCCTGTGCTTCCAAAATCGCTTCATTGACCCGAGCAGCTACCTGCCTACGCAATGACGGATCTATCAGCTCGACCAATTGAGGCACTAAGTTGTCTGGAGAAAAACAAAGCAGCGCCATAGTTTTCTCTAGATCCGCCAAAAATGCAGGGTTCTTCTGTGCGCGACTAGCTAGATGTATACTTGCAAAATTTAAAATAGGTTGAATGTCGCCATTAGGTGTAGCGGTGCATTTCTTAATCAACTCCACAAGCTGCAGACGAAGTAGAGCGAAATGTAACTCGGGATTGGTATCCAACAGCTGATACACGTTAACTCTGTAACTTCATGAAGCAACATCAACAAAAGTAAATCAGACTTAAGACTCATTTTGAAGACTGAAGGTTTTGTTTTCTCATCATCGAACACTAAGAGTGGTGCATGAAAACGAATTAATCATAGCCACGTCTAACTTTGCTCTTATTGATGTTGTTCAAAGATATTACATACCTCGGGGTTCAAATCGTTAATCCTTTCAATCGCATTCTGTATGTCACCGGCATGGATTGACGCCCTGATTTTCATTCGATCATCAATAGAATCCAGAGCAACTGACGACGATATATTTGCTTCCTGTGCAAACTTGAGGGCCGCCGATTGGTAGCCCTCTATTATGAGATAATTCATAACCAAAGCATTAAGATTTCTGTATATTGTTAGATCAGACTAGACTAAAGAATTTGTAGCAGAAAAGAGGCTAGGACCACAAAAAACAGAAAAACAAAAGTATATCAGAGTTCAAGAATTAATCAAAATTTTCTCCATGAAATTGTCAGAGAGATTCCCATCTTGTAATAATCATCATACTACAAAAGCGACAAGAAAAAACAAAAAAAAAAAAAACAAAAAAAAAAAAACAAAAAAAAGGAAACTCACGATTTAGATACTCGAACGCTGTCTAATTTCTGATCCCATTGCTCAGTATTAAATGATCGCTTTGAAGTAGCATTAGAATTAACGTTACTAGCACCAACAGAAGTAGCTGATGCCTTGAACAAAAATTATCAGTATTTTCTCTATTAATTCTGTGTATGTAAATGAGACTCACTAACCATTTGCTACCACGATTGTGATCAAATATGGCCTGTGTTAATAACACGCTAATCACGACGTAAAATAAGCCACTTGCTGAATCCTTTATCTTAGCAAAGGATTTTTGATTCGAACGTTCTCTTTCTTAAATGATGATGAAAAAAGAAAAGAAGTTTGTGCTTCGGGATAAAGAAGGGTAACCAATTCTATCTCGTCAAGCACAACACATACCAATAGATACCAAACCCTTAAGCTTACAATACGTAACTAGTGTCCAGTGCGCCTATCGCGATATTAACAGTGGAAATTAGACCACACTTTAGCTCAGCGTAATGGACATGGAACTTGCTGACCCGGCGTTGGCGGCATTACCTTCTTCTGGCGTTGGCGGTGGTGAGCCAGGAACTTTACCTGGCTATTCTGGTCAGACGGTTAAAGAAGTCCAGGCTTTATTAAAGCAGCCTCTGTCGCCTATACCATTTTTACATTTCCCAAGTAGTGCGCCTCCGCCAATGGAATCTGTACCGGGATTTGACTTTGTCAAAGATGAAATGCATGCAGGTGTACCGGACAAATCAGCAGGGGTTGATGATGAAGAAATAGAGGATGAATTGAATATGCCGGATCAGAAAGATCAGGAGGTACTGTCAGATGCTACACTCAATCGCATGTGCAAATACACATTATATGAAACAAAAACTCGATTTTATTTAATAGGGTCCAATATGAATGATTCCAGGTTCTGCGTTTTAAAGATTGATCTCACTGCTGATCAAGGTGATTTAGCACTCACTCAAGATGACACAATATACTCACACTCTCAAATTATTGAGTTGCTAGAAGCTATCAAAGACGGAAATCCGGTTGGCGGTCTTACTAAGAGACTGACTTCATGGGGTGTCATAGGCTTCATTAGGTTCACCCAATACTATTATATGTCTGTGATTACGAAAAGGAGTGCGGTTGCATTACTTGGAGGACATTATATTTACCATATTGATGCGACGGAGTTAATTCCTTTATGCTCTAGTGCTGTATATAGGAAACCACATAGAAATTCCGAGGAGGCCAGATTTCTGTCAACTTTTCAGAATCTAGATCTCAGTAAGACTTTTTACTTTAGTTACTCATACGACATTACACATACTTTGCAAAGAAACCTTGACCGGGAAAGGCAACGTGTCAAAATCAACGTTTCGCCCGGAGACTGGAAGGTGTATTCAGATTATAACGAAATGTTTGTGTGGAATCATTATTTGTTGAAGCCGGCGTATGAGTCCAACATCGAAGTATTAACATGGTGTTTACCAATTATTCATGGCTTTATTGATCAGGCGAGTACGTAGTCTCTGTTTGAAAGTGTTTACGGTTTACCAACATCAGCAGATATTTCTGTCTATGGCAGAAATGTATCAATTGCGATTATTGCAAGACGTTCCCACCACTATGCTGGTGCACGATTCCTCAAACGAGGTGCAAATGATCAGGGATTTGTTGCAAATGATGTCGAAACCGAGCAAATTGTTTCGGATCTGCTGTCTACCTCTTTCCACTCACTAGATGGAAGCTCATTCTCAAACCCTCGGTATACGTCATTTGTGCAGCATAGAGGCTCTATTCCTTTGTTTTGGACTCAAGATGTTAGCGGAATGTCTCCTAAACCGCCCATAGAATGTACGCGGAGGTGAAGATTATTTAGTAGGTGCTTGCTAATGGACTTTAGTGAACGTTGTGGATCCTTTCTTCAGTGCTGCTGCGTTACATTTTGACAACATGTTTAAGCGGTACGGAACTCCTGTTGTTGTGTTCAATTTGATCAAGAAACGGGAGAGAACACGAAGAGAAACAATTTTACTGGATGAGTTTGAGCAGTGCCTGCAGTACTTGAACCAGTTTCTTCCTGAGAAGGCCAAAATCCTGTACACTTCGTGGGACATGAGTCGAGCTTCAAAAGGGTAAGAGCTCAAATGCTGTTAGAGATTATATTTAACATAACGCAGCCGTGACCAGGAAGTCATTGAGTTTTTGGAGGAATACGCCGACCGAATCCTCAAGACAACCAAGATTTTCCAGAATGGGCCAGAACCACTTTCTGTACAATCAGGAGTATGTCGGACAAATTGCATCGACTGTCTTGATCGCACGAACGCGGCGCAGTTTGTGATTGGAAAACGTGCGCTTGGATACCAGCTTCATGCGCTGGGAGTCATTCAAGGCAATTCGGTCGAGTATGACACGGACGCTGTCAATCTGCTTACTGAAATGTATCACGACCATGGCGACACGATCGCTTTACAGTATGGTGGTTCTCATTTGGTGAACACCATGGAAACGTACAGACGGATTAATCAATGGACAAGTCACTCGCGTGATATCATAGAAAGTATTCGCCGTTATTATAGCAACTCTTTTGTTGGTAGGTATTCAGATGATCTGCTATTTACAACCGACTAACTTGTCTGTAGATAGTCAACGGCAAGAAGCTATAAATCTGTTTCTGGGAAATTACGTTTTCGAAACGGGTCAACCAATGTTATGGGATCTCAGTACTGATTACTATCTCCATCACGGATTTCCTAGCGGGAAGAAGCCACAACGTCGAAGGTATATCTAGCGTGTGGTGGTAAGCTGCATACTAATTGGTCCGTAGTTATCGAAACTGGTGGATTCCAGACAACTTACAGAAACCAATCACTCAGAGAGAGATTGAGAGTATTTCAGAAAATACAATTCTCAAAGACGGTGTCACCATTTGGCGGTCGGCGTCAAGCTATTTTGACAACTATTGGATGGAGTATTACAAGCCGAAAATGTTGTCTTCATTTTCAAAAGTCTTTCAGTATAACATGAATTCAACATTGCGTTACCTGCCATCAATGTATGATTTAATATTTTAAGCTTGAAGTGAACCTAATTGGTTTAGGGTCGTTGGCAACGGAAAATACAATTTGAGTCCATTTGAGACTAGGCAGCTTCACATTGAGCACAAAGACATGACCGAGAAAGAGAAGATTTCAGACGATAGAAGTAGTATAATCAGTGCAATTAGCTCACGCCGTACTCGCAAATTTCTAGACATCAAATTTATTGACTTTTCGTCCAAAACAGAGCTTCAGAGCCCGCCGCTGTCGCCGCTCGAGTCAGAGAGTCCTTCGCCGTCGGTTGAAGAGCATTACTACAGTACGGTGGCCTCGCTCCCGATATACAAGGACGATGGGTTTGATGACTCGCTTTGGTGTTATGGCGGGGAGAAAAATGAAAAAGGATATCATGCTGGTATCCGAAACATGGAAGAGATTGTGGATCATGCAATGAAGCCGAGTGTTCCGACTTTGGAAACGCAGGAGTATCGCAAATACTTGGCGAATCCTGATTTCGCGCCCTTGAGTTCGTCAGAAAAGAGAGCAATGGTGCAAAATCCGCAACACGTGGAATTCGAAAACTACATCAAAGGCAATCTCGGAAACGACTCGGACTCAGACCTGGTTGCGCCTGAAGACGACGTGCTATACCAGCAACACGTATTAATTCCAGAGTTTGCCACTTCGATGAAGCCAATGGATGACGATCAATCGAAACGCTTCAAATCGTATCAGTCTTGGATCAGGAGTCAGCATTCTGGAGCTTAAATTTGGTTATGGTGAATCAGCGTATAGGTTTTTTTGCATAGAGTTAGGAATATCATATTATGTACATTATCGTAGCAATTGCTTGTAAACGCTTTCCATTTGGATGAGCGCTTCGACTGCAGTGTCGTAATCGTTATCTTCTAGTTGGTCGCATAAGCTCCGTAATTTGCCAGCTGTAGACCGCAGATGTTCTCTCACCGAGTTAAGCGAACTCTCACCTTCACAAATCTGCTTCCAGCATCGTGTCAAGCCTTTCAAAAGCAAAAACCGATACCGTAATCCTCTAGGCGCTGTTTCTCGCATCACAATGTCAACAGTGTCTAGAGTGGTAAGTAGTAACGGCGGATACACGTAGCCAAACGGTTCAGATAAATTATTCACTAGAATTGACATTACTTCCTGCCCTGGTTAGCTTGCAAAGTGTATAATCCCTCCGTTTGGCCTTACTTGTAGGTTTGGAACGAAATAAACGCCCATCTGCGTAGCTGCGGCCCCCAGTTTTGCAACCAAAAGATTAGTAATCATGACTTGTTCACTACAAAGTCGAAGGCCATTATAAATCCCATCAACCAGCACTGTGGACAGGTACCGCGCTCGCTCTCTTTCAGCTTTACGTTGGTCTACCGCCTGGTCTTGCACGGCCGTAGATGAAAAAGTAACAGTGCGTGATTTTGTGTCTCGCGACCTGATGTCTGCAAGCATAAATAAAGCAGTGTATGCTTTATCTAAAAGCTTAAGCGACTGTTCTGTTGTGACTGCAGATGAGCTTAAAGGAAGATACGACAGGCATGACATGCAGGCATCCCAGAACACAGGTGCAAGTCCGGTCGCTAGGACCATGCCCCTATTACACCTGGATATTAGAACTTCAAGAATCAAGCATCCGCGGGCTTTGAATGATGGGTCAGCTTCGTCAATGATCACAAGCACTGACGGGACTATAATAGACCAGTTTTCAGATATGAATCGTTCCTGGTCCACGTTAGCAGAAACTTCAATCTACACTTCAGCTTAGATTTTTACCTCTACATTGGCCAGTACGAAATGCAGTAACGAAGCTGACTCCGGTTTTTGCGTCGTCCAAGTCTCATCGGCATCAATATCAAAACCGGTTTTCAGTTCGTGCTCGCGCGAAGTTGATTTTCTGCCAGCGGCCGACACGTCTCGATGCTTTGCAGATTTAAATGTCGGGCGCAACGTGTCAGTCAATATTAGTTTTCCGTTCGACTCTACATCAAGGATAGTAGAGTAGGATTCAAAAATCTCAAGAGCTAGTTCACTTGACTGCTTGGTGCACCATGGATCATCTGGTAGCATGTATATGGCAATTGACTCTAATACGTATTGTGTGTCAATATTATCAAACTCTGGGTACATGTACGCCATAATTTGCTTGACAGCTCTGAAAATCTCAATTGCGCACGCCTTGTATTTTTGCTGTAATTTCCACTGGGATTGCGTTTGCTCTGCGTATTAAATCAGCCACAGTGTCTGGTCGGATCACTGAACGTACGGTACTCATCTGGCGTCCATATCCATCTTCCAGCGAACGGATGCAGCCATTGGCATAAAACTTCGGTCAGCTTCACAGTGTGCTCGTTCCATTTGCTTGTTACATCTCTATTTTCGAGCGAGCAAAATCGCAAATATTGATCTGCTATTAATTTAGCCGTAGTCTTAATCTAAAGCAGTTAATAAAGTAATTGAATGCATAATAGCATTATGTACTTTGCCGAGTTGCAGATTTCCAGGTGAGTAATAACTTCTTAATAGATCAATATCGAATACACTGGCGCTTAATCCTTCATATTCATTGCTTGGCTTCGTTAGACAACAACCGTCGCACTTTGATATGGCTTACTAATCATTGTCAACAGTCTCAATCGTGACCATTTTCGTTTATTTACAAACTTCACATCTATCTAGAGGGCAGTCTCGACTCAGATCTGAATTATTTGAACTAATCGATGTTACTAGTTGTCAAGTAGAGCCGCACGATACACTAACTTCGCATTAGAATTCACAATTACATAATAAAATATCTATTTACAGAAAGGACAATTTGTTTTTTTGGCGATTACTAAGAAAAGAATAATCAATTAAAATACGAAAGTACAATTAAATCTGTTAAAGCTTAATTTTGTGATTTGAACTCACCTCAAACGCGTCAGCTTACTCTCAAACCCCGCATCTAAAACTGAACACAAAATCCCACACCTTAAATATCCGGCAAAGTCCGTTACGTTTCTTCTTCGTACAGCGCACTTGTCTCGTAAAAACTGTGTACAACTAGCTACGGTACAGGCCATCAAAATGTGGAACTGAATCCAATAATTGACAGCTTAGCAATGGGAAAGCAAAAAGTATTTATGCACACATATCAACGGAACTGACTGTGCAGCATAATCATAACCAACAAGTCAAGAAATCAGTCATAGATTCGACTCGAGTGTGTCATAAGCCAGCTAGAAGACTCATGAACGGTTACTCAATGTAGAACATCTCTATGATAAAGCAGCTGTTTTTCAGATAATGGCAAGTTTTGCATCTAAACAGGATGTTCCAAATTTGCAAAATCATCTGACGGAACAGTCTGATGAGACAGTACTTTGTCACAGAAATATACATCTCAATTCTTCATTACACCTCATAACATGGCATCTCACTACCGCTGTGGCATACAGGCATCAACAGATCTCTTAACTTGTATGTATACAACAAACTCGTTTAGAGTTTTAAGCCATCAGATTAATCAGATTCAAAAAAATTCAACAGTGTTTTCTACAGAACAGTGGCAGTAAGCTTGAGGGTCATAAATCCAAAATTAAGTCATCATGATAAACGTCAAAAGGACAGCAGATAATTCGTGTACTTAAATAGCGGAAATTCCTGTGACCTGTCTAAAACATTCATTGGCATAACAGAAAATGCTCGAGCATTCGAAGTCATAGTTGATGAGCATACTGGGTTAGGGTATCTACTTGTCAAATGTTGCACTATTCTGGGGTTATGTTTGAAATCTACGCTGGCTGAGCATCCTGCATTATGATGGTGTACGGAATACCATTATAATGCAAAACTTTTGTTCAAGGTTACTGGAATTAATTCCGTACATTCTAACCCAATTAAGCAATATTGCTGCCGACCGACCGGATTTTGAGCGAGTTCGCAATTCAACATGGAAAAGTTAGAGCCGCAAATGTCGAATAATTTGTGAGCCTTTTCGCTTCTGTGCCATAAATCAAGGGGCCCATTTTGCTGTGCTAAATAAAGTGAGATATCCGGTTCGTCCGGCACCAAATTTGTCGTTGGCTGCCAGAAATATTTTGCCCAGACATCCAAACCTTAATTTGAACCGAACTTTCACATCACCTCAACAGACCCTACTACAGCCAAATTATCAACTACACAATAATTCTCAGAGGCTCTTTGCTTTTTGTGGGAAGCTGTTTGTACTCTATTTCTTGCTGGTGAAGTCATCATTGTTTTTGCAGTTAGCAAAGACTGACTTGTGCAGTTCCAGTATATAGCTCGCTGTAAATTGATTTGAGCGGAATTCAACTTCCCGCTCCGATAAGTACTTTTTGGCTGTGGTATACGGATAACTGCATTCAATGTACTTGTGTCAACTGTTTGAGCCAGCATATATCATTTAAAGCCAACTATAGATTTTGCAATTTATTAGGAGCGCCTGTTGTGATTTGGAGATAGCACAATGTCGAGCAAGATGTCTAGCACAAATAATGACCAAGAGCTGCCAAAGCCGATATCAACATCAGATCATCTTGACGCTGATGATGCTGCAAAGCTTCTACTTTCGACCGGTGTCAGTAAAGCGTATCAGAGAATTGATCATGCCATTGTGCGAAATTTCATTGGAGGAGCGTTGGTCTCTGTCGGTGGTATGCTCACATTATTAGTCAAGGGTGGATGCAATGGGTTGGAGGAGTCAAATCCCGCTATTGTACAGATCTTGTTGGGATTAGTTTTCCCAGTTGGTTTAGCGATGTCGACTCTCACAGGAGGTGAACTGTCTACTGGCAATGTTCTGTTTTTGGTAATAGCTCTGCTACAACGAAAAATCCCAATTTGGCGAGCAGTAACGTGTTTTGTAGGTTTATCGTATATGCTTACCCCTACATGATCTAACACCGTATAGACGGTTTCGTTTTTGGGAAACCTCGCTGGATCATTGTTTTATTTAATCATTTCACATTTTGGACATATTCTTTCTGCCGAGCCATATCGTGCTGGCACGATCATTTTTGCGAATGATAAGGTCCTGGTGCCTTCTGGAATTACAGTGTTTGTTCGCGCCATCGGGTGCAACTGGCTTATTTGCATCGGAGTATATAACGCGTTTTTGTCACGGACAGTTGTATCTCGGGTAATTAGTATATGGATTCCCATCTTCACTTTCGTGGCAGTCGGATTTGAGAATTCGGTTGCTAACATGTTTTTGGTACCAATGGGCATGATCAATGGCTCACCAATTTCTGTGGGGCTGTTTATTTGGAAGTCCTTGATTCTGTCAACACTCGGAAATATGGTCGGCGGAGGATTTTTCGTAGGAGCATTGTACTGGTATCTTTATATATTTCCAGAGGTTCATGCCAGAGACGAAATCGATGGGGGACACGAGGACGATATCATCCCAATTGCCGAAACCGCTTCGGCGCTCGCACCGATCCTCAGCCGCGCTCTCACGCAAATGCGGAGTCGAGAGGCTGCGGATTCAATGGACATACTAGAGCGGCAAGACCGAGAACGGAAAATGCAGAGTTTAAGTCACGACGTGATTAGTGAGTCGCCTTCGGACGCCTCGAACTCAGGCACAATGGGAGTTCGCGGAGAGAAGTTAAAATAGTTTTGAGACTCCACAAGATTCATACAACAGTCTCTCACATGAAGGTATACTCGTACTACTTTTTTATTGGAGTTCGGATCATATAGATGTTATTTAAAGTATACTTTGGTTGGAATGGCATTTTATGATGTATGACATTTAGAGAAGATACATTGCATTTTAGGATTTCAAAAATAATTGCATTTTGAGACGGTGCGGTATCTGGTATTTCTGTAATTTTTTAATTTAATGGAATCAAAATACATAGTCGAATATGCAACACACATTTTACATCACGATTTTGGTGTTTGAATGAACTGAGTGGAGCAGACGAAAATGTGCCCCTGCATAAGTGCATATACATGTGACAAAATATTACCGTCTGTAGTCTGTCAATGACCAGTGCAAACTTCCATTATCAGACTCTTTAAAGTTGTCTGGGAAACTAGTGGTCAGATTTGTTTCAATCGTCTTGTTGGAAATTAAAGCTAGAACTGGTACTTAGTTAATCTGAATGAGAGGACGGTGTTTACGGCTGCCGATACTGTCATGCCTACAGCGGGCGGTTCGGTCCCAATTAGCATTATCGCTTCAATATAGACAGCATGCTATTAAGACGACATTGATAAGCACCAATCGCACTGCAATTGAGGTTTGGTTTTGGAATTGTTTGACTTTAACGGTGCTGACTGGTTGAATAGATCTGGAAAAGCTACAATCGCCAGTTTTCGGGTACAGCTATACACCGTAAAGCCCCGAGTGTCACAGAGACTACGCTCGAGGGTCAGCAGAAATCAACCGAAGACTTGACGGAGGGTGCACATGACGCGGAAAAGCCGGATGAATTGAACAATCTGCCGTCGCGACTCGAAGCAAGACGTTCTGCATTTGCAAAGCAGATATCGGAGAAGTTAGATTCGCTACAAGTCTACATATTCACGGCGGGAAAGAGATTGAACGACTTGACAGGATATAGTGATATAGAGAGGTTGAAGAAAAGTATTGAAAAGAGAGGTAGTACTATTGTACAATGATTTGCAGTACGAATTCTAACGTGATTGACAGAAGCACTACTAGCAAAAGCAAGGGAAGACGTTAAAGCGGCGAAGGATGAGTATACAACTGCGATTGCACGCCGATCCGACTCTCAAAAAGAAGTAAACGAGCTACTCCAGCGAAAGCATGCGTGGTCGACGCAAGATTTGGAGCGTTTTACAGAGCTCTACAGGTCGGACCATACGAATGAACGTGAGGAAGAACTTGCTCGCGAACGGTTGAACCAAGCAGAACAAGCTGCCGACGACACACAGGACGAGTTGGGTCGATCGATTCTGGCGCGATATCACGAAGAACAAATCTGGTCGGACAAGATCCGACGGGCGTCGACCTGGGGCACGTGGATTTTGATGGGCGTCAACGTGTTTATGTTTTTGATTGTACAGCTCGGTCTCGAGCCGTGGAAGCGAAAACGGCTCGTAGGCAACTTCGAAGATAAAGTTCGCAGTATTCTTGGAACTGAAATGATTTTGACACGGGAACAGGTTGAAGGTATCATACGTGAAGCTCTTGAACACAACGGTGGTAAATCGGAAGCTAGCCCTGATGCATTTTTACCAGAAGACCCTGCTCTTCTTGGCAAGACAGAAGCCGAAACGAGAATTGCGATTGGGTCAGCACGAGCACAGCATTACCACTTTTCATTCTCATCTTTTAAGCAAATATTTTTCGTATTTTGGGATGTTATTTGGCAAACGATGCAGCTCAAGAAAAGTCCCGACCGTGTCATTTACGAATCTACACGGGCTGAGCTCGCGGTCTGGTCTGGAATGAGCGCGGTGCTAGGAGCGAGTCTAGCTGGCATGGTGACGGTGTTTTTCCGATTCTGTAAATAGATTGTTCTAAGAATAAAGGCATTAGACCGGCATACGTGAACTACTTTGTTAGTAATTGATGATTGAGGGAATAGCCACATGCGTATGCGTGGCTATCCAGGGGAAATTCAGGAGTTAATGAGATTTAAAAATTGAGGCGCATAGCCAAGCCACAGCACCTTTCATAAATGTAAACGCTATAAAGTGAAGTACTTCTCTTTCTATTCTACCAGCATAAAAGGGGACTTTAAAAATGAAAATAATAATTAGATCGACACAATAAAACACCACCCACCTTAAAAACACGAACCGGTGTCAACGCCACAACCAAAAATGCTACTACCAAAACACAACATACTTCAGACAACAGTACGAATAGAGTCATCGCAGGTATCTTTTTTTCCGTCCTCAGCTCCAATCTCGACTTTCGGTGCAAACATAGACTCCATTTCAACTTGCAGACCCCTGAACATGTCTTCGCGAATTACGGAAAAGTACGCTGTGAAAACCAACAGGACAAAAGAAACAAGCACAACAGATGTACCGACTATGGCACTGACGACTTTGAACCCCTCAATGTCTAGTGCTTGACCGATTTCAAAGGTAGCCATGGCAAACGTTCCCTATATTTATTAAACTTGTAAAAATTCGAAAATTCTAGACATACCATTGGAAAGCTCAAGCCCCACCATCCAGCACCAAACACTCGTGGCCGGTAAATTATACATGCCGCTACAGCCACAAATAACCAAAATAGTGCAAAACCAACCATGATCATCGCCACCGCTGATCCAATATACTTGAATATTGGGATTTGTGTTAGCAGCGGATACGAATGTGTGCCCAAGTAATTTTCCAAATTTATGGAGTTGACTAAAAAGCCATACGCGCCCTGACCCAGAGGGCCGACAGGCAGGAAACAGCTGATTGTGGCTTCTCGTGCAGGTATGTTGCCGGTTAGTAACCGCCATGCGTAGACGCATGTGAATGCAAAAGCTAAAAGCTCGCCATTACCCCAAACAATCAAAGTAATGACAATCATGTGCGGTCTCCAAATCTCAGGAAGATGCTTGACCAAGAGCGAGCCAGTCGTGGAATTAACGACCATAGCGACGACTGGAAGCAGAATAACGGCATTTAAACCAGCAGGCGAAGTCCTTTTATGATGTATAAAACCATACAGGACTAAAACCCAGGCGCATGCTGTTGAGAATGCGAGATTAATCCACCAAAACACGTAGCATGGCCAGATTGCACGGTCGCCAAAAATGCCAATGGTATCAGCCAAACAGGAGGCCATACCCATGGGCATGCAACCCCAAAACACAGACTGTAACGGATGCAATAAAACTCGGTAAAATGACCGTGGAAATAAAATCAGCCGTAGCACGGACATTGTGAAGAAGATGATGAACAGACTGGTCGCCAGTCCCCAAAACGCAATGCCAATTCCTCGCAGCCAAAAGGATGGAAACGGATAGTTGATTAGTATACTGCCTGATATACCTAAGCCCATAACCATTCCAAACCATCTATACTAATCAGCATCACTTTATTTTAAGCTATGCCACACAGTGAAGCAAGATGAACTACTCACGCTGGTGCAAAATTCTCTATCCGGTACAAGAAGTACCGTTTAATAGTATCCATACTATGCTCCGAGTTGTGCGTCGCCGGTTTCTGCTTGCAAAATAGACTATTATGTGAACGAGGTAGATGTGAGAGAGAGAAAGATTCAGCCATAATTGGCGGTGCACGAGGCTTTATAACATTGAAATGCTTGTCAAGGCGCGTCAATTTACCCCTGAAATTTGTGGCAAGATGCCACCCCACGACTCTTCATTCAGCACTGGTAGAGAGCTTAAACAAATAGCAAACAACTAACAAATAATTGTAGCATAATGAAACACAAAATTTCTATTCAGAATTTGCGTTTTTGAGCAAAATGCAGCTACAAATAAGAGAAGAGAAGGGAATTTGGGGGACACATTCTCATATCACAGCCACGGACTTAAGATCGTTGTGGCCGAGCATATCTCATGCGCCGCAACAAGTCTAAGATTAGCCACAGTCGGATTTTGCGAATTGACCGTAAAAGTGAATAGATTGCTAAAAAAAATGTGCGCTACGCCTAAACTCATTCAAATTTTACTAATTATTTAGCTATTCTTTATATAGTCTCTTTTCTTGACGTTAGGATCTAGTGGTAAACCCGTGGAGTGTCTCTCAAATTTTATGATCATACATTGAACAGGTTGATGGCATCATACCACACAACGCCTCCCAACACACAGCACAGCCTATTACCGAACCATTTTATTAGCATAAAAGATCAGCTTGTATAAAACAATGGTCAAACGTTTATATTTTGGGCTGTAACATGGTGCTGCAGAATATAGCATACGACCGCCATAACAACAAATCATAGCACTTTATCAACGAACTGCATAATTTGCTTGTTAATTTACAAGTCGATTTTGGCGATTAGTACAAGGGTATCCTACAAAATATATTTGGCTTATCGTTATTGATGACGACAAACGGTTTAGGTATCTTTTTATGACCCAACTTTGCCGTAGCCACTCTACTCATTATCAAAATGAGTTAGATGCCGTCTCTACGACTTTTCCATCAGAGTACATGACCATAGCGTTAAATCTTATATAATTTTGTATGCTGACTACCTCAACCCATTAATTTACACGACCACACCAGAGTTGCTGGCAATACGGGGCCACAAATCTGCGCACTCCTTTCCAACAGGTCCGGTGATGGCGGATCCCTTCATTTCTCCCTTAGGGTTGACGATAACACCTAAATAAACAATCAGCATCATATCCATTAATCAGTTTCAAAATAAAGCCACTAACCGGCATTGTCCTCGAAGTACAAGTAGACACCATCTTTTCTTCTCCATGGCTTGGACTGACGAACAACAATGGCAGGCATGACCTTCTTACGGAGCTCAGGCTTTCCCTTCTTGACGGTAGCCATAACCATATCACCGACACCAGCAGCTGGCAGACGGTTCAGTCGAGCACCGACACCCTTGACTGAGATGATGTACAGGTTTCGCGCACCGGAGTTGTCGCAGCAGTTAAGGATTGCACCGACCGGAAGACCGAGCTACAAGAGACAGTCAGAACTCAGTCCCACACTTTACCAAATCAATAAATCTTTTGTCTGATCGAATTCAAATTCATAACTTGACGTTGATATCCACGTAAAGATCAAGACGAACAGTAACAAAAATTAACATACCGAGATCCTGTATTTGTTGCCTGATGAACCAGCTCCTATTTAACTAGTCAATAACCAACTCATTTTCTTTTAAAGAAAACAAAACATACCTGCTTTAGACATTTTGAGTTAGTTGTGTGAGGATGCGACAATAACAACTGTAAAGTAGAACACGTTAACCGTTCACTCGACCCTCTCGCCTTGCGTTGTGCTCCCAACAGACTTCCTAACGTGAGTTACAATGTGAACGTGACTGCGTTTTGCCCTAAGCATGTTTAGGGCAGCGTTGAGCACAATCAAGACCCTAACCCGTAAAGGGTTAGGCTTGTCATGTATCAGCGAACTAGTATGAGCCAAGTGCGCTTTCTGCAAGCTTTTAAATAGTGGAGACACGCCTGGGGATATAAAAGCGAATACTTGACTCGCTGAATGTCAAAGGTACTGCTTGCTAAATGTCTTCAAAAAAGTATACAGGTATCATGTATTTACCGCCTGGTGCTTAAAGGTGTAAACATAATGCGCTTATACCATATACCCGCTAATAATGTTAAATCTGCTCGAACTCTTCTCGTCGCATTTATCAAAATGTGCAGTTACTTATATGCAATGTAAATGATGACATGCTTTGCTCAGTTTAAATGTTTGGCGCTTAAATCCCAGTGAAAATTTAATGCTCACTGAATGCGTTCATTTTGTAATGTCTGCCTCCCATCTAGTGTCAGTTTTGAAAAGGCCTCACATGCTATTTGGCTTGCAAGCGATGTACATTTATGCAGCAGAAGTCAGAAAAGTTTCATTTTAAATCCGTTTAAATTCGAATGCAAGTCTTGCAAGTAGGCTTGGTCTTGCCGCTGTCGATCGTACACGTGGGTTGCGGCGTACGCCAATACGCACGCTAGAGCCACAACCTTAAATTTGAAGTCTTTGTTATTGGGGTTTCGTACAGTGAGGCTTTTGTCACGACGTCGCGAGTAATAAATGTGATGCATCAATAAAGTGATTGTTGCGACTTCATTTACGATGTAATGAAATGACAAATTATATGTTTATGTTATACGTAAATGGCGATAAAGATCTAAAAGTTAAAAGTGTCAACCACCCCGCTTTTAAAGCACAATCCACTCGTTTAAATTGCGGCTTGCCTGAAACTGCGATCGAGAGTTCCAAGGTTCTCAATCTGTAAGCTACTAATAACATAGATAGCATAGCTTATTGATAACAAAACTAAAAATTACAAAACAAAGCGATTGTGTAAAAACGCTTAGCGTTACTGCAGCAACAGCACGTGCTATTAACATGTTTTGTGTATTCTGACATGAATTTATGATAAACGTTATAAAAATGTGCTCAATCGAGTTACATTAAAAGAATGTTTTGTTTGTTGCTAGTACTACTAATCATTATCATGACACAATTTTGATTTTGACCGGAGCAGATCTGTGCCGTAGTATCTTCCTGCAGTAAACCACAACTCCCTGTTTCTGTTGATACTGAGCTCTGATGTAATTGGAGTAAATGTACTGTGACATTGTCCGATAGAGGTAAATAGCCAAATCCGAGACGATCAAGACGATTGTAGGACCGATCAGTAATGCCGCGATGGCAATCTACTTTGATTTAGCTGAGCTCCACACTTTCACTGATCTCTTTTATACTTACACATGTCCTTGACACAATCGTGACAACAACCGAGATTGCAGACTCGATCATACCTAAGTGCCTGCTTAAGTGCTTGCCTAAGTGGTTTCTGAAGTGTCTTGCTGCCTGTGTGTTTTGATCAATACATGGGGAGGAGTGCGAGGCAAGCGAGCGGCTCTTTATCAGAAAACGGTCAGATCCAAGATTACATAATTAATTAACTACTTAAATTTTTTGGTTCAACCTTTAGCGTTTAGACCACATAATAATAAAGTTAGCACCAGAATTCGTATGCTCTGTAAATCACACCACGACCTGCGAGTTCTGCGCGCTCGGCCTCGAGTTCGGCCGCAAACGCGTTCGGGTCAACTTCGCGTCTACCCGAGACCAAATCAGCATCCGACGCATTCATGAACCCGGTCCGACGGATCAGTCTGTAGCCCAAAAAAGCACAATAACGACAGGGATTGATAGTGGTGTGTCTTGTAACACGCTCTCGATTGTTGCATGACCCCGGGTCGAAGAGGACGCTGTCCAGGTCTGAGCGGCCAGGACAGAGTTATTGACGGCCAACCCAGTACATGAGCCAATGACTCCGAGTTGTGATTGGAATGCCAGGTTGGTCAATTTAAACTCTCAAGCCTTCCATGCTGCTCGGAATCGGATGTGCGCAAAGCAGATCGAGCCCCATGTGAAGATATTAGACAGACCAGATAGTGAGAGTATCCAGTTGAAGGCCGAATCTTCCACAGGCGTCATGCACACAAATCCGAGCAGTTCAATTACTGCAGTGCCTCCAATCGCGGCCACAGGGCGCTGTGCGCCCTGCACGGTCAATGTAGCCTCAGAAGTGGGGTCTTTGCTCGAGATCGGCGAGGAAACGAGTGTACGACTGCAGCCATAGACCGATGAATTGCCAGCTGACAATACTGTAACTGAGATCATTGCGTTCATGACGTGAGAAAATGCATCCAAACCCACACACTGCATCGCAATGCGAAATGGAGATGACGCAGCGTCAACGTGCGAGCTCGCACCTAACAATCGATTCGAATCGTACGCAAAACAACCCCACAACAGTCAGCACGACGATGTAGAAAATCGTGATGCGTCGAAACACCTGCTCGACTGCAAACGGCAATGTCTTGCGCGGATTTGCAGTCTCCGCACTGGCAAGTCCAACCAACTCGGTTCCAGCAAGTGTAAACGCGACAGTCACAAACACGGCACACAAGTCTTTGAATCCGTTGCTGAACGCACCGACATTCAGCTAGTATTTGCCGCCAATGTAACCCGCCTTTTGATGCACCCCGCCACATTTTATGGCGACTCCGACAATGATAAACATGATGACGCTCACGATCTCAACCAGCGAGAACTCGAACTCAGCTTCAATGATCGATCGATAATACAATTAAAACCGATGCCGGTCCATCGTTGCTAATGTATTCCTACATTTATATAGCTAATATGCCGATGTGAACCTTCAGCTCTTTCCCACGAAGAATTTACAGACAATCTAATCTCAATTGACCCGCAAATTGTAACCATTTGCAAGTGTTGGCCGTTTAAGCTGCGCGACAATGGCGACTCCACTTTTATTTCCATCTTTGGCCAGCGCGAGTTCGTGTCTCTTGAACGACTTTGCAAACTCGAGAGAAACAAATCTAGTTGAGTCTAATTGATTGACTCGACATGTACCCAATTATCTTTATTGTTACACATGGTGCAAATTAAGCAAGGTAATAATTTTACGCAGAAGTATTGAATAGTAGTGGATAAAACGGTAGAAAGCAAAAAAGCGCAAAACAATAGACAAAATTTTATATTATAAAATTAAACTCTGCTTTCATTATCGATAAGCAACCATTTTGTTCTAATCTGGACTTCTTGATTGTAATGAGAAATGTCAGGTGGGATTCTTTCTATATTCATCCATTTGGCTCAGTACAGCACCGTATTTCACTTAACGCCAATCCAAAAAAAGTTTGTTCTAAATTACAATTGTTAAATTTGGTTTAACCATATCGTATAAAGTGAATGTGTAGTGCAGCATGACCGAATCCGGGGAACAACACGACCAATTTACAATCGGATAGATTTCTAAATTACCCTAACCCGATATTTGTTACGTCGCATGCTCGTACACAAACTCTATGCTGTCAACAATCTCCCTCGTTATAGCCGCGCCGTCCGCGTCGCTTGCGATTGGCCAAAACGGCAGCTTATTATGGCATCTGCCGACTTATTGTTCTTTTTTTAAACTTCTGACTTCACACCGCTTATCGGCAGTAAATAAAATGCGAGAAGTTTAAGTCAACGTTAGTTGTGCTAAAATACACAGTAGACAAAATGAAACTTATTAAACGTAAAAGAAAGAGACATACCTGGTCCAAAATACCCCCAGCCTAATCAAAATCGACGACACAGTAGAGATCAAAAAACGACTGACACAAGATATTTTAGCGTTCTTGGTATATATATATATACTAGTAACAAGATAATTGCAATAAAATTGCGAGATGATATCTGGAAATCTGAATTCGAAACTGCAGAGGTGATGCCAGAAGTAGCGGTAAGCTACTGGAAATTGTAGAGAAGTCAAATAGTGAAAGTAGATTTGGTCCTATTGCAGTTTCGAGCAAAATATGCAATCCGGCTATATTTGCGATTGCTGAATATCGAAAGTGAATTAATGATTGTTGGTATGATAAAAACAAGCAACACTTCGTTTTAGAACAGTATACTATTCACAGTCAGTAACAGAATTAGAAACAGGCATGCGTCATCGATTGATTTCATGGCAGTGGGTTATATAAAAACAGGCAAGGTTGACAGCGTATGTGAAGTGATTTGTAAACAGGCCGGAAATTAAGGATGAGACAGACGTTGAATTGTAAGGGTTTTGACGTCTTGATATGATTCAAGAGCCTCGCTAAATTTATGATTTAAAGACGCTACCCAAAAGTAATGAAAGCCACATAACTGTGTTAACTATCTAGGCGTACATTGGTCAAATAAATTACAAAGGAAGACAAGCCACAAATGCCAGTTTAAGCAACCGCAGTAGACATCACTTCCTCATCGTCATTATCATCGTCATCATCTTCCGCGTCAGGCATGATCGTGTCCCCGCCGGTTCCCTTGTAATTGCGAATGTCGCGTCTGCCACCCTCGCCTTCGTCTTCGCTATCGCTAAGCTCACCATCTTTTTGGATGTGCGAATCCCATGCGTCTTGACTGCCTCTCAAGTCCTTGATTTCTTCAGTGTCCTCTTCGGGTTCCTCTTCAGGCGCGTCACGCGGGACATCGGTCATTTGAACACTGGGTGCAAACTTGGTTCGCGAGAGATTCTCCAAAACGTTGGTTCGTATCCGGTCCAGATATTCTTTGCTATTGGCGTTTTGCATGTTGGACGGTCTGACCTCCAATTGATAGTCTGGTCCATAATACTCGTAGTAGTCATTGTATGGAATTTCTATAACCGTCAGTATAAGCTTTAAAATTAGTTGCAGTGTAACTCACCAGGTCCAACAAGTTGTCCAACCAGCAATCCAGTTTCGTATGTCCATGTTCGAGCCACGTTTCTCATAGTGTAGCCACCACCGCCAACAACAAGCGTAGGAAGACCAAAACTTTTGACAAAATTGACACAGTTGGCATGACCCTTCATGCTCAAATTAAAGCATCCGAGGCGATCTCCTGAAAGCGAATCGCCACCGCACTGAAGCACGACAGCCGTAGGCCTGTACCATTCCATAATGGCTGTGATCACAGGCTCAAACACGGACTTGTAAGTCACGTCATCTATACCGTCTCGTAGAGGAAAATTAACGGCATAGTTCTTTCCTTTTCCAATTCCGGTATCACGCAATTCACCAGTTCCAGGGAAGTACTCTCCATATTTATGAAAACTGCAAGTCATGACTCTGTCTGTAGTATAAAACGCTTCCTCCACTCCATCTCCGTGATGCACATCAATGTCAATATAAACAACTCGAGGATGATATCTCAGCAGTTCAAGAATTCCAAGAACAATATCTAAATCGATGGGTTAATATGTCGTACATCTAGTCAGGGCTCGACATACCATTCACATAACAGAATCCACTGGCCTCGCTCTTTTTAGCGTGATGGAGTCCACCAGCCCAATTAATCGCAATATCGCATTTCCCTCTATTCAATCTAGCCGCACCCTCTATCATAAGCGTTAGATTATTCGCTTGCACAAGCTGAGAAGACTTACCCATGGAACCGCCACCGCTAATACTACAAAATTCAAACAAGCCGTCAAAGACCGGACAATCATCGCCGACATTAAATTTGACTTGTTCTTTGGCAAACAAGTCCATGTTATCTGGAGTCACTCGTGATAAGAAATCAATGTACTCGTCGGTGTGAAACTGGCACATTTCTTGCTTAGTGGCAGGTTTGGCTCGCTGTGAAGACGTTAGAGAATATTTCCAATACGAATATAACTGTAGAATGGCTCAACATACATAAATCTCCATCTTTTTGTATAGACCATAGTTCATGATCAAACTGTGAGCCATTCTTATTCTATGGGGTTTCATGGGGTGACCGGCGCCATAAGCATAGTTTCCACAATCAGCTGCAAACACATTATGTCAGTTTCTCTATTTTCAAATGCGAAATGCCAATAGTCAAAACCACTTTCACTAGAGTGCTAAGCCAAAGGTTGAAGGGTGTAGAAACTTACAATCGTAGAAATAGGCCACTCCTGTAGTCGTGATTAGCATAACCAAACACTTCAATACCAAAACCGCTTTATAAACTTACTCTGCTTCTGAGAAGGCATAGTTATAGGGTCCAATGGAGCAGCTGGATATGACATCGTAACACTGGATCCGTCAATCAAAGCTCAAATTTAGCTTCACGGTACGAATATTGTTTTATTGGTGCGTAAAGTCAAAGAATTAACAAAATAACCGAGTTAATGGCCACGCAAACGTTCACAGACACAATGTACGCTGAATGATGTAATGAATATAAGCACGAACACAGATAGATAGACCATCACGGCGTGGCCGTTCGCACCCAGAACAATTGATTGAGATTAATCGACACAAAACCCTCGAGTGTAAGCATCACGAATTCTGCATCGGAAAATGTCGTCAAAACTACGACATCAAATTCTATAGAAACCAATTGCGCAGGTCTTCTTCTGCAAATTTATAGATATGAGTTGCATATTAAGAAGATTTTTCACAGTACGCCCGGCCGCCCGACCGTTTCCTCGAGTGCTCGTCAACCAGCATTTTGCTTCACGAACTTTTATGAGCACACCAATACAGCAGGCTACATTTCGACAAGTCGTCAGGGGTGCCCGAAAACCCAAGCGACCCGTGAAGTTGTCTGAGTCACCGTCGCTAGATAGATCGCCGGTCAAGAAAGGCGTTGTCGTGCGAGTTGCGACCATGAAGCCTAAGAAGCCGAATTCTGCTCAACGAAAAGTCGCGAGAGTCAAACTCTCGAATGGGAAACTTTGCTATGCTTACATTCCTGGTGAAGGACACAATGTATGTTGTCCTGGTACTTTTTTTTATTGAGCGCTCATAGGTTTTAGGCGCAAGAGCATTCTGTCGTTTTGGTCCGAGGTGGTCGTTCACAAGATCTTCCGGGTGTAAAATATCATTTAATTAGAGGAAAGAAGATTTCATAGTTTTAGCGATCTTAAGGACTAACAAAAACTACAGGAGGTCGTGATCTTGGTGGTGTACCAAACCGAAGTACTTCTCGCTCGAAGTATGGAAGTAAGTATATTACAATTACCATGAAGATAGAAACTAACAGACATGTTTAGCTAAGAAACCTGCAAAGTCGGCATAAAAGCCTGTGTTTCAAATGATGTAAAAGGTCGGGTGTATATTAAAAGGCAATTATGGTGTACATTGTATATATGATAAATGACTTATTATGCAATTGCTAGTTAGCAAGTAATGGTACAGCGACTATATTACAAATATTTTAAAACCGATTCGGGATCCTCCTCACGAACTCCTGATGCTTCCTCTCGCAGGTCGAGCCATTTTACAGCAGACAGCACGCCTGATTTTGCCTTGACAATTTCGTCAACTGCACTCTCGCAAACAACCAAGCAAACCGCATCGTAGCCGCCAGCTCCAGGGACAACTCCACCCAACACACCCGGCAAGGTAGAACATGCATCTAATAGTACAGTTTGCTCAGCAGGCTCAATTTGAGCCCCAGACCCAGCTGTCATTGCCCGCAATAAGCTTCGAATCTCTTGGATAGCCTTTACCACTTCAGCAACCAAATTTCCAATCTTACCACTATTGAGCCCTTGTGATATCATTTCAAATGAGTTTAACTGCGCAAATTTGGAGATCAGTTCGTCGTATCCTGACGCGTCGGTATTTGCCTGCTCACCAAGGCCAACCATAGCCTTAATCAACTTCTCATTAGCTTCTCCCAAGGACTTCCACACTACTCTAGCACTTTCACCGCCTTCTTTTCTCCACTTTTGCACCATCTGGACCATGGACGGTGTCTCTGAACCGCCACTTACATCCCCCATAAGCAAGCGTAGTCCTCGCGAGATTGCGCATGGCTTTGTGTTAACAGTCCAAGAAGATTCAATTGTAGACTTTAGTGACTCCAAATATCTACTTTCTTCTGATGAATCAGCTGAAGACGGTGCCTGCAGTATTGAAGACACATATGTCGGCGCAAATCGCCTGTAGGTAATAGAACCATACACTGCGCTTGCAACATCAAATCCTGAACCGACTTTTCCCTGAGCATTGCAATGAGCAACTTGTGCCAAATTATGCAAAATACTTTTAGACTCTGACGCGCCAACTTGAAAGTTACAATCATAAAAAGACATAAGTGCCGCGACAATAGAAGTTGTGAGCGCTGCCGACGAACCAAGACCGGTTTTTGGTACGGCATTAATTGGTAAAGAGTGAGTGTTGAATCGTGGCATCGAATCATTTGGCTGTGAATGGTACGCATTATCAGATAAGATTGTGATAGCCAGCGACAGAATCTTTGTTTTGCCAATTGCGCCAGTTGATGCCAGATAGTTAATAACAGTAGTCAAGGCAGAGGACACGAACGGGTTCTTGCGAGACGGGTCAGTTGGCGAGACACTGATGAAATTCGATTGATTTGAAAAATTTAAACTGTAAGACCATTCACCTTCTTTAAATTGAGGACTTGTCACTGTAACAGTCGGTGTAAGGCTTTCAGACTGTTCCACTGACGATGTCAACGCATAAATTCTGGCAGACAGTGCTGTGACAAACGATGAGTTTTCGGCGTCAAGAACAAGGTATCCACCAGCAAGTAGTGCCTTTCCAGGTGCAGAAAAGCATTGTGTACTGCGGACCATGTTCGTTTACGTGGTTAACATGCAATTGCGAAAGAACTTGTAGATGTTGCCGGCACTATGGATTGTATAAAGCGCATGTAACGCGAACAGCACCACAATTGTTTTGGTTATCGAATCACGCACATCTTTGCAGCTTGAATGGGCTTTTAAAGTACCAAAATTTACACTAAAAAACAAAAATACCACGAAAAGTCATAGTTAGAGAATGTTTGTATTGAATTATTCAACGATTGGAAAACCTGGTCATGTATAAAAATCATGCAGGATAATGTCACCCCAGAAAAATAGCTACACCGGATTATCATTTTAACTCTGTGTGTGCCACTCCGAAGGTCGCTTGAGTTGCTTAACGTCATAATAGCGAGGAGTGCAAGAATATCCCTTCCAGATAAAGTTGTCTCGCGAGTTGCATGAGCACTTGTTCTTAAGTCTGTCTTCCTTGTTTGTGGGGCAGTTCGTGAATGGGACATGGTAGTATCCAATATCCTCAAAGAAGTGCACCTTCTCTTGAGGTAAGAACAAAGCGGCTGCAATAGAATGAACAGGAGCATCACCCCATCGCTCATAGAAGAAACCACCTTCGTGATCTAAAAAGTCGAAGAACTCTCTGTAAGCCTTTGAGCGCCAGAAATCAAGGTTACCAATTTCAAAGTTACTCCAGAAATGGCACTTATTGTAAGTGGTTCCCTCGTCATCAGAAACCCAGGCCATTAAGTTGTTTTCGGCAAGATATTCTGGGTGCGCCTTAATAAATTTTTTCACTGAATCCCAGAGAGTTGGGATCGTGTCAATGTACTCATAAAGCGAAAGTGTGAACCCATAATCATATCCCTTCTCCTCCATAAGCTTGAACACATCGTAGTCAATGTCACAGTGAAGAACGATATCAGGCTCAACACGCCAGTAGTACTTGTAGTTCTTCATGAGCTCCTGCTCAAAAAAGAAACCACTTTCAAATCGGCACATATGTCTGTAGCTGACAGAGTCACCATAAATAATTTGCTTTTTCCGCATCTCTTCACGTGTATAAGCAGCTTTTTCCTGGTCAATCCACTCAGGATATCCCCAGTGCTCTTTTGGTATCTTGCCAAACTTGACTTCACCGCTGATCAATGACTGTGTGACTTCCATAAACGTTTCGTCAAAGTCGCCGTCATTAAGAAAGACCCAATCATAATGAAACTTGTGGTTGAATCTGTCCTCAACGTGACGGATCGATTTGACCAACGACCAAATATCCTCGTTTCTGGCCAAAGTGACAAATGTGGCGTTGGCCCGTACGTAATTTCCTGTCATGGCGGCGGCGACAGGGATCGCGGCATCAACAACAGCAGCAGCAGCATCTTTAACAGCCTCAACAGGTGCAGCGGCAATCTTTTCTTCAGCCTTTGCTTCCTTTACATCTTTTGGATCTTGAGAAGCTGGCCTAGCAGCAGCCGGCGCGGCAGCCACTGTTTCGGCTGCGTCTGACTTATCATGATATCCAGCAGCGTGTGACAGGGCCATCAAACTTGAGGGCTTTGTGAACTTGAAAATGACTATGAACAAGACGAGTGCGATTGCGACTAATCGCACTATACGTATGGTAGATGCTCGAGGCATTGTGAGATCCTTTACTGTAAATCAATCGATAGCCAGTAACTGAATTTGTGCGATGATTATGATCCTCCAGGATTGACTACTAATAAACAAAATTAATCAAAGCTAGTCCTGCTGATGATGACAGAAACAGTGCTTTGAATGTCTTCAAAAAAGTGATTGAAGAAGTAAATTGAATCGAGGGGTAAAAATCTTAGATGAGAATCAAAGTTTTACGCGCGAATTACTGCGACGCGTTTCGCGCCTTACGTTCTAATTTTACTTTTGCATATTTATTGGAGAGATTATTACATTCTCTTTGTTAAAACGGAAAACAAAGTGCAAATTGTAGGGTACGCGTGTTGGAAAAGATCATCTGTTATAGTCCAGGTTAAAAAGAAGTACATTGCCATGGATAGGGTGATTCTATAGTCATTTTGAAGTAAGGATAGAGTAAATCTAGTAATTCCTTTCTTTTGCTATGGTACAGTGCGTAACTACAAAATTTAAGAAAAATTTGAAACAGACTGTTAAGTTACGTAAGAGCGAAGTATAGTGATGTCGTATAAATAACTACTTTAAACGTGATATCGAGCTAACAGCTTTTGATCAAAAGTGTGGGAAGAAGATCCAATTAGCAAAAATCGATACAAGACCCTTTGCGACACGAAACGGTTTCAGCACAAGACCTTTGCTTATATAATGTTGTTCACATAAGACCCTTGTTTTACATGCATTTACTAAGCGTGTATGTCAGTTGATTGATGGATGAGCTTGCGTACGTGTCATCGGCATTTGCTCAAGCTAAATTTACTTTGCAAACTCTTGAAGAGTTAGGATTAGTCTGTAGTGGAAGATCAAACTATAGTGCCCTTTCGACATAATTTATTCTTGTATTTGGTACTGTCTCGTGGATCTAGAATCGTGTAAGCTTGGAAACCGAGCACAAAAAAGAACAGGACAGGTGCAAGTGTTTTCGCACTCAGTCAATTCAGCCCAAGTTTTATCGCTGCAAAGAGTGGAAATGCAAGTAAGATAGCAGCACTTTTTTATAGAAAATTTGAACTGTAGATGTAAATACATCACGTTTATAGATATGTCCGACGCGCGATTTGACGCATTTCAGTCATGGATTGAACCACCACAACACTTAGTCGTGACCACCAACTTTGTGATACCCAACCTGACAGCATTGCTAACTCCAACCCATTGATTTGGCTTATCCATATTACTCTAAGAGTATACATTGTTCAACGTTAAATTCAAAGAACAACGTTGTGCGACAACATCTAGTAGAAAGACATTGTGATCGGTTGTTCGGCTCGAAATGGATTGCTAAAGAGCGTTTTCATTGTAATAATCAATGGGTTTAGTAGTAAACTCCAGAAATCCATGGCCGACTTAACCGACCAGCTAAGCCGAGTCAGACCAAATCAAAAAATTGCTAAACTTAAATTTAGCAGACAAAAACGCCATAAACAGCCCATCTGTCGAAGCATCTTTGGTTTATGCTTGGATCGATCAGAGCTTCGTGAGATTTTCTGACGTGCGGTCTCTGTTTTCAATCGTGTGCCGATTAGCCGTCCTCGTACCTGCCGTGTATCCGTAAGCCACACTCGGATTTGAATGTAATATTAACAAGGACAGATGTTGCCCACAATTGCAGAATCAGTTTTTAGACACCTTGTACCATTGGTTTTGGCTTTGTTCAAACTCTCATTCAATTGAGAGTAAAATACTGCGAAAGATCGACCAGGTTCCGGTGGGAAAGTCTCAAATTGGTAAGGAAAGGGAAACGTGGCGCGAAAAAGGTTGCGGCTCAGCCGCAGAGCCATTTAAGGTTTATCGATGTGGCTGGAGCAATTGAACCGAGCAAGTACGCGGGAACAACTGCTGTGTGCTTTCATTGCCTTTATTAGACTGGAATCTCACTAGGTTTTCTAAAATCCAATATTATTTAATTTGACAAATTTTAGTGCAAAGCGCATCGTTCGTAAAAAAGTACTATGGGTGGCTCCTTTCTACTACGTGCTGTATATGCGTACGTACAGTAAATACAGTACCATACCGACTTAGATAAAGTGAAAGTATCAAAAGTTAAAACAATTTGATTTTGTCATTTGGGGTCAAGTGTATACGACGACCCAAGCCGGGGCTACTATTAGTAACTGGTACTAAATTCTTCTGAATGAATTCAGGGGCTAATTTGTAAAGAGAGCCATTGTTTGCCTTACTAACGCATATTTCGAACACCGCAGTAACCACTGATTTCCCCCATCCAGTATGGTAGTCGTTTCGTACCCACAATTTTATATCTTGGTTGGTGGGTACATGTCTTGCGCATGTATTAGCTCTATTACCGCGTAAATTCTGTTAGCTTTTTTGATATTCTCTTGCCTGTTGCCTGCTATATCATACCCGTCCTCTGTCCTTCTACCTATTTTTTCTGTCTGGTTCTGACACGCGCTCCATATCCACTCAAAAGATGGCGGACTCAACAAGCAAAGCAAACACGTCAGACTCTGAATCTACAAGCGAAGAGTATAAGCAGGCGGTTAAGCATTCTCATCAACCTTATCTTCACTTGGCGAAAGAGTCCATTACTGCTCTTGATGCTGCTAACTTCCCAGTTGGTGTTGTCCGGTCGACCGCTGACTTGACTGAGTTCATTTCACCGCATCAATCCGGTTACATTGCGGAGGATGATGGCTTTAAGTTGGTCACTTTCACTCCTGATGATCCAGGTAACCCAAAGAATTGGTCAACCGGTTACAAGTGGTACTGTACTATGCTTGTTGCGCTTCTTTGCTTTGCTGTTGCTTTTGGATCTGCTGTTGTCACTGGTGATATCGGCGGTGTTGCTGAAGATTTTAACGTTTCTACAGAAGTCGTCATTCTGACTGTTACTCTATTCGTTATTGGTTTTGGTAGATAGTTTATGCACTCAGTTTGGTGTTGCTTTATTGACGCATTATAGGTATTGGTCCTATGTTTTTTGCTCCTGCTTCTGAGCTTTGGGGTCGTCAGGTTATCTACATTTCCACACTTGGAGTTGCTATTGCTTTCATCATTCCCTGTGCTGTTGCGAAGAACATTGGCACTTTGTTAGTCGCTCGATTTATTGACGGAATTGCATTTTCGGCTCCTATGACTTTAGTTGGTGGCACTCTTGCCGACATGTGGAAGAACGAAGAGCGTGGAACGGCCATGGCTGCTTTTTCGGCCGCTCCTTTCCTCGGCCCATGTGTTGGACCCATCGTTGGTGGTTTTATCGGCGACCACACTAGTTGGAGATGGATCTATTACACTTTTCTTATCTTCACTGGTGTATTGTACGTTGTCATCTGCACTACCATTCCGGAAACTTATGGCCCAACTATTCTGAAGCGTAGAGCTGCAAACCTACGAAGAGAGACCGGTGACAATTCATATATCACCGAGATTGAGCGTAACCCGCGTCCGATCGGTGAGATGATGAGAGTAAACCTTGTCCGACCTTTTGTTTTGCTTTTCCGGGAACTGATTGTCTTCTTGGTTGCTATCTACATGACCATTCTCTACGGATTATTGTACATGTTTTTCTTCTGTTTCCCTGTTGTCTTTGGTGAGGGAAAGCACTGGAAAAATGGACCAGTTGGTCTTATGTTCATTCCTATTGGTGTTGGTGTGATTGTTGCTGCGTTTATTGCGCCATTCGTAAATAAGCACTACGTCAAGATGTCGCAAAAATACAACGGTCGTCCACCAGCAGAGGTTCGTTTAATTCCAATGATGATTGCGTGTTGGTTTATTCCACTTGGTATCTTCATTTTCGCGTGGACAAGCTATCCTACCATTTCGTGGGTTGGCCCATGTCTTGGATCTTTCCCATGTGGAGTCGGTTTCAGTTTACTGTACAACGCTGGCAATAACTACCTTATCGATTCGTACCAACATCATGCTGCATCAGCTCTTGCTGCCAAGACTTTCATTCGTTCATTCTGGGGTGGTGCAGTTCCTCTCTTCACAATCCAAATGTATCACAAAATGGGTTGGGAATGGGCTTCCACCTTTTTGGGTTTCCTGTCTTTGGCGTGCTGCGCTATTCCGTATGGTTTCTACTTCTTTGGTGCCCGCATTCGTTCCCGATCAAAGTTCGCTTACTCGCCAGAGGATGAAGTTGCGGAAGTTGCTCATCATAACGCACTTGCCAACAAAGAGAAGGTTTGATTTGCATTCGTGGTTTCGGTAATGATAATGATATAATTGAGATTGTCATTAATTAAATGTTTTTTTTAAATACTTTAATTGACTGGCATGCATTTATATGAATGAACGTATATTTTGTGGAGATTTCAAAACAAGCCTCTGTCTAGTAATTTGCTAGACGTACTGTCAATCCCTAGAGATCATGTTGCATAAGTCAATTGTTAAACTAAACTGATTTAGATTATGAGACAAATAACGCATGCAAGACAAAACAGAATTGTTTTCTGCCTTAAAAAGCACACAGAAGAAGTGAACTGGTTTGAGTAGGAAAACACGGTAAAAATATGTGAGAAATATGAAGGGTTGGTGGTAGGGTCTTGGGTTAAGGCATCAGCAGACAGTCCGATATTCGTATAATTGACATTGGATCATCATTTCTTATTGGGTAGAGGGAGAACTTGCACTAGTGACCTTAGGCTACTATAAATTGGTTGGTTCTGTAACAGCTAATCCTTAGTTATTTACAGAATCGTGTTGACCATATATAGGTGTGCTTCATTATAGTTTAATGTATTTTGTTCTATTGTGTTCACCATATATAGATTCGTTGTCTGTATATAGTTCTTCGTGAAAGTCTTTTTCCGCCGGTATACTTAACCCGTACCGCCTTCTACCTTGTCCCCGCGTAATGTATGGTCATAATCTCTGACAAAATAATGGTTGTCCTTATAATCGCATGTGCATAGCCCCACCACACCTATGTGGCTGATAATAGGCAATCCTTCCCCTCGTTGTCAACAATAACAATCACTCAAATACACAATTTAGAGAGCAAATTTTCAGCAGGTGCAAATTTCTTTTTGTGGATATATGAAATAATTGCTATTAGGAGTAACAAAACGATTTGATTATAATATTGTAGGCGTTTTTGTGAAAATCTCGGGGTTTGTCGATAGTTTATTGTGCCGGATTACGACTCATTAGAGTTTAAAGATCTAAATAGTGCCACTTTGGTATTCTAAACTCGCCGTGATTTCTCCGTCTCGCTAACACATGCTCAAAATAATGCCGATGTCCATATCAGTGAAAAATGCCAAAACATACCTCCTTTGGAGATTGAAGAAGAAATAGCACATGTGAACAAATTAATTTTTTACGTTAGTTGGGTCTGCGGTAAGTGGTGGTTCACGCGGTGCTTTATACTATGACAAGAATACGGCGGATCAGCATGAATACTTTTGATACGATGAAGGATTCCTTAAAGACTTACATTGCGCCTGTTTTGAATTGACTGTTGTACCAACGTTGACAAGACTTGTATACTGTCCAAGCTCTGTTCGGTACCGGTCGTCTGTACCATTTTGTTTGCACTTAAGGCAGAGATATAAAAAGCCGACTTCCCCCTTTCCTGTCTGTTTTCTGACATCGTCAAGTCTACTTGCTCTTCACTGTTATCTGAACTTTTACACAAACATTATGGCTGAAGATATTGCAAACTCACAACTAAAAAGTTCCAGCTTAGAATCCAGCTCGTCAGAAGATTTTCAGAAAGCTGAATTGGCTAAAAGCCATCAGCCTTATCTTCATACTGCAAATGAGAGCATTTCTCCACTTGATGCAGCAAATTTTCCTGTCGGCGTTGTGTCTTCCACCGCTGACCTTACAGAATACGTGTCACCGCATGCTACAGGATACCTGGCCACCGATGATGGTTTCAAGCTTGTGACATTTACACCCAATGACCCTGGTAATCCGAAGAACTGGTCGAAGCTGTATAAGTGGTACATTACCATGACTGTTGCTGCTCTCTGTTTTGCCGTCGCATTTGGTTCTGCCGTTGTAACAGGTGACTTGGAAGCGGTTGCTGAATACTTTGATGTCTCTCTCGAAGTGGCCATTCTTACCGTCACTCTTTTTGTTATTGGGTTTGGTAGGTAACGCAAACTTTTTTTTGCAGGATTTGCTCTTGACACGCTAGGTGTTGGGCCGATGGCTTTTGCTCCTGCTTCTGAGCTATGGGGTCGACAAGTTGTTTATATTTCTACGCTTGGAGCTGCCGTCGTTTTTATTATTCCGTGCGCTGTTGCCCAAAATATTGGAACACTACTCGTCTGTCGATTGATTGATGGAATTGCATTTTCGGCTCCTATGACTTTAGTTGGTGGCACTCTTGCCGATATTTGGGACAATAAAGACAGAGGTACAGCTATGGCTGCATTCTCTGCTGCGCCTTTCATTGGTCCCTGTATTGGTCCAATTGTTGGAGGCTATATTGGCGATCATACTTCGTGGCGATGGATTTATTATGTCATGTTGATTTTTACTGGCTTGGTTTACGTCTTGGTATGCCTTACCATTCCGGAGACATATGCCCCAACAATTCTATCTCGTCGTGCAAAGAAGCTTAGAAAAGAAACTGGAGATAGCTCTTACGTTACGGACAAGGAGCGCAATCCTCGTCCAATTGGCGAAATGATTGCTGTCAATGCTTACCGCCCATTTGTTCTCTTGTTCCGTGAATTAATTGTTTTCTTGATTTCGGTATACATGTCAGTTGTCTACGGACTGTTATACATGTTTTTCTTCGCGTATGTTGTCTGGCATACGTTTTTGTGCTGTCTTTAATGCCATAAGTTTCCCAGTCGTGTTTCACGAAGGAAAAGGAATGAGAAACGGTCCCACTGGTTTGATGTTTATTCCGATTGCCGTTGGAGTTCTGGTGTCTGCTTTTATTGCGCCTTTCGTGAACCGTCATTATTTAAAAATGGTCGATAAGCACAATGGCCGTCCGCCAGCAGAAGTCCGCTTGATTCCGATGATGGTCGCGTGTTGGCTGCTGCCGGTTGGTATGTTCATCTTTGCTTGGACGAGCTACCCGCGTTTAATCTGGGTCGGGCCTTGTTTGGCGGGCTTTCCTTGCGGTCTTGGGTTCTGCTTGCTCTACAACTCAGCGAACAACTATCTTGTCGATTCTTACCAGCACCACGCCGCATCCGCTCTTGCCGCAAAGACTTGTCTGCGTTCATTCTGGGGCGCTGCAGTACCATTGTTCACAATCCAAATGTACCACAGACTTGGCAACGAATGGGCCGGGACGTTGTTGGCTTTCCTCTCTTTGGCTTGCTGCCTGATTCCGTATTTGTTTTATTTCTATGGTGCTAGAATCAGAGCCAAATCAAAATTTGCATACTCACCCGACGATGAGGTCGTAGAAAAGATTATGCATCCGGCCACAAAGGAAAAGAATGTGAAGGAGACAGTTTAAAGTACCATTCATTTCAATCAGACGGAGCGAAAGTAGTAATTCTGCAGGGGCTGGACTCAAAAGAAGGAATCACAGAACAATACTGCACTTGACCAGAACGTCTGAAACAGCATTTTTGAACAAAGCAAAGGCTAGCCGGGTATTGTATCATAAAATTAAAGCCTTCTAGCTAGTAGAATTAATACAAACCGTCCTGTCGCTTATGTACGACTATCACGAACGATTGTCATGTTTTGGCGAAACAGAATCAGTGGTAGTGGGATCACGCTCGGCAGATGCACGCAAGAATGCTTGCACTTAATTTCGCAATACACATTTGTTGATTTGTTTTGACAGTCTGCGCTTCTGCGTATAATTTTCTTGCGCGACTAGGCTAAAAAGCATATGCTATAGGACCAAAGAATGCGGTTAATTGGTTGCTTAGAATGTGATCACGTTATTATATCAGTATTAACTGTATAATATTAATTTAATTATAGTATCAAGATAGTTAATAGTTAAGTTAAATAATCAAACAATTATAATATTAATAATAACTAGCGTTTCTTGGCGTATTTAGGTCGAAATTAAGAAAGGCAAAGACGCGCTGCGTGTTTTCTGCCAAATCAAGCTTATTGTAGGTCATTCATTAGTCTAAGACACGATTGTTGCGTGCGTACCAATTCAGGGGTTAGGTACCAACACCAATGCTTTACATTTTAGACCGTACGTCAAAGCATTAAGCTCTGTGTTAAAGCAACAGCCGCAAGTTCAAAAGTATAGGGCCAGAGTATTAGAATGAACTGTACCTGACAGTCCCCAGGTTTAATTACATGTGCTAAGTTGTAGACATTTCACAATAAACCTTACGTAGCAGCCACGGGTAGATACAGACAGATTGCGACTACTACGCTAACTTCCGGATCAAAACTTTGTGAAAGTAACAATGCGTCGACATTCGCTAAATATATTGTAACTTATTTTTTATTTTATGTAGACTGCATTTGCATAAAATCATGCATTTGTTTAAAGACTGTCAAGCATCGTAAACTCGCCATTGTTGAAATGGCAGACGCGATAGTACGAACGATTTCACCATATATATCCCTGTCAACGTGTTACCCGGACGTCTCGCTCAATCACACGCGGTCTAAGGGGTTTGATATTCTTACTACTTACTAGTCTTAAATGTTTTGTATCTTTCTATGATTAATATTCAAAATACATCCACATAGCAAACTCTTTACATAATAAGTTCTTTTCTAAATACAACGTAAATAGATGCATATAAATAACCACATAATAAGTTATAAGATTATTGTCGTACGATCAGAACCCATAAATTAACACATAGGCACAATGCTCTCCGGACACTGTTATAAATTCCATGTCCCGTGACTTAAAGTCCTTCCTTATAGTCAAGTCATTTGAACGCCCATCGTACACCATGCCATCATCACCAATTTCAATAGACAACTTGACGAATTCACCTCCATGGAATAATTTACGTAATTTTGAAGTTGCAATTATTCAAACTAAATTTCCTAATTTATAAGTTAAATGGTCTATGGCAATTTTTCAGTTATGTCAACTCCTTGCAGTTCCCAATTTATTACGTACGATACAATTCACTCTGGATTCTACGCATATAAATAGTTCAGCTTATTTTTGAAAAATACTAATTATCTACTGACTATTCTGCGGTCAATGCTATACTTTGCAGCTAATACTAGGCCATACAAGGCCATACAAATCAGACATTTGTAGCATTTTATACGCTGACATTACTACGTGCTGATTCGGTGCACAAATGTTCAACAACTTAGAATCTGCATCACCATTTAACTTAACAAATTAACGTAGATTCTAGCTCTAAGCTGTGATTTCGATAAGAACAATCAAGCAGATTTGTGGCTTAAGCGAAGCTGTAAGCTATATCATTTTTTGGGCAGTTTTACAGCAGACAGCACAGTCTGAATGATCATTGAACTGTGTTTAATTCAGTCTGTCTTCTTAAGCTCGTAAAAAAACCTAGAAGAGAACATGTGATTAAAATAGTGCTGTGTTGCTGTAGAACAGCATTGTTAAAGTTGTATTTGACTGTTACTGTAATAAAAAGTCCATTTGAGCGTACGAAGTTGGTCCGAGCATTAGAGCGATATTGGAAAAAGAAGATGTTTTGGATTACTTCAAAGATATTTATATGGATGTATACAAAGAGTTATACAAAAATTACTTTTCACACAAGAGAAATTATTATTGGACATCGTGATATCGTTAGCACGGTAGACACATTTTAGTAAGCCTAGCGATGAACTAATAAACTCTCGCCGAATAGTCTGCGGCGATTAATACAGCACTGACCATACTCCTTAACCTCGAAGATGATCCGAATCTCTTTACGAATCAAAAGCACAATGACACAACTGACGCGAATTCAAAATACGTTCAGATGACGAAATAATAAAGGAAAGTCAATCAAAACCTTAACTGGCTGAATAGCTACGAAAGATGTGAATTTATCGAGTAAGGTGACGTTTGGATTTGTTGTCGGAGGTCGCATATCAGTTCAGCCGCCGGACGCTTTTTGATGTCTTATAAGGCTTTGTTGGGCCGCATTTAATTCTGTTCAACATTGATTTATATTTGATCATTATGAGTGGTGAAAGTAGTCCGAATCTTTTGCCACCTAATTTTTCAAAGAGTAAGCGAATAGTGCTACTTTGCGATGGTACGTCTAAACCTTTAATATATGTATTTTGAGCATTAACAGAGAACAGGAACATGGGAGGATTCTATACGTCAAGGATATGCGATTCCGTCCAACATTTCGCGTCTTGCACGTGCCATCAAACCAATTACGGACTCGGGAAAGTATCAAATGACGTTCTATCATTATGGTCTAGGAACAACAGGTAACTGGCTAGACAAAATTAGCGGAGGTATAGAAGTACATTAGATTAATCGAGGTATGAACTAATACTGCTCAGGTGCTGTTATTGATCAGATTGCGGACGTGTACGCATCCCTCGCATACAATTATATAGAAGGCGATGAGATATTTTTGTTTGGGTTTAGTCGAGGATCTTATATGGTACGCGCACTTTGCAGTTTTATTTTAGACTTTGGAATTCTCACGAAAACTGGAATGTCCGAGTTTGCAAGTGCGTACGCTGCCTATCGATCCGGCGAATTTGCGGTCGCACAAAACAAGTTGAAGGAAAACGGTGTGCTGTATACTGAAAACCTCAAAGTGAAAGTTCTTGGTTGCTTTGATACTGTCGGAGCACTTGGTATACCGCATACTTCTTCAGATCACAAAAAATACGAATTTATGAATTTGCAATTGAGCGCTGGCGTTGAGCACGCTTTTCATGCGCTCGCACTCGAAGAAGCCCGGGAGCCGTATATTCCCACACTCTGGTTCTTCCCCAAGGGATCTGAATTTGATAAACATCCTGAACGTTACAAACAAACTTGGTTTACAGGTGTCCATATCAATATTGGTGGAGGTAACATGTCGAAATCAATCATGGGTACCGATTTGCTGACGCATTACTTGGATGATACGGCAACTGTCAGCGATAAAGTGAGATCAGAAACAGAAACTGCCAATGTGCTTTCTGACGGCACTTTGATTTGGATGATTGCTCAATGTAAAGATATGCTTGATTTTGATATAGCCCGCCTTCATGAGGATATTCTTAGTGCCAAATCTAGATATGATGGCGAAATCTTAAGGCATGCCAATAGAGCAAAAGAAGAGTCCGGTGATCTTGAAATGGCACCTTGGAACATGGGACCCATAGGCGACAATTCGAAGCTCTATATATCCCTGGGCAGAGGCACGCGAAATGTGGGGGGATATGCCCCAATTACCAAAGACCAGCAATCAATCGAAACGGCGCAATATACGACACACGAGCGCGTACACCAGAGTGTTGTCGTAAGACATAAACGAGACCGGGCGGTCATTAAAGCCCTGAGGCATGTTGACGTTGTCACAGAGAGCGATTACAACACACCTGAGATTGTGATTGAAGGGACCTCGTGCGAGAGAAATCTGAAACCAGTAGAGATGGAAGTTTATTCAGATTTCGAGCTTGAATTTTGGGACGAGGAACTGCAAGATATTCAATAATTTAGTAGAGCTGGTAACGGCAATGGAAATACAACCATTAAGTTACGGGACGAAATAGTAATACGGCGTGATAAACTAACATGTAGCTCGAGAACTTGAAATCGCTTGGAGAATTGAATTATACTGTGTATTGAATATCTTTCATTTTCGTTCCTACGTGAAATAGTGAAGCATATTTTAGTTCGTTATATCCATAGAGCACTAGGAGTAAAATCGTACATACGCGTACGATACAACACCCTCATTTGTGTCCTCAAAGAACTCATTGGCAAAGAAACAGCCATTCTATCGCGAGTAAGAAATCAGTTTCTGCTGAGCGATAAAAGTTAGTTAGTGTTTTGGCTCTTTTAACGAATTTGCTAAAGCGCTGTGTTTTTGCCTAAAATATCTTGCTCATTTGAATTACATACAAAGCTCTGGATGCTGGTAAACATTTTCAGACCTAAAAAAGCTTTTCGAAGCTGACGGTATCAAAAACTTGCCAGCTGCAAGCGGCATTGTAATAGAAAATGTCCGATAACGTAATCATTTGATAACATAGGCATTTCTAAGCATCAGGCAGAAATCTTAAACTCGATGCAATCAGACGAAAGTGTCATAAGCACGACGAAAATCCAAAAAAAAAAAAAAAAAAAACTCAGGAAACATCAAAGAATATATATCCTATTGATGAAATTTCTCACGATCAAGAAAAATACATAGTTGGAGCGTTATATTGATTATGAAAGAAAGTTTTGAGACTGTACGTAATCCGTTTCTGTGCTGATCAATTTAACGGGATACGAAATGCGAGATCGTGGTTGTTGGCGCATGTAACATAGTAGAGGTCAGAATTATTCGATGACTTATAGTCCTGATTGTTGAACTCGTAGACTGATCGTTAACTAGAGTTAGAAGACCTAATCCAGGGCTCTCTGTTCAGGGGTAGCAGCAAATATCGTACGGTGCATGAGCCCACATGAACGCGCATGAGCGGACGCGTAATACAAAAACGGACGCGTTATTAAATTAAGTGCCACAAATTCTTGTGAACTAACTGAGTGCGTCATGGGTAAAAACTGTAAGACAGAATTAGTCATCTGCAGGCGGCAGTTACGTACGATCAGGAGTTAGCGTAGAGTATGATCCGTCAACAAAGTGTCGTTATCGTTTTCTTTTCAGACAATGAATGATAAAGCGACAAATTGAAGAAGTCGGTTAAAATGCGAGATTGCACTATACGCGATAGTCAGGCCATGTTAGAAAAAAGCCAGAAACAAAAGCGGAGTAAGAACAGAATGCAAATTCAGTGGGAGCAGGTTACCCCGCATGATTACATCAGCACTTCATCTCGTTATCTGCCGTGGGCTAGATTAGATACGGACAGTAATCATCATCAGACGACACCAAGAAATATAGCATCAGAGTGGCTTAAAGCACGACTAGACCGTTAATTTTAAGAATAAACGGAAATAAGATAAACAAAGAGCGAAAACACGCGATGCTCTCATAAGCCGATTCAATTTGATTCCAGATTTGTAATATCAAGACAACGATGAAATTTAACAGTTTTGGGTAAACGGAGTGATGCGGACTTAAGTGCAGCAGTACTATAATTAGTTGCGTTTAGGGCAGAACTTACTAATATAGCAATGTACTTATACAAATTACTAAAACAGGCAATTTTTTGAGCCGCCTCGGTCCGCACACGCACAGGCCTGATCAGATTACTAGATATAGGCAAAGTCCGCTAGTTCGGCGTTTTCTTGTAAGCTTAACTTCAATTGTCAATCACTGCCGAAACCTTGTTGGTTTAGTGTACCCTTAATGTATTGAACGCCACCATGCATCGTCCCGCAGTCAAAGGAAAGAATCCAAGAACATTCGTGCTGCGATCGTGGAAAGATGCTTTTGACATAATGGTACCATGAAGTCATGGTAAATGACGTGGTGTAGAGATGCCTAGCTATCAGAATAAAAGTTAGACAGTTTTAGGCCAAAGAAATTGTACAATGAAGAAACCCCAGTTTGCACGTGGAATTATCGATGTATGGTAATCTATACCTTGAAGGTTTCTGCGAAGTACTCTCCACCCTCCATCGGAATGCATAGTCTGTCAATTCCAGAGTCTAAAATCTGGAAGCTCCAAAATTGGTATTCTAATGTCCGTCAAAAGTTTTGACAGAGAAGCCGGAGGCGTTCAATTAAAGTTCTGCCATCGCGGAGGCTTGCTCAGGGAGGATTTACCACAATTGGCACAAAAAAAAAACCAGCCGGACCCAAACGGACTTTACTTTACATATAACACGCCGCACAAGTTTTTTTTTTTCCAAAGTTTTATGGGCGAATTTCAGTAGGGATGATTTATGTTAATTGTGTTAATTGCAATTGAATATATATTATCGTGTCAATAGTATTAGTCACGACTGAGTTGGTCTAGATCAAATGGCCTGGACACAAGGTTATCGGAAGAAATCAGCCCAGCTAAAATGAAGTAAAAAGACAAAGGCTTTCTATCCCAGAGCTTCAATTCTAATGACGTGATGTTACCAGTTTTAAACGAACGCAGGGGAACCGACTTTTGTGTGCTGTTGCAGATGGTGTAGCTATGAGTTGTTTACATACTCCAAGGGTTTTGTGCTCTTGGTCTAGAACTTTGTTACTTGTGACTCAATTGCTGTTGAAATAGTACACAGCGTTTGATTAATAAATATGTTTAATGATTCAGAGTATATTGTCTGACTATTATAAATTTAAATTATAATGAATTATACTACATAGTACTATTAAGTACTTTGTAGTTTAGTTGTGAAAAATTAACGATGAGTCATGGCCGGAGGTAAAGAAGAGAGTGATACTTTTGGACAAGGGCAAGGGTTTAGTTAGACCTTGTCGGTCTAACCTTTTTTCGCGGCTAAGACTTCTACTCCCAGTCTAAAAACCTTCAATTATATCGTCACAACTGAAAACAACGAACGTGCGCGCACGCCTCTCCCGAGCGGCTCGCTCCGCTTTTGGTGTTCGGGCTTTAAAAAATTTATTATGTACCACAACTGCACGCACGCATTTACACACGGTGTGCAGGACCTAGACAGCGCGTTCTCAAACTCCTGTATAACAATGGGCCCGCACTAATACTTATATCCGTCGATCCCCACTCAATTGATCTCTTCATTAACTTTCTCGACTTACCACCTTTTGACTTATTTATTCACACACACGTACCTCGAAGACCTTACTACAAAAGAGAGTCAAAAAACAGTACAGCTCAATTTTGTTTACAAAACGTACTACTACGTCACTCAACTACTTCCCCTAACCCACCACAGACTCAGCCACTAGTGCCCGCCGCACATTTTGTCACTCACAAAGTTCCGCTTATGGCCGGTTCTGTCTTTTCTCGTCGCTTTCTTAAGCAAGCTATTTTTCACTCTTCAGATAACTCTTCAACATCATCGTCATCATCATCTTCTTCTTCTACGACATCTCATAGACGGAAACAACTCAGAGTATCTCCTCCTCCATATCATTCAGAAGTTAATCATACTGCGGCTTATCATCAGAGAACCCTGTATCAATTAACTGATTTATCTTCATCGACCACTGATTTTACGTATTTGCCTGCTTTTAACGGGCCACCATCGCCACCATTATCACCGCAACTTTGCGCACAATCAGGAATGACTTCTCAAACAAATCTCAATTCTCCAGCGCTGTCGCCGACAACGTTGCCTGAGGTAGATCCCCCAATCGCATCTACCAACTCCGGCAGTCTGAGCATATCGATTACTTTGGCAGAGCCAATTCTGTTTTTGCAAGGATTTGAACGCTCAGAATATACACAACGCATGCCGGCTATGCTAAGAGGAACTCTTCACGTTCAAATTAACAAACCAACCAAAATCAAAGCAATCAATTTGTCATTTGCTGGTAAAGCACGAACCGAATGGCCCGAAGGTATTTTTTGTCACTCGTGTGCCAATTTTTATACTAACATTTTATTACAGGAATTCCCCCTGCTAAGGACGAATTTAGCGAAGAAAAAGAATTGATTTCGCATTTGTGGCCGTGCTACAATGCCCACTTTACCCCCGATCCTTCATTTGGCGCAGATAGAGTAGTTGACTCCAACGGTGACATTTTGCCTGATACCCCGTCTCTTCCATCGCTGCTTCGCGAGCGCGAGCGTAGCTCATCGCTTGGTCGGAGGTCATTTTCGACCGACAGACTGGCAAACGGTAGTCGTCGATCGTCTAGTCGATCACGAAATGACTCAATGGATGATGTCACTGAAGCTGCTTCAAAGGGATACAAAATGTTTCCTCCTGGACAATACATGTACAATTTTGAGCTTGCTATTGATTCTTCTCTTCCAGAGTCAATTGAATGCAACTTGGGTTGGGTTCGATATGAACTGGAAGCATCGATCGAGCGACCTGGTGCGTTCAAGTCCAAATTGAATGGAAAGAAGTCGGTGACTCTTATTCGAACTCCAGCTGAGTCTTCGCTCGAGAGTGGCGAGCCAATTGTTGTGTCTAGAAACTGGGAAGATCAATTGCATTACGATATTGTAATTGGAGGCAAGGCTTTCCCTATTGGAAGCACAATTCCAGTTGCATTTAAGTTGACTCCATTGGCAAAGGTCAGATGTCACAGAATTCGAATCATGGTTACCGAGAACACTGAATATTTCTGCCGCAACAAGAAAGTTCATCGGATTGAGCCTGTGCGCAAGTACTTGTTGTATGAATATCAGCCAGAGTCTGGATCAGGTAGCGATAACCTGCTTGGAGATCTGGACGATGGTGCAGAGACGGCTGGTCCGATTGAGTTTGAATTAAACGCAAAAATTCCAGGTTGCAATGTTGCCACAAAGGAGTCACGCAAGCTTCATCCTGATACTACGTACGGCAACATTAAAGTGCATCACTGGATCAAGGTTGTTCTACGTCTAAGCAAGACCGACATAAATGATCCGTCTAAACGACGACATTTCGAAGTCTCGATTGACTCGCCTTTCCATTTATTGTCGTGCCGATGTACAACCGCTAATGTCTCATTACCGGTATACGATAAATACGGCAGTTCTTCTTCAGCAGCACTTCCTCCTTGCCCATGCATGCGACTCGCTAATGAACCTGAACAACCAGTTGAGCAAGCACGGCCAATTCATTTACTGCGTCGGCCGTCGGTTAATCCACCTCCATTTGATGCCGATACGCCACCACCTCTATTGGTGACACCACCACCTGGATACGACGACGTCATCGGTCCTGATGGATATTTTGGCAATGCTGGTAATGCTGATGAGGACGATGATTCTGATCGGGACGTACCAATAGGGTTTAACGGTTTGTCACTAAACGAGTCTACCACGTCGTTTGAGTCGCGATCTAGCGGTTCAAGTGAGTCAAGTGGGCTTGCTTAGGCAGAAAGAATGAAGGAGGTGTACCATAAGTTAAAGAATCATGAGGCGTTGTATATTTGTTTTAATGTTTGAAAAGAGGCGTTTTATCTGTATCATAAATTGTTTAATTGCATAATTTATAATTAGTTATATCTTCATATCTTATAAATATTGTACACGAGAAAAATGATCCTCAGTTTGTGAGGTGAGAACGGCACTAAAAAGACGAGAACGTGAAAAAAAAAATTAAGAAAAAGCGGTGATGACCGAATGTCTCAGTATTTCTGTTGTTACATGAGGGGGAGGCTGCGTTAAGCGCCAAAATGAGGCCAAGACAAAATAGAAAAATGCGGGGTTGGAAGCGGGTTTGCAAGTGAAAAACTTGTGAGCTGAGACAAAAACTACGGACTCATTTTAATATGGAAACAAACGCGGCTATTGTTGCTTCAGGTAAGGACGCGTATTTAGTGTATGATGCACTAGATCCAGTAGTTGCGCGTGACGTGTTTAATGAGCTAGTCGCGTCTGACGCGTGGGTTGAGATGGAACATCACGGCGGGACTGTTCCGCGCCTGGTTCAGGTTCAAGCCAAGCGCGATAACGATGGGTGGATGCCGCTCTATCGACATCCACAAGACCGATTTATCGAGCCAGTTCAGTTCTCGTCCTTGATTACCCGAGTCGCGCAAGTCGCGAGCACAATTGTTGGGCATGAACTTAACCACGTCTTGATCCAACAGTATCGATCAGGTAGAGATTACATCTCGGAACATGCCGACAAAACAATAGATTTGATCCCGAATACAAGCATTGTGAACGTTTCGATTGGAGATGTCCGTGAACTGATATTTCGTGAAAAAGAGCGAAGTCCGAGTCGATTGAAACAGACATTCGAGCTGCCCCATAATTCAATGCTGGTAATGGGATTGGACACAAATGCAACGTATTTACATGGCATTAAACGCAGACCAGACAAAGGAATCCGGGTTAGTCTGACATTCAGAGCTTGTGGAACATTCATCAATGGTGCGCACACATTAATCTACGGACTCGGTTCTTCTGCCAAACTGAAGCATTCTCCAGTTGGAATTATTGATCCAAATTGTCCTGAAGGAAAACATCAAAGCGAACAATTGCTACGTCTATTTTCAGTTGAAAATAAGTCATCTGCAAAAATGGTCTATCCAGATTTTGACATTATCGAGTTTGCTTCTAACTGACCTTGTTCACAGGCGTCAGCCCATCGCCTCCCATCAATACGTTTTCGATGTTTTTCATGACGCTATCTTCAGCTTCGATGACGGTGTCTAGAGTCGCACTGCCGACATGTGGCAGAATAGTCACATCCCATCTGTTAAGCAGCCCAGGATGAATCCCAGGCTCACCTTCAAACACGTCCAGACCAGCCGCAGACACTTGTCCCGTGTTCAGTGCATCCAAAAGTGCTTCAGTGTCGATCAATGCGCCCCGACCGATGTTTACAACTCGTGCGCCATGAGGCAGCAGACTGAGAGAGGTTGAATTTAGCAGATGCTGAGTGGCTGGGGAGTGAGGGACTGCTAGTATAACTACATCACACACTGGCAGTAAATCCTCTACTGAATCGTGAGCTACCATAACTGGCAATGTGTCCAGCGCATCCTGTGTCAACGGCGTTCGTGTGTAGTAATGGATTTCCATCCCAATGGCCTTCATTCGACCGACAATCTCTTTTCCGATAGCACCCATTCTATTAATTAGCGCATTATCTTTTTATCGCATCAAGCAATACTGCATACCCAATAACACCACACCGCTTTCCATGCGGACTGGTGACAACTCTGCCACCGACATTATCGCCAAATCCGAACTTTGCCACCTCAGGCTTTGCGGGAATACCGTTCTCAAATCTGTCCGAGTTCAGCCCGTTGCGCGCGTCAAACAGTTGTCCGACATGTCGAAGCGAGTGCTCAAACACACTCAAGAACCGAAACGTCGACAAGGTCAGATATAGCGCAATGTCTGCGACAGCGCCGGCTCCCAAGCCTGGGTTGTTTGTCAAAATGATGCCGAGATCGGTCAATTTTGCAACATTAAACCGGTCATAGCCAACAGAACCAATAGAAAACACTTTCACGGTCGGTGGTAGAGCGTCGTAGACCTGGTCGTCCACTTGGCCAAACTCCTGCTCCGTCAGATATCATGGATCATTGCACCACAAGTCAGCCTACTATAAATCCATAAAACATGTTCCACACCGCTTGGATATCTGAGTACTCAGGCTTCTGCATGTCAAGCGCAAACTGCTCTTTCGTTGTCGGATGGTACCGCTTGTTCTTGTTAATGTGTAATCCAAGATGTCCAAAAAACTTACAATGCATTCAAACTTTTTCTGGAACTCTAGAAATGGCTGTCTATCAGTTGTAATGTCGTTCACAACTAAAACTTTAGGTTTTGCCATATTGTTTCACCAGTCTAGGATGCAATTGTCTATTCTATGATGCCGTAGTGAATGTGTACGGAACAATATTTTTAAGTAGAACAGGGTCCTCCAACTCATGCGGCTCACATTTTATACGCGATAACCATCATCCCGAGCGATGACTCTCCTTAAATTCTCTAGAAAGTGTCAAAAGAAGTGGATTTATAAGCGAATTCTTTCTGTGCAAATTTTCTATGCAATTCATCAAGTTTTACAACCGATAATCGTGGTCGTTGCTCAGTTATGAATTAGAAACTCGTGCCTTCCCAATTGTCAGACTCTTGTCAGACTCCAAACTATTCAAAAATATTGCATTTATAGCCTGACCACAAGCTCTGAATTTACAAAGGTTTTAACCTATCCTATTCATCAGCGCTTACAGGAGACCTAAAATATTCGCAGAGCTACATAGGCTTGCGTCTCAGCTGGCATAGCCTTTAATGATTCGGGATGGTCTTGAACGCGTGAGCGATTGAGACTACTGTTTAAACATGCGAACAATTCAGAGCATTTTCTTGATTAGGTGAAGAGGATAATGATTTTATTTGGTCTTCTTTTTGATTCATGATACAATTTTTGTCCACCACCGACGAAGAGTTGTTTTCTGCTGCAAGTAAAGACTTCACTTTTCTTTTTTCTTTTAGAGAGTAGTCGTAAAATTCCTCTCCATTCATCGCTTGGCAACAAAATATGCTGCCCTCAACCTCTCATCTCCCTTTGGAGATCTGAGCCAATTTTTCTCTCTCATCTGGCGATCGCAAAGGGTGTCTAGATGTTTTCGTTTGCGATATGTTTTTGTGTTTGATTCGTGAGGCGCTACATTAAATTTGATTGCTTTCTTACAAAGCATTGTTATCTAGACCGGAACAAGGTGTTCTACTGAAAATATACATTCATCCAGCAGACGCATATAAATATTTGAAGACGGAAATTGCGGATAAGCGTACACATGATTAGCCTGGAGCGTAAACCGTGTTTAAAGTTTAGATGTAACTTACTACAATAAATTACTAATGGTTGCGGCTAATAATTACAAAACCAAGGAGTTTGAATTGAAGTTGTGATTGCTGGTTATTTTAATTACTATGAATTGTAAATATGGTCACAGAAAAGTGGTGCATAATAAGTTACATTGATTGTAAGCAGGCCGGTTTAGAAAATGGCACTTTGGGCGGACGTTTACAGTACGTGCGTCGAACGTCAAGCGAGTAGGATTAGGGTTAAACCGTCCTGCCCACTATAGTAATACTTCATCCTAAGGATTATCCTATTACTATTCCTGGTATATACAGACTGCCCATCGTGCGTACACACAAAACTAATTACGACGAATTTTTTTGAGTTTTACAAGTTCTTGCTATGTAAGGTCTTCGATCATATGTCTACTTTTTTTGTTACTGTGAATCACTGTTTAATTTCGGTGCTCGAGAGCTGCCATGTGCACTTTGAATCCCGTTTTTCTTTTTGTAGTGTTCAAGCAATACATTTTTTTACTTGTTGGTTCTGTTACTAAGTTTTTGTATACGTATGCTCTGTTGATGCGTTCGCTTGTTTGGCTGTTGACAATTGACTGCAACTGACAACACTGTAAACATTGCCGGCTGTGAGAAATTTGGATGGGGGATAGCGTTCAGGAGTGGGTATGGTGCTAACTCGAAGGTGTCTTGATTAGATACCACAGAAATGCGAACTGGAAAACGGGGGGATAAGCTAGACCTTTTAAATTCTGGCTAGGTAAGGATCAAAAAATCAGGTCGCTTGTGTGATGAAATAATGAGACGTTGGTCACCGGGATTTGATATTTGTTTGATCCGATTTCCTTTTGCTGTAACTGATATCACTGTTGAATACAAGAATGTATTGAACAAACCGAGTGAAATAAGCTTTTACTAATTAACCATACTGAAGCATACAAAATTACAGCCTTTGAAAATAAAATGAGTTGTCGCTCCAGATATATATATAGCTGTTATTGCCCGTTTTATTAAACTCGCAGCATGTAACAGCAGTACCTGTTTGCTCAAAATACATGTAAATTTAGCCAGAAAATGTATTCATATCACTGTGTGTATGTGGATGAAATCTTTGTCTACCGCGAAATGTTTATGTTAACATGGGTAACGCAAGTTGACGCAGCACAACTCTTTGTTTACAAATCGGGCACACCCATGAACGCGTACCGCAAACATCTACGGCGTGTTTATCACCGTTTACCACAGTCCCTTCAACCAGAAAAACTAGCATTCTGGCACGCAAAAAATAATGTAATTGCAGCACCTACGATTCCAGCGTGGTCTCCCACCGCAGTACTGAGTAGGCCCATGGCAGGTTAATTGGTGTTGATCGAACGGGGAACTATGTTTTCTACCAGGTATGGCCGCAACTGACATTCCCAAGCGCGCGCTTGGCCACGCCGTGCAGAAATCTTATGCAATAACTTAGTCAGTGTTGCTTAACAAATTATCACTTGCTGAGTCACATTTAGTATTTTCTGAGTCAGCAATTTACTTTCACGTGATCTTAAAATCTCCTGCTGCTAGTATGAACAAAGAAACCAGTTTTTTGGAGTACCTTTAGTGGTTTTGATCAGACCATATTGAGTATTTCCAAAATTGACTTGTTTTTCTACTTCTTGTTTGGGTTTTCACGTGGGCAATCTGGTCTGGCTGAACTACAAGAGCTGGCCATTGATGCCCAAGGTAATCGATAGCAGCATTTGCAAAGGCGACGGTTATATACCGTCCACGGTTAAATCAAATGCTTTTTGTTGATTGGAAGGGCACTGAAATGCAGTTCGCCTAGCGTAGAGCAAATGTTCTCGCTCAACCAAAGTTTGAAGGAAAAAGTTCATCAAGCCTTCGAGCTTCATTATACGGTTTAGCGTACGACAAGGGCACGATGAAGTACCCACAATTTAGTCGCACTACGTAAATAGCGACGATACAAAAATGCCACAACAAGACTGCAAAACACAAGCATAAGCCAGTTACTACAGACCAATATACTATCATATTGTGGGAATCAAGGACGCCAACCTTCCATTGCTTCAAATCTAACTCTAACACTACTGACAGTTACTCAATTTAACTGTTGCTTACAATATCAGCTGGCAATGGAATTAGTACAACATACACAGCAAATCAAACAAATCAAGCCAGCCTTCAAAGCGTAGATCAGTTAGCAAAGAGATTCAGGGGCTTCTCGCATGAAGTGCGGCTCAAATAACGCGGATGTCTCTCGCCCTGAAAAGTGTTCGCGGCTGTCAAGTCAAGGGACAATGAGAAATCGGTCCACTGTGCAGATGAAGTAATTATAGTGTGGATTAATGAGTAATACTACAGAATCTTATAACTCGTCTAAATCGGACTTTACGTCCACAACGGCAGACATCACAAACCGCGAGTCGGTGATCTGCGGTGGTATTGCTGGGCTAGTGTCTAGGTGAAAAAGATGAGTTCCGCACAACGACAGGTGCTGATTGGTATATAGATTCTGGGTCGCACCGATGGACGTGGTTAAAATAAGACAGCAGTTACAGATATCTCCTTATGTTAAAGCTGGGACTAGTCTACCTCCGAAGCCAGTTTATAACGGAATGGTCTCGTCAATGATAAAGATTTACAGAGAGGAAGGCCTGACCGTAAGTAGTGCACGCTTTGTGAAAATACTGATGAGTAACAATGTTAGAGCTTATGGAAAGGTAATCTGCCGGCAGAGTTGCTATACGTAATCTACGGAGCATTGCAATTCACTGCATTACATCAAACCAATATGCTCTTTACCACATACGCACCGGACATTGTCTCTCCTAGTGTCCAGTACTTTATTTCCGGCGCAGTCTCAGGTGCCGCGGCAACCACGGTCACATACCCGCTCGACCTTCTGCGGACTCGATTTGCAGCACAAGGCAGCACTCCAGCACAGACGGTGTATCCGTCGCTGCGTTCAAGCATTCGGCAAATATACGTCGACGAAGGCATTTCAGGGTTTTTCCAAGGTCTTAGACCAGCGCTCAGCCAAATTGCGCCATACATGGGCTTGTTTTTTGCGTCGTACTCTATAATCAAGACGGGAGTCGAGTCAGCGGCTGATAATTTTGATATCAGAACTTTTGGTTCGGTCGAAGCTATTGCAGGTATGATTGCGGGTGTAATTAGCAAAACTGGAGTTTTTCCACTTGACGTGATCCGCAAACGCATGCAGATCCAGGGGCCGACTAGGAGCTCGTACATTTTGAAAGACATACCTACGTATCCCAAGTCCGTGACTCGATCTGCCATTAAGATTTTTGCACATGAAGGAGTCAGGGGACTGTACCGCGGACTATGGGTTTCTTTACTGAAAGCAGCCCCGACCAGTGCAATCACGATGTGGACATTTGAGCATTCAGTCCATGCAATCAGGTGGTTAGACAGCTCAGTTGAATCGTTTTAAGGTGTTGCATTATGATTACTTTGTAAATATATCAACACAAACTCCATCCTGCGAGATATGCCGGTTGATTTGGGTCTCCAGATTCAAACACTGTTTTTGCGAGCTCAAACTCGAGCGCCGGTGTATTCCTGATGTTCTTGGAGAACTCGGCATCAAGCATGGTACCGTACGAATGGTCCATGAAATCCTCAATATTGTACGTCGGTTTTGTGAATGGTTCCGACATGATTTTGGCGAGTGTGGCCACGTTGGGGTGGTAATGTGACTGCAGTGTTGCGAGCTCCCACAGTGAACTGTCGAGCGCGCCGGTCTTAAGCGGATCTGGTTCTTGATCGTCGAACGGATCGTTAAGGCCAAACTTGGCGAGTTCTTCGTCCGCTAAATTGGTGCGCTGGAGAAGCACGTTGCATGTCACGTGGCGTTTGAGGAGGTTGTAAATAAACGGGACTATGATGACGATTGCAGATGGAGGGGATGAGATTGCTAGTCGAGACAGTCGCTTGATGAAGGACGCCACAAGTTGGGCTGGCAAATGACTATGAATTTAGTAAATAACTTAATTAGGACATGTACCACATTACCTTGACGATAGAAAGAGGTCAAGTAGTCGGAAAAATCGAGATCGGTACTTGACATGCATGACATTACGGTCTAAAAGGGCGTACAACTTGTCGTAAAAGTTTGGATAATTGACATTATATTTCTGCATGAGCACAAACAAAGCGTTTAAAGCCAGCAGTGACACAGACGCGCCTAATAAGAGTCAGAATGTTGCATTAAAATCATTTCAGTAAGCGTACCAGCATCATACGAATCGGTTATGAAGTCCATTAACGACAAAGGTTTGACAATGTTTGGCACAATCTTCTTGTGCATAATTTGCAAAACGTATTTGTACTGCTCTGTAGTCAGTGGAGCTTTGAGCACACCGAGCCATGCGTCTTGAAACGCGGCTTTCTGGGCAGCTAACTTGGTGACCGGCTGCTTAGTAACTTTCGGTAATTCTACCCAAAATTCGTTTAAGTCTTCTTCTTGGGCTGGATAGCTATCTACCGCGTAAAGACCAGATAAAATATTTGCCGTGAGCCGGCTCCGGTCGTCACCTGACAGGTCGGTTTCATTGCCAATGATTCTAGCATATCAGCACCATGAAACGTAGAATTTAATGAAAGACAACATACCCCAAAAAATGCAAGTAGTAATATCGAATGTCATCGTATTTGTTAACGTAACTATCGACAAATTCCAGCAGCAGCGAGCTTTCAGGCTGATTCAGGAGTTCGTTAAGTACTCTCTTAAACAGGATTTTTGGGAAATAGTATTCTCCCTTGTTTGGTGCAAGATGTGAACCATCTGCCTTGACTAGTCGCAACAAAATTGTCAACGCAGTCATCTGTCGAATCAGTCCTGCTCCGTATATTCTTTATCGATTAAACCTACAGCTACTTCTCCTTCAGCATTGTTCAGCATTTCCACCAACTTTGTCTTGAAACTTTTATATCTTTCCCGTAACCACAACGTAAATATCTCCTGCGGTGAGCCTGCACTCGAGGATTTTGGCTTCATCAACAGATTCGAAGCCAGCATCTTTGCAAACGATCTGAACAGTGATGTCGCAGCCAGCATTGCAACTTGTGGGTCCTCATTCTGCACACATTAAATCCGAAATCACAGTAGATAAGCGCAACATACATTCATATACTGTATTAAATACACAAGGTTATTGTGCTTCTCAATAGAGCTAGCAATCTCTTGCTCAAGCTTCAAGATGATTTCTGGTGTAGGCTCTGGCCCTTTTTGACCAGAGCTTTCTACATTGTTTTTACTCTTCTTCGATGCCGTCAACTTAATAGACAGAGTTCTTTTCTTCACTGATCCCGTACTCGCCGGCATTTTTTCCTGATTTTGATTGTTTCTGTCGAGCTCAAATTTTTTTTTTTTTTGAGGAATTCAGGATGGGAGTTTAGAGTTTAAAGCTTAGTCAGATATATGTTGTGTGCTGACTACTCCAATTCACCCAATCAGAAAATTCTCGGGAGTTCACCGTCCCGGACGTCGCATCTCGACAAATTCAAGGGCTTCTATCTTAAGACTTCTTCTCCGCAATTCAACAAAAATGAGTTCTGCTTTTGGTGTCCGTTCTTCTCGATGTATGTGCTTCCGATCAATGACATAATTGTGCTGTTTACTCACTGATTTCTAGTCATCGTTCGTCCTGCGAGCGCTCTGCTTCTCCGTCCTACGGTCGCAACACAGCGATTGGCTCCGTATGTATATTTCTTTTTAATTGCAGCTTAGTTTAGCAATCATGCTATTATGCAACACAAATTTCAGAATGTGTTGATGAATTGTGAATTGTGTTGCTGGAATCAAGTGTGCAAATATTCAAACCAATCACGGAATTCTAACTCAAATAAATAGTATACTAGCCAATGGATACGCTACCAACCCCGAGCCCAAGACTAAAGCCGCGTCTCTCATCAGCTCATTGCCCGAGAACGCGTTGTCGAAGACCGGTTTGCTTGCTACTGGTGCTCTATCCGCTGTCTACGCCATCTCGAACGAGCTCTACATTGTCAACGAGGAAACTTGCATGCTTGCCGTCTTCTCTGCTTTCATCTTCATGATCTCAAAGATTGGTGCCCCAGCTTACACCGAATGGGCTAACGGCTACATCGCCAACATCAAGGCCACCTTGAACAAGTCGCGTGTCGAGCACACTGCAGCCATCAAGGAGCGCATCGAGTCCGTCGGTCAGTTGAAGGACGTCGTCGACACCACAAAGGCTTTATTCGAAATCTCCAAGGAAACTGCCGTGCTCGAGTCCAAGGCTTTCGAGCTCAAACAGACTGTTGAGTTCACCCAAGAAGCCAAGTCCGTTCTCGACTCCTGGGTCCGTTACGAGGCATCTGTTCGCCAGCGTGAGCAGAAGCAGCTTGCTGAGGCTGTCATCGCTAAGATTCAGCGTGAGATTAGCACCCCCAAGTTCCAGCAGCAGTACCTGACTCAGAGCGTCAGTGAGGTCGAGAAGCTCTTCAACGCAGCTAAATAAAGGATCTTGGATAGATTAATCATACGAATGTCATAGTTTGTACAGCACGGGTTAATAAAAAAAATTCCGAAACACTTTCTCGTAGATATCTACAACAGCTTTGTTTTCAAGCGCTTAATAAAAATAATGAGCGACGTGAGCTTAGATTATGGCACGAGGTTACAAAACTTTGATGTCAAGTGTTTTTGTTTCTAAACGCAATCAGAGTATATTCAAGCACAGCCATATAACTTACCGTCTTGAGTTCCAAACACCCAGTCCGAATGTGCTTCAGTAGCAAATAGAAGTGCTTGCTTGAGATAAATGTCATCGTGGTACGTATCGTCAAGTGTCTTGAGTGCGCGTATTGCTGCGAAACTTAGCAGAATTCATCTCAACGCCGCGAACTTACCTTTTATGTAATGAGCGTCATCTTTCATGTCTCCATTAAGTGCAAGGTTCACCACATATTCCCAATTCCGACTTTCTTCTGCTACTCCGTTGTAGTTCAAAACCCTTTGCACGTCAATTGAAGGCCGCTGCATGTTAATGTAGCTTGCTACAATGTAAATCCAAAGTGAAGCAATGACGGATACCCGGTGTCGCTGTGTGAAGTGCGGTAGAAGGACAAAAGCAGCGTGAGCACCAGTCAAGGCGTGTAGCAATGCAAAATCAAACTGATAATCACCGGTTTTGTGAGTTGCGGTTAGTAGTAAAGATGCGGTATGGAACAGTTTGTGCATAACATTGTTAAGATCTGCCAAATCAACTATGTTTATATATTCTTTATAAACAATTGACTTACCACCAGAAATGTCGAGCCGGTAAATGAAACGCGGAAGCTCTTGCTCAAAATCAGAAAACAATTTTGACAAATTAATAATGTTTGCGTTTTTGATATCAAGTCGATTGAAATCGTCGTCATCTCGGATTGAATGCAAAATAGCAATCGGATCTTTTTCGAGGTATTTTGTAGTCGACGGATGAGTCAACCCTTCGTATTTGCTGACATATTCATCGACAAATTTGGCATATGGAGTATAGTTCGTCGCGGCCATTGTGAGAGCTGTTAATTCAGTCGGTGTGCTTTATTACACAAAGAAACGTACCTTCCGTAGCTATTTCTGCACTGTCGAGTTCAAACGCGTACTACTGCTTAATATTGACTAGAAATAAACAAGAGTAACTTACAGCCATATGAATAAGTGGATGCAATACTATCATCAAATTAGATGATTCTATGAACTACATCGCACTTACCTCCACAAACCAAACCGTTCAACAACTTAGTGTTATCCTTTAATAAATACCTCATGACAATTTTTTTCCAGTCATAGCTTGCTCTCACGACTTCATCGTCAAAATAATCCCTGTATCCTCGTTGATATCTATACTATTCAGCATCATGTCGCCCTTTCCAACCACACTCTTACTCTTTGTGGCCATAAAAATTCCGCCAATCGTCTTCTGTCACTTCATCAGGCGAATCTTCTTCCCATTTATCCAATTCTTGTGATTCCGACTCGTATAGTTCAACTAGTTGGGTCGCGTTTGCCCCAAGCAAATAAGCAGATCCCAACAACTACCACCCAGATCAGAAACTTCGTCATAAATAAATCAAAACAAACTAACATGTGGCATGTGATTATGAAATATTCTGTTATGGTATAAAACAGCATAAGTGGCATGATTTGCTCTGATCAATTGCTGTACTTTTCGTGTCGCTTCAACATCATGAACTGATTTATGCCCAGGTAAAGTTGTCTCTGTGTTTGATCTGAATGATAGTGCGTTTCCCATTTTTACGGTATAATTCCGACGACAAATGAACCAAAACAGAGATCTATTTGATGCTGACCTCATTGAACACAATTCAAGATTCGAAGTCTCGTGGCATTTTATTAAAGCGGCTCAACTCATAGTGCATGATGTCACCAATCCCCCTTCCCTTCTAAGCGAATCTGCATCTCAGTCCCGCCTGTAAAAAAAAAAAAAAGGGCTCTCGGGCTCGGTGTTGCGACACGACTATAGTTTATATTCGGTGCCGGTCGCTCTTTCTTTCTTGCACTCAAATCAAAATCCGAATGACCGTCGTATATCCCCAACATCAGCCGACTTTCTTCGTCGAACTCATGCCTCATGTAGCGCAAATGGCAATCACTGCTGCGCCTATGTTTGAGAATCCGAGTCATCTAACTGTTCTCAGCCCGACAAGTCTTTATTTCAAGCAAACCGCTGGCAGCGAGCACATCATCGTTGACTTGCCCGGAGAATTGACGAAAGATGCCCCTATTTCTTGTGTCAGAGTATGCCAGTTTGACAAACCTACTCAGACATTGACTGCGAGGTTAAAGGCTGACAGAAGCGACCGGCCGGCCAGGGTCGTCCCACTTAGTGCTACGGACCTCTCAAGTTCGGGAAATGTGTGGTGTAATGCATGCAAATCACCGCTCATTAAGCAGATGGTCAAGTTTCTTGATCTTCCGTCAGAAAGATGGCAGGAAATGCTTGACTACTGGCATTGTCATAAACCAGGACACAATCACGGTCATGAACATGAACATGGATATTCAGATCCAGTGCCTAAAACCCAGTTGGTGCCAAGGTCATTGCTCGTACTTGTCGGCTTAAGTTACATAACTGCATTGGCATCAGATATAAACTGCACAATCAAAGAGGTATGTCAATTTTTAAAGTATTCAGTGTGTATTACAGGGTTCAAAGAAGGTAATAGAACGCTTGATCCTACGTTCTATTCACCGATACAAAAACCCAAGATTGACCTGTTCTGAAGTCTACACAAAGAGTTGTTGCGGTTTGTACCCGACTATTTCGCCTGGGTTAAACCTGCTGCAATCTTTTCTAGGGCAATCAGTTTATCCACTCTCGCATTCAACAGACACTTCTGTGCCAATTTGATGTGTCTCTTATGCGACAGGATCACACTAACTATATATAGAACATAGTTCAATGCAGTATCTGTAACGCCGTGCTCGGTACATGTGAGACTCCAGAGATTGTGAAGCTCGACAAGTGGAATCTGACAATAAAGTCAGATGCAGATCCACAGTATATTAATCACGACATACAGGTCTACGTAGCGCATATGCTTCTGAATATTATTGATTTTCATTCAATCTATCAGTTTGCTGTCACTGACATTATAACAAAAGCTGAACTATATTACGTAAGTGAATAAGTATACGTTTAAATATATATTAACGTTTAAGCTTTGGGTGTTCAACACAGACATCTCGTACACAGACTCAAACACAACCATACCCATACGGGCACTCAAGGTATACTACACAACATCTAAATCCACATTGAACGACACGACACCGGTCGAAACGCTCGAACTTCCGCGCTCACTTGCGACATCGCTTTTGGATACTTTACAGGTCCGAAACAACAACCTTTTGCCGGTTCTACGAAAATTTCAAGAATGGGATGTCAGTCTATTGAACTGTCCTTAATATTTTACCACGATAGATTCAATGTATGCTACATGACAGATCACTTTGCTCTATATAGATTTTTTTTCCTGTACTTCCCGCAGCCTAGAGCTTTCGATGCTATACCATGCGGCGCTGGAAAATACCAGCAGCGCTCCGAAACAGGTCCCAGATGAGAGTCGGTTGCCAAACAAGTAAATTGAAAGCAACAAACTAACACACTTGCGCACATTCAGCACAATTGCAACGGTCACCGCCGTAAAAGTACCGGCCAGATTGTTCACGCCGCGAACGCACACGTACTGTGTAGCCGCGTTCAGGAACAAGTAGAACAAGTTTTGCGGCACCGTAATTTGCGGTAAAAATGCTGCCATCGGTGCAGGCACCAAATCCAATTGTGACGACCGAGGGAGATTGTGAAACTCGTCTACTATCGACCGCCAGACTGGAGTAAAAAATGGGAGTGTAAGGAAATGCTGTCGTGGTTAATTAGGCACAAAATTAGACTTTACCGGCATACCATGTAAAACAAGTTCTCCCTCCAGTGATTACCGTACTTCTTATACGTACTCTCAGTTAATTGACTCATTACGGCAGACAATATCTGGGCGACCAGTAAAATAGCTAACCCAATCACAAATTCCGCCTCTGTAATTGCCACTTCCGACTCGGGTTCCTGCCCTCATCAGAACAGTCATACCTCAACAACCGTTTGCAACAAACCTTCCTTTTGGAATCGAACAAAGTTGCTGTTATAACACCAATCGTTAGGAAGACCACACTGACCACCTGCGCTTTTGAGTACCGCTTGCCAACAATCGCGCCAACAATCAGCGTGATGACAGTGCCGCCCGACCGAAAAATAATATGCACTGGTACTGAAATGTGATACTTCCACACATAATTGTTCAACACCGAGACTAGAAAAAACATAGTCACAATAACCGCGTACCGTGTGATTGGAACAGAAGGCTTTGGCAGAAATATTGGTGGCCGTGACAGCGTAAAGAAATGAATGTATCCTTCGACTGCAACAAACAAAAACTGAACAAATGTAATCAGATTGCCTATAAACGGGTCAACAGCTTATTCTCTTCATCGACTCAATTGACCTTTACCAGCATGCGGATCTTCGCTATATCTCACATTAGTAATGGCTTGCTGATACCAATCACACGTACTTCACTATGGCTTCTAGTGTAAACACATTTGAGCAACACCCACCAAAAATTAATCCAAGAATAACCGTCCACTGAGCAAGCCCGACTTGCAAATAGGCCGTAGCCGCAGAAGTGACTTCTCCTCGTTGTGGTGTTGAGGCAACCAACTTCTCGACAGGTGTCAGTCGTCGGTGTACCAGTTCTGACAATCGGCCTGCCATTTACAATCTTTCAGACGGACTGGCTCATCGCATTGTGCTACAGCTTCGTTGAAGTGCCTCTGCAAGAGTCGAGCCACATATTATGCGGCGCTAATGCGGCTCTACTGACTACGGCAAATGTGTATATTTCACGGAACAATCATTTTTGAGTATCTCCCAAGCAAGTAATCTATTAACGTGTAATCGGCAGAGCAACATATGGCTCAGAAATGTAGCTAACTTCGTCTGCGCTCAACTGCAAATTCGATGCCCGCACAGTGTCTTCAAGGCGCTTGATTGAGTTTGCACCAACAATTGGACTCGTAATCTTTTCGTTGATCCATGCAAGCGCAACCTCTGTCATTGTCCAGCCGTGTTTCTTTGCAAGTCCCTCTATACGCTTGACAATTTCCTGACCGGCTGGATAGTCGACAGGACGTTGGAATTTGAGCTGTTTGATGAATTGCAAACGAGCACTCGCAGTCGACGTGTCCAATGGTCGGCAGAGGTCACCACAGCAAAGAGGAAAGTACGGGATGAGACCAACACCAGTCATGTTACATTAGGGATTCACCTCGAGCTCTTCTTCACGGTAAAGAGCGTTGTACAGGTTCTGCATAGGCACAAACTTTGTCCATCCATTCATCTCAGCAACATGCTGATAAGTAGCAAACTGATAGGCCCACATACTAGAAGCACCAATATATCTAACTTTTCCGGATCTTACAAGATCGTTCAAAGCACACATGACTTCTTCGGGCTCGACGTTGGGATCCTATCTGTGAATTTGAAGAACATCAATGTAATCCATCTCGAGTCTTTCCAGCGAATCATTGACTGCGTTGAAAATGGCAGCACGAGATAATCCCATGGTGTTACAATACTCTTTTGTGTTGGGATCTGCAAAGCCAAACGTAGCACTATCACCTTCCTTCTTTACCGAGAAGAAGCATTTTGTCATAATCACAAGTTCCTCACGGTGAAGGTTGTAAGTCTTGATTGCTTTAGCAATCACACGCTCCGATTCACCATTCGAGTACGTGTTAGCTGTGTCCCACTATTCTGTCAGTACATTACGTAAAGTGATTCGAGTTCATACAGTAGTCACTCCTAGATCATAGGCTTTCTTCAAAATTGGGAGCGATTCTTCAGAATCCATCACAAAATCAGCCTATTGCGACGCTACAATCGCGCATTAGCATTCAACTCTCGCTCTTCACAAAAATTCGGTCTTACAGCCAAAATTCATGCATCCCAAAATTGGGACAGACACGCGTAAACCGCTCTTTCCAAGCCTGAATGCCGATTAGCACTGGATCTATTTGCGATTTTGAAATTGTCAGTTCATACTTGCGATATGTAGCAGCAAATTGTTTGGTCATCGTGTTTTTATTGCGTCTTGTACCTTTCAAGGGAAGTCAGATTTACCGGCGAGAATATAGTCCGGCTTTATATGTCCGCGGGTCTAGATTAGACTTTTTAAGCTGACAAGAACCCTCTATTAACGATGTCATGGCATCTCAAATTCCCTGACTTCAATGTGTGTTTACGAGAACAGCGTATCGTCTTCGCATCAAATTGACGGATTGGTTTCGCTAATTCTTTCATTGATCTTTGCTCGAAATTACTTGTTTCCAAATCAGCTAATTTTCCATTTTTCAGCGCTTTTTCTTGTTAAATTATTCGACGTAATTTGTGCTTTTTGTTTCTTCCGAACGTTGCCGACACCGAATCATCCTGACAATAAAAAACTTTATACTGGCTCAGGCTTTTGTTCTGAACTGGTCCGAACCTCAAGCAATTTTGGCCGTAGCATCTATCTGAACTTAACTGTTATGAAATTGGGCTCTTTTTTAAAATGCTAGAAAAGCTTCTATTTAAATATTAAAGCTACTTGGTCTCCATAATGTTGCTTGCAAATTCAAGGTCTAGGGTATCAAGACGGAAAGGTTAGCATTGAAGCTGATGGCATCAGCTTCAACATTCAAACCCGAACCCCAAGAAAGTATTACAAAGGTCATGTGATATGATTTGACCAGATTGTATCTGTACTTGGCTAATGTTCTGATAAATGGCAGACGCGATATGACGTCTAAAATGTAAGTAGTCCGGTATAAAACAATGAATTTATTTTGACATTTTAGCCTTGTGTTTGGTAGTCCAGGTGGGATGGGTATGGCTGCTGCTGTCGCCAAAGCGTCGCAAATCAACTCCTCCGCGGCCGGTCCATTCGACGCGTTTATACTTCTCGGAGACGCGTTAACGGGCTCGACGCCTGACGATGTTGTGGACTCACTTGTTGACGGCACGTTTCAGGCTCCGCCAATACCGACGTACTTTTACTTTGACAAAAATCACTCGACAGAAAGAATCACTGCATTTGTAAAGAAGAAGGATGGTCAGATCTGTAAAAACTTTACTTGTGTGGGTAGTTCAGGGATTATTACTACGAAAATGGGTGTGAAAATTGCAATAGTTGGTGGGTCGTGCGGGCTGCTCGAGTTGGAAAAGCTCAAGATGAATGACGGAGCAGTAGATGTTCTGGTTACACATCACTGGCCAGAAAATATCTACTTGCTGTCCGCAAGCACGACCAAGGCTGCTGCTATTAAGGCAGTCACAAAAGAGCCTCGAATCAGTGATACGGCACTTCTTTTTCAGCCACGATACCATTTTGTTCCTGGCCCAATATTTTGGGAACGCGAACCTTTCAAAAACGAAGGACACATTAATGTCTCTGGAGCTGGCGGCGAGCGCCCCACAAGGTTCATTTCACTAGCACCGTTTGCGAATGCGGAGAAGCAAAAATGGTTTTACGCGTTCAACCTCTCAATTCCGTTCATACCTACTCCACTACCCGCAAACACCACGCCGAACCCGTACCTCGAAGGCGTGAAGTTGCAAGCTCAACCACGGGAAACTGTCAAATCTGACAGCTTGATCTGGGGCAATGGCAGTAGCACGAAACGGCGTCATGAAGGGCACGCACACGGAGACAATCGTCGTAGTCGCGGTCGGCGAGGAGGCCGGCAGTCTAGAGAGCAACGTCAGGCGGTTGACCCGTCGACATGTTTTTTCTGCTTGTCGAATCCGAATTTGGCTCAGCATTTGATTGTCTCGATTGGCGAGGAGAGCTATGTGACTACTGCGAAGGGTCCTCTGTCTGAGCCTAGTTCCGTGGGGCTCGAATGTCCGGCGCATGTGTTGATCATTCCATTTGCTCACAGTCCAACATTGGCGGCAATCTCAGACGTGGAAAGTAGGAAGAAAACAAAAGCCGAAATGCTGCGGTATCGGATCCGGATCGGAACGATGCTCACCACGTTTGGGTACACTGCGGTTGCATTCGAAATCAGCCGGCACAGTGGCATTCATTTCCATATCCAGCTTATCCCAGTTCCAGATGCTAAACTGCCACTGGTCAAAGACGAGTTTGAAACGGCGTCAAAAATGAACGGATATAGTCTAGAAGAGCGAACGTTTGACGCCGACAAGGACGATGACGAGGAAGGAGATTACTTTAGAGTGTATTTAAAAGGCGACCGCATGCTGCATATTCCGCTACCGTCCGACGTTAGATTTGATTTGCAGTTTGGAAGAAAAGTGATGGCAACGGTGCTTGATCTGCAAGATCGCTTCGATTGGAAAAGTTGTATACAGGACGAGGCAGAAGAATTAAAAGATGCTGAACGATTTAAAGCGTTGTTTAGCAAATACGACTTTACTCTTGCCGAATCATAAATATATCTATTGTACATTGTTATCCAAAAATTGCATCCTATTCTAAATGTAGTTTAAATTGCATCCGAGGTACATTCGAGATACTGTACTTCTTTTTAAACTTGTTCACCTTTTTCTCTAAACTCTCAATTCTGTCCCAGCTCGACACGACAAAAGGATCATCTTTGACAAGCGTCAGCTCGACCACGACCAGGTCCGGCTCGTCAGTGAGGAGCTTGATTGAGACCCGTCCAGGATCATCGACCACTCCGGCTGGAAACAAATCCACCAAGACTGCACTCAATTTCGAGATATAGTAACTCCAAAACATGTATGCTAGTCCCTGGCCGGACTTGGTCTCACTCACTACAAGCTCACATAGCCGTCCAAGCACTCGCTCGTCAAATACTTCTCCGCCCCATCGTTCGCATAGGACGATGCCCAGCAGTGCGCGGTCGACATGTGACAAGCCAAACGTACCGGATAAAGCACCAGAGACCGCTATAGTCAGCGCCGAGGTTGCCTGCACGTCCTTCGTGTATGACGAATGGTAGTATAACAAGTTTACTGCCGCAGGTAGAATCCGCTTAGATATGTACATGGGCGTGAACGACGACATTGCATAAACCATCAAATCAAAAATCTTTGCGCATGCCGGTTTCGCTGAAATGATAGTACATGTCACTAGCGGATCTTTTCGTCGCACGTCATCTTCTAGCTGGGAATACAGAAATCCTTCTTTTATACCACCTGTACGTGTCAGATACATGTGTAGTACAGATATGAGCGGAATCTTACCTTGACAAAAATAAATGCTTCCTAAATTAGGTGCGGTCTGAATCAACGCCTGTGTCAGAATCAAGACTCCAGGAAGTTGCGATGCGCGTCTTTTGGATATCCGAAACACGTCCTCAAGCTTGTCACTCATTTTGTCATTCACTTGCATCTGAGAAACTTTTTCAACATCTCGAAGCGTACAGCAATACCCATTTATGATTGGAACTGGATAGTACTCATCGTCAGACAATACGCTCATAGCCAGACAGCCAAGTCCTCGAAACCCGCCACCAGACAGATACAGATTCGCGCCTTTGAGTGGGAAAGGCAGCTTGATTGTTTTAAACGCGCTGTGAAATGCAGAAGCTATCTGCGACCGTAAGTCGTTCATCTTCATCATTCGCATGCTTTGAGACAGAGCTGCTGCGCCAAATGGTAGAGATACGGCTGAGTCTGACATTCGAAACGTCCCACCTACACTTGACACCCACGATATTTGAATGCTACCGCCACCAAGATCCATAAAAATGCCATTAACCTCATAGTACGATGCAGCTATTCCCATCGCTCCATATGTCGCTTCTTTCCTTGGGGAAAGAAGAGATACGTCCCAATGAGCATTTATGTCTTGAATCATGTTAAGTAGTTCTGGAGCATTTGACGCAGTTCTCGAGGCTTCAGTACCAAACACAGTGACGTTCTCGTCCGGCACACGTAACGACCGACAAATTTTGTCAAATCGTTCAATACTGACTCGTAATTTCGACATTACAGAACTCGAGATCCGCTTATCCTTTGAAGAAGCCAGTGCATCAAATATAGATATCCTTGCCCGATCCTGAAATACGACAGGTAAATTCCGAGCAGCATCTGAATCTGTCTGGTCAGTGACCACAAACCTAACCGCGTTAGATCCGATATCTATGACAGCAATCAGCATTTTATTATCTGTTAGATCTTACAAGAAGACAGAAAATCAATTAAACGCCGCTTTGGGCATCTAGACTTTCAGGGAGAATATTACACCAAAATAGAGTTCCACATTTATGCGCTAATGAACTCACGTCCATAACGACGACAGGCATCTAGAAATTGAGAATTTAACTAAGGCATCACGAGAATATATATGCTACAACATATCAGTCTGACTAGTAAACACATAGGGGCTATCAAAATTTTATTAAATGAAGACCGCAAGCACTTACTGAACCTTTGATCAATTTTATCATGCACATTATGCGTTGGTGCTCTACAATTTAAGTCTCGTAACATTTATAATTTGATATCATTTCTCTATCGAGCACGATTAGCAATGAGCAGCGCACCAGCAAGAAGTGGTGGGATATAAGGTAGCGATTATTAATACGTGTGCTTTTACTTTTACATCTAAATTTCATGGCATTGTAAAAAATTTTAAAAAATTACAATCTTCGAATCTTCCAGTTTCCGGCAACCAGGCCACAAGATGTCTAGCCAGACACACCACAACCGCTGCTTTAGTTCCCAGTACAAAGCAAATATCAGTCCAGCTATTTCTGTCTGATCCAAATCAAAGGATATTGAGCTTCTGTATTGAAGTCCTAGTGGTATCATTGGACTATGCCCTTTTCGTATTAAATGTCCGGCGTGCCGGGCAAGCTTTTATTAGGAAGCCTCCATTTCTCCCGCAGTTACAATTTTGAGGGTCGAGCGCACAGATGTATATTAAACTTTCTAGAAAAGTAAGCATCTGGGCATAAAGATGTACGAGTGTGCCGCAACTATGACAGTTTTGACAGAACGTCTGTTCAACTTATAATGGTTTAGGGTTTAAGCAAGATGTATATGGGGTCAAGATCAATTCTATTCTCTGTCAGTTCTCGTGAGCCTCATATTGGGAAAGTGTAGTACTTGTTGGTACTGAATGTGCGAACTTGCTCAACCAGCATACTTTATGTTACAGAGAGTAGATTTTGAATTATGTTTGCATCAAGTTTAGCTAAGAAAAGCCCATTTGAAGGTGCTATAATACAGCTTAATATGTGGCCTACTCTTCTGTTGTTTTGTACTTGTTATTATGGCATATTATGGAAGATTAGACAGGGTTCTTTCTGTGTTGAAGCTAATCCCACCGGCGATTCGATCAGATGACCCAGCAAGTACAAGCATTGACGTAGTCAACATTGACAGAAGTTGCAACCGCCGGCTATATATAATAGTGCGAAGCTCGGATGGTGAATAGTTTGTGTGTAGACATACTTGAACAGGCATTGGTAATTAGTTCAAACTACAAGACATGGCCACATTGGTTGCATTTGAATACAACTAAATGGTTTACATGATTTTTGTCAAATAACAAAGCACCAGTGCTCATGTTTCGCAATGTGCAGCGTAAAGGGGGTAGTCTGACTTGCAACAACGGTATAGAAGCCAGAACACGTATGCGGGATTCACTGTTTATATTCACGATCGTCGATTAAGCTTTAAGGGTCTGAATCAAATAAAAAGCAATAAGGATGTTCAGGCTTCTGTCAGTCATGTCGATAGGCACTCATTTTATGCGACTCGCAGCGGAAGATGACGCCGGAGAATTGCGGGTCCTGATTCAATTCTGGTGTTAGCTATAAGGTATGATCTGCGCAAAAAGTGAATCAAATTCAGGGGTTCTGAGAAATTGCAGTTGCGATCGTATAAACTTTAACTTTAATTTATGCACGTTTCATTACGTTTGTTTTGGAGCTCTTCCCCGGAGTCTGTCTGTTTGAAATACGCACGTTTTGACGTTCCATCTCGCAAGTTGCGGATTGACATGGATTTATAGGCGTACAGGCCAAGCGCGCCGTATCTCCCCTTAATTGTATTAACAAGCGCGTCTGTGTCTGAGTGTTTTTGCCTCAAGTATAAACAACCCTCCCAGCTGCCTCGTATATCTGCGTCTGCCAGCTATGCTTTCATACATTTATTTAATTTGAAAACTATGGGGCTGATTGACTTGTTTTTGAATTGGACCAGTCGTAGGCGCGTCGGTGGACTAGTCGAAAAAGCGACTGAAGACGTGAAGAGAGAGTCTGATGACATTGAAATTATCGAACATTATGCTGGAGCTACGATCTTGTCTCGCTTGAAAACTGGAAATCCTGAGTAGGGTAGAAACGATGATTCGAGTGGTGCAGATGGACTGACGGTACGCAAAATGTCGGTCCTGCCGCTGTTGCAGTTTCCGCCTACACATTGATGTGGGCGCGAGGTATTCACATACGATATAAACGAGCACATATCATTGCACTGTGTGGTACTACTGGGCGTCTATAGACGTGATTTGTCTTAAACATATGCCAGTTGGCTTGTTTGGGAGCATCAGACAAGCTAATTATTCGCAGATCAATCAGTAAACGCGGTTATTGCTGGGTTCCCTGAGCAATTGGTTCTGTCGCTTAAGTTAATTTGTTCACGCGGACATTTCGACCACAGATGTGTTCAGTTTGAGATGACTATACCAATCGATGTCTTGCAATTCTAATGCTGCAACGCATTGTATTGCAAATCAATTTACATTATAGAATATTTCAAGTCTTTTGTCGCTTTTAGTGAGGTAACTGACATTATCGGGTAAGGGTTTAACATTTTGACGTCATAGTACCAAATGATGATCAATTCGTACCAATTAGGAGATATTGATTAGCAAATTTTTTGCGATAATGTCAAATCAATTATTTACTTTAGTTTGTTTTAATTTATTCGTATTGATTTAATGTGGCGCGAAATTAGTATGGTGTCATCCAAGAAATGGAAGGGAAAAAAAATGTTCGGAACCTAAAAGTCCCAGCTACAAAAAGTTTGCACTCCTCGGTGCTCTGCAACAAAAGTCAATAATTTTGTATATACTCGACTTGTACCACACGGCAACACTATTTATCTTTGAATAATGGCAAATCAGTTTTCAAAGTCAGCGCCATCATCGACCGGCGGCGGATTCGGAGTCGGGTCGCCTAGCAAGAAACAGAAGAAAGCACAAAACGAATCGGTGAACAGCAGCAAGAAAGATGATGTTGAGTTGGCATTAGAGCGAGCAGTGTTTGGAGATTTGGATGGGTATGAAGAAGGACTAAAGGAAGCTGCAGAACCTGAAATCTACGAATCAACGGATGAGTCTTCAGATGTATCTGATTATGAAGAAGAACAGGAACAGCAAGAGCCAGCTACGTTTGCGAACATTCAAGACGACGATGTACGTGAAATTTACAATGAATTTGTTGATCTGGTCTAACGTGTACAGTTGTTTGTAGTAGATGGAATCAGCGATGGTACACTGGCGGTGATGTCTGAAGATGCTGTGCCAATGAAAGTCTCAAGACAGAAAAGTTTTTCATCCGCATGGGTCGACAGTGATGACGAGCGATTGAGTATATCTCTAGCATCTACTGATAAAATTCGGAAATTGCGAACAGAAGAAGGTGAAGATACAATTAGTGGGAAAGAATACAACGCCAGATTACGATCTCAGTATGTAAATCAAGTCATGAACATTGAGAAACTGTGTAATTGACAACTTTAGATTTCAAAGAATATACGCCGTTCCAGAATGGGCCGCAACACAGAAACGAAAAAAAGCAAGCACTAGCGGTCAGTCGGGCTCGGAGACAGGGTCAAGTTCCGACGAGTACGAGGCCGAGGACGACGAGGAGCGGGCACTTTCAGCTGATCCACTCAAGGTCCTGCTTGCGAGCACAGACAAGTATACTTCTAAATCAAAGTCCAAGCTTTTGCCATCGTCAGTGTTGGACATTGCTCGACTGCGTGACGCGAATCAGCAAGCACCATCGCAATCAGCTGTCCAGACACTGTCGTTCCATCCCCGGCTGCCCTTGCTTCTATCTGCAGGTTATGACAGAACACTGCGGATATACAACGTTGACGGTAAAGTGAACGCGCTTGCGACGTCGTTGCACATTCGGTCTTCCCCAATCCAGACAGCACAATTTCACGTTGATGGTAGACGGGCATTTGCCGGCGGCCGACGAAGATACTTCTACATCTGGGACCTCGAGTCCGGTGGGATCGACAAAATCACACGCATGTATGGCCACGAGCGCCATCAGCACAGCATGGAACGGTTTAAACTATCGCCGTGCGGCCGGTTCATTGGCCTGATTGGCTCCGGCGGGTGGATCAACTTACTAGATGCTTCATCTGGCCAGTGGATTGCCGGCGCCAAAGTCGAAGGCGGCCAGGTCGCGGATTTCGCATGGAGCCCTGACGGCGGCCGGATGACAATCGCAAACTCGGCAGGCGAGGTCTGGGAGTGGAGCACCGCTGAGCGCAGGTTCGTGTCTCGGTGGGCCGACTACGGAGGCGTTGGCATTACGACCCTCGCAGCTCAGCGTAACATGGTCGCGCTCGGAAGCCAGAGCGGGATTGTGAATGTATACGACATGGCGAAGAAAGACGACGATGACCGGCCGAGCCTGGTCGGCACGTTCGACAGTTTAGTTAACTCGATATCAGGACTGGAATTTTCTCACGACGCACAAATGCTTGCGTTCGCGTCCAGGTCGAAAAAGGACGCGTTCAGGTTCGGACACGTTGCGTCGCACACGGTCTTTAAGAACTGGCCAACGTCTGGCACACCGCTCGGCAAGGTCACCTCGACCGCGTTCAGTTCCGGGTCTGAGATGTTTGCGAGCGGGAACGAGGCTGGCAAGATCAGACTGTTTAAGCTTAACCATTACGCATAAGGTCATATTAAGTTCTTTTTTTCATTTTATTTGTATAACCGTTACTACGCCGCGCTCATAAAAACACAAACGGAACAAAAAAGCATGGACTTATTTTTTATTATAAAAAAAAAGCGAACTTTGACCAACACATGAATTTTGTCAACATCAAATGATCAAACCAAAATGTGATTGACTGCATTAGTCCTGTGGTTCTAGTCCAAGAGCGGGTTAGGGCTGGAGATTAGGCTTTTGCCGGCAAATCAGACAAACCTTAAATTGTCGATATGAACCGGTTTTTTAAGAGTATCGTCACACGTCGCTCTTTTTTTCCGTTATCAGAGCTCGGATAAATTAGCCACAGCCACCGCCTCAAAGCCCAAGCAGGTCATGGTACCGTAGAATATAAAGCTTTGACAGTTTTGACAGATGATCCGTAAACTCCATATATTCCAAAAAATTAAGTACAAAAAGATCTAGAATAAGAATAATAATAATAAAAACTGTACAATTTATATGTTTCCATTATGTGAATTTTGCGGTCCTGGCGAATCACTCGATAGCACAACTGGCAGCGCCGGCGCATTAGCAACATACCCGTTCATTTCGACAAACTGTAGTGTTGAAATCAGTCCGTCGTTAAGCGACGAAGACCCGGTTTCGGACGCAGGTGAGAGCGAATCGAGTGGTGAGAGTTGCTGCCCGGCTGTAACAGGGCCAAGCATGCTGTAAGATGGGCCGTACAACGCATACTTGCCCGCAGACTCTTCGCTTACGGACCTAGACCGGTCTCGCTTGATTTGCTGAAGACTGAACGAGTTGTCAGCTGATAAAGACGCCAGTCTCGTTTCGTTCTCGATTAACCATCTGACAATCATCGACTCAAGCTCGCGCAAACTGTACGGCTTTGCCAGATAGTCGTCCATCCCAGACGCAAGGCACTTTTCTCTGTCCCCGGCAATGACACTCGCAGTCATCGCAACGATTGGAACCGATCTCACGCTACTATCTGGATGCTGACGCAGCATGGCTGTCGCCGTATACCCATCCTATTCACATGATTAGTATGCGCTGCTGTTGTCTCGATCTCAATCTTTAACTTACAATGACCGGCATCTGACAATCCATCAAAATCAAATCCGGCGCCGCGTTATGCTTCATAAAATCAAGGCACTCTTTGCCGTTTAACGCAGTCAACACCGAAAACCCCATTTTTCGCAACGTCTTCTTTGCAATCTGCTGGTTGATCAAATTATCTTCAACCACAAGAATGCGGGTACTTTGTCTATCCTTCTTTGGTTTGCATTTAATTTCCAGATCCGCATCTTTTGGGTGTACACTCATAGCTGTAGTACCTGCGACGTTGACCTTCAACGGAATCGTAAACCACACGGTCGTGCTGTCACCGTATTTACTCGTAATGTTGATTTCACCCCCCATGAGCTCTACCAGCCGCTTGCAAATGGCTAGTCCAAGTCCAGTACCTTCATGGCCACGTGCAACCGAAGCATCTTCTTGTTTGAACGGCTTGAAAATTTCAGGCAACGTACTTGCCCTGATTCCAATTCCTGTGTCCTGCACCGTAAATTTGATAAATTTTTCGTTTTGTTCACTGCTTTTGCGGTCATCGACTTCAACCAAAAGTTTGACATGCCCAAGTGGAGTGAATTTGAGCGAGTTGTGTATCAGATTGCTTAAAATCTGGTTCAGTCGCCCGGCATCGCCGGTTACCTCGGGCCCGATCTCATCTAATGCTATATCTGAGATAAACTTCAGGTTTCTGTTTTTCGCGTCCATCACTGCTGACTTGCAAGTATCCGCAAGCAGCTTCTTCAAGTTGAATGGCGCGGCATAAATGTGCATAAATCCAGCCTCGACCTTTGAGAAATCCAACACGTCCCGAACCAAGTCAAGCAGTTTATTAGCTGAAAACAAAATGTTGTCAAGATATTCTCTTTGTTCGCTGTCAAGATTCGTGACTCGTAGTAGCTCTGCGAGACCGACCACACCCGCGATCGGGGTCCGAATCTCATGACTCATGGTCGCCATAAATTGTGTCTTCATCTGGCTTTCGGCCAGCATTGCGGACTCCTTCTGTTGAAGCATTGTGACTTCCCGTGTCCGCGCTTCAAGTGCGAGATTGGCAAGCTTGCGGTTCGTAATGTCTGATGAAACTCCAATAACACCGACGACGACAGACGTGTCAAACTCGATGTCAGACTCTTCCTGAATAAACTTTTTTGACATTTTGCGCTTGTAAATTGGCATGTAACGAGTGCGGATCCATTGGCCATCGACCGCAACCTCGCTTGAAACTGTGACGACTTCACCTTTGAGTACCTGTCTGATGGGTCCACAAAAGGCCGGAGACGTGGCCGTCGCAGTCTCCGCGTTGACGCCAACCACAAGTAACTGTCCAAGCGTAGAATTCTGCATGCCTTCACTCATTGTGACTTTGAAGCTTTCGTCCACAGACCATATTGAAGTATCCGAGTTCATCACGAGACACTGCAAATGCTCTCGTAACCGTCTGGCTGCAAAAAGCTTTGCAACCTCGTCAGTCACGTCTGTTGATGTACCAACTGTTCGATACAAAACACCGTCATCGTCCAATAAAGGCACGACTCGGTTGGTCAACCACCGATAGTTGCCATCAACTTCTCGCACTCTAGTTTGATACTTCAGCTCGTGACCGAGTGGGAGCTCTACTCGGTGTAGTCTCTCTACTGACTCTCTATCTTCCTATACTGCATCAGTAAAACAATAACAGAACTTCTGTAATCCGTCTTACCGGATGAATGTTTCCAAAAAATTCTTCATATCCAGTATCAAGTGTGAGCCCATAATCAGTCATGTTTGGCGAGAGGTATATGATCTTATGTGGAGGCTCGATAACCCAAACATATTGTGGTAAAGCGTTAAAAACGTTTTCGAGTAGTGTCTCTGTTTTTCGTGTTGATTCTTCCGCCTGTTTGTACCAGTAAGTGACATCACGAGCAACAGCAATGCCACCTATCCGTTCCGGATTTTCTAATTCTTCCGAATATATTGGCTGACCGGTGACTTCAAATACCCTAGGTTCTGTTGGAGACATGTATTTGCCAAACCTGAATGTAAAAGGAGTCCCATGAATGCAAAGTTCGTCAAAGAGATATTCGTTCTTGTCGAGTTTACGGATAAACTTGTCATCCCATAGCTCAACGTCTTTGAACCAGCTAAACCTTCGACTACCGTCAAAACTGAGGCCGGGACCCAAAAACTCGCGCATGCACGTGTTTGCCAGTGTAACTGAACCATCTACCGAAGACACCACGACAGGCATGTCAACTAAATCAACAATCGAATCTTTCATTCGCGATAGCAGTCTGTGTTGCCGTAGATAATCTGGACTGATTGCTCTGTTTAGTTTAATTCGGTCTGGGCTATTATACACCTTCCAGGTTGACTTTTGTGCCATAACGTTCCCTATCAGGCTGCTATCTCCTAAGATTGTAGTCACGACAAAACTTTCTGCTCCTACTCCAAACCTCCGTACATCGAAATCGAAAATATACTCACTTGTCGTTTCTTCTCCTTCATCTGATAGGATAGCTATTTGATATGTGAGGCAACTATTAACAGAAACAGCATCAAAAGCCTGTTTAGCAGTTTGTAAAACTGTATCTGGAGATGAAGGCGGCAGATTTGTGACTATTCCTTCTAGAGACCTCTCAACTATAGCGAGTTTTAGCTGATCAAACTTCAGACCTACTAAAGACTTCTGTTCCGAGTTTGGACCGAAGACTTTCTCGAGAAAGATTTCATTCATTACATCAGTACAAGCAATAACTGACATATCATGATCGAATACTATCTTCAGTACATCAGTAGTCAAGAAGCACTGTAACACAATCTGAAGTGTCCTTTGTGATGGCTTATCCATTTTGTCTTTTTCACGAACAAAAAAAAAGTGGAAGAATTGAAGCTTAAGACTGAACAGCGATCACGATGAGCGACAGTGTGGAGACGATCGAGTCGAGTTTTTCTAAGTCGAATTCTGTCTTAAAATGCCGTGTAATATGCGACACAAACTAAAAAGTAAACTAGTAACTTCAACCGAAGATACGGAAGCACGCTAAATACGCGCGTCGGATAGCACATATTAAACTTTACAAACGGTGCACGGATTTTTTTAGTGGCGATCATTGATTTTCCATGTCGTGTTCGGAATCCGATCGCGGTTGGTTACACACAGAGGTAAAAATAAAATAGAAAATCTTAAATTCTATCTCATTAACGATCCAAGTCTAGCAAGACTTTTTGCACGTGATTCGATCTGAGCATTTTCAACCACATAATGATCAATTGGCTTTGTTGATTTCAACTTTGATCGTATCGGAGACGTCTGACTAGTTTGCCCAGTCTCGTCTTCCTCTTCATCACCAAACATCGCTCGCCCATATTCGACACTTTTAACCCTAATATCCATCGCGTGCTCTCTATCAACACCCTGATCGTCCATAATCAATCGGATGGCCAGTTCTGGTACGAGCACCGCAGTAGCGTATCCTGTAATCGATATGCTTGAAATCCATGTCTGCTTATGTCGCCGAATTAGCTCTCCGGCGTGTCGAAGCGCGACTCGCAATAAGATGCCACTGCCTCGTAGTCCATAATACCCAGGCAATGCTTCGTCAAATCCTTCTTCAAGTTGGGCAAGTGCATCTACGCGACGTCCTCGTCGTAGTCGCGTACTTTCTTTACATTTCTCATGGAACTCAGAGTGTTCACGCTCGGAAATAATGTTCTCAAGCACCGAACTCAATTTCTCTGCCCGCTCTTCAAGCTCCGTATCATTTATCACGGTCGGATAATTTTTGCCCTTGGCTGATTCCATTACTGACTCTGAATTATGTGCATTGCATACTGCATACGATCTTCGCAAGCTGTCAGGATAGTTCACATATTTTGCTCGAATTTTTTCAGACAGCTTAAACCCACATATAGGACAGACAAGCAGCTTTTCATCTGCATTTAATGCTTCTTTGAAGGCTTTTGCGTCCTCCTTTTGACGCATCAGTTTCTCACGTTCTATCCTTCGTTCTTCTTCGGCAATTTGTGACGATTGAGGCGAAGATGACAAGAAGTTCTCTCCTCCCAGGCCGAGACCTTGGTCTGAATCGTCGTCCATTTGTCTTGGTGACGATAATAAATTTGTTCGAGATAGTTTCTCGCAGTTTGCAAGACTGCTCTGTGTCGTGCTAATCATACTTTTGAATTCGTCTACATATCGTTGATGATCTGTTTTGGCCGGTCCTCGCAATGGAACGTCAAGTTTCCAATCCTCGTCACTCATATCTAATCGAACCGAATGATTTGAGATCCCTTGTCTTCGTCGGCTGTATTTAATGCTAGAACTGTAACTTCTCTGAGATGTAAACTGGTTTGATCCAGCGTCGGTTTGAGATGAGTCTAGAAATGAGTAGTCATTTGTAGGCGCACTTATCCCTTCAGATCGAGTCGCAGATTTAAAAATCTTGTTTGGTGCCAAATTAGCTTGTGCATATAGATCTTTAAAGTTGGATGCTTTCGCTCTCTTGTTCTCTTCTCCATCTGTAGTCTCTATTCTGCTCTCGACCTTGCGCTTCCCGTCGCGTATATTTTGATGGTCATCTGCCAATAATCCATTAGATCCGAATAATCTAGTCTGCCGCTCGCTACTAATTCTTGAACTGTTTGACTTCATATATCGTATTATCGCAAATTTCTCATTCTTCTATATTTTGTCACGCGCGTCTTGAGTCGCGTCTCGTGTTGACATCTCAAACCCTTTCCTGCCCCTGAATTTCAGACTGTCGTTCACAGAGCTCTACTAAGCGAAAACTACTTGAATTATTTAAAGGGGAGAATTACACTAATTACAATATCGGACACATTCGTTCAAACTAGACCACTCATTCTTGAATGTGTGTGACAATCACATGTAGAATTGCTGATACTTCTGTGCATAGTAAGTACCAGCAGCAAGTCCAACAAATGACAAACCAATCGGTACTGGCTTTTTCACTTTGATTGCTCGCGGTACACTTGCACCGATGAGAAGCTATAACAAAGTCAGCGCATGTTTAATTGACCTTAACTCTGCATACCAATGATCCCAAAAGCGCAGTGTGAATTCCATATTCCTTGTTCTCTTTCAATAAATATCCTGTAACGTCAGGATTGCTTCAGATTCTACCCTTAGAAACTTACCCGCAACTCCAAAAACAATTCCAGTTGCAAGACCTCCAGCAAGAGAAGGAATTGATTTCTTACGTCTAGCTCGGATCAGCATTAAACCGCCTTAGTTCAAACGTTATTACCCATATCCTACAACACCACCAATAGTGCAAAGAGCGGCCAATGTAAATGCTGGATGTTCCTTCAATATTGATATCAATTTTATGTTTAATTTGAAGAAATACGTACCATTTTGAATGCGCTAAATGTGCTAAACTAGTGAATATAAGTAAGCAAGTCAGACTTCACGATGTGCACGAAGTCGTCTGATTATATAAACTCTATTTGAACTACTTCCTAGTCCGCAATTATAAATTACAGTTAAGGCAACATCGATTGCTCCATAATATATGTAAAAAATACACGGCAATAACTTTTATTAACAAATAAATCTAATTTATGAAATTGTAGGCAAAGAAATGCAATACAAGACTACCAAATATAAAGTCCGCAAACGCCCTAGTTACGTTAGCACATTTAAATCCTATCAATTCAACAATGACATACCGTTCTGGTGACACCTTTGAAAACTGCTTTCCGTTTAACGGATTGGCTTGCATGCGAAGTGCAGCTAATTATCAGTCAGTCTTGATCCTGCTAATCTCGTATATCAATACTCACCAGCCAACACAAACTGACCAACTGTAATACTGAATCCAGCTAAAAACGCATTAAATGGCTAAAAAGTTAGCCAATCCATTTAGCCTTGAAATCATCAATTGATCCTTACATAGTTGCCAACAAGTACACAGTACACAAACTGCACAACTCCAACCGCCACCAAAAACACCATAAACGCGTCAACAAACTTCAGATTCCGAGGCGTGTCAAGAACATAAGTCTTTATTGCCTGTTCTACTATAGCTCGAGTGTCGTGCACCGCGCTGATTTTGCTAGCAGCAGTCGCATCTGAAATCGAAGTACTTGACCCTGATTCAGACGATCCGACTGTTCCTGTTGACTGTGGGCTTGACTTCAGCGCAGCGTTAGCTGCCAATTGTTGCCGTAATTTCTTAGGCGTCGGTGCCATGTCTTGTGTTTGCGAATGTGATTAGTTTGATTGATCTAGATTACTTGAATACCAAGCCAAAGCTGTTTCATCAAAACAATACCCTAACCCAGATATCGTGCAAACTTCTGACGCTCACAACACGCGACTTGACTTTTAGTCACATAGCACAAGCTCTAATTCTGTGGTTGGCTGTAGTTCTTTTCTGTATGTTGTTGCTGTAAAAAAATTTTACTGTTAAAATCAACTAATTTATGTGGCCCGGCATATTTCATCAAAGCAATTTCAAACGCGAGAACAATTTTACTTTACTCACAACTATGCCAATCCTTCTTTTTTATCTTCTGTTATATAAAAGCTATATTGCTAGTTCTCCCAACAACACGCTCTGTTTGCTTGAATGTACCGGTCAAGACGCCAGCATTGCTCCTTACATTCGATTTATTCTAAAATACATGTAGAAAACACTACGCTAACTCATGATGGTTCATTACAACCAGCGCACACAAACATGAAAAAGAAGCTACTGATATAAGCCAAACGCCTACACTAAATCCAAATATCAGGAACTCTACAGTGTGTATGCTACTGAATCATGCTGCTGCAGTCTTGACACTTGTTTAGTGCTTCTATAAAATGACAAACACACTCCATTTTAAAATCCTAGCATTTTTAAGCTTACACATAGCCTATCTAAAGACATCTAACGAAATGCACAGTTGAGGACTTCACCAAACCGCTTGATCGCGGTCATCATGTTCTCTGGACTCACAGACGCAAACGTGGCGCGGAAATACACTCCGGTGGCATCTGCCTCTGCAACCTTGAACCACGCGCCTGGCAAAATCAAAACCTTGTTTGCAATGCTGGCATGGAACAGCTCGACCTCTATAGCCGAAATGCCTCTATGGTGGTGCGGATGCTTTGTATGGTCGACTTTGATCCACACAAACATTCCCCTGAACCTCGTTAGCCTCTATAGTTGTGTTTGTAGAGTGTACATACGCGCTCGGAACCACCCAATGGCAAAACTCTTTCGGCAAGTACGTGTCCATCGCGCACAGAAGGGCGTTGCGCCGACTGGTGTACTCGGCCCGCAAGTTCACAAGCCAGTCAAGGTATCCTTCCTGCCCCCATGAGTTTTGCAGAATAGAATGCAACACAGCGGTTGACATTCCAGACGGAAACTGGAGTCCCACCTCATTATGGCGCAGAATCCGCTCGATAAACCGTGCACTGGATGTGATCCATCCGCACCGCATGCCGGGCGCAATCACTTTTGAAAACGAGTCCAGTCTTATGACTCGGCCCTGCGTGTCGATTGACAACATTGAAGGCACGAGCGTCTGCAAAAACTCGGAATTTAACTTGGGCACGTTGACGGTCTGGAAATCGGACCCGGGAACGTACTCAGACATTTGCAAGAAATAATACGGGTCGTCCTCGACAATGAGCAGATCCTGCTCAACCGCTACCTCGTAAATTGCTTTTCGTCGTTCAAGACTCATGGTCGCACCGGTCGGGTTCTGGCCCGTAGGCACGAGATAAATCGCTCTTGGTCGCTCGAGCCCGCGCACTTCAACATCCCATGTCGACAGCAACTCGCGCAACGAATCGGCGCGCATACCCTCGTCGTCAACTTCTACTCCAAACAGCTTAATCTGCAACGAGCGCAATGCTTCAAAAGTTTCCGGAAACCCATATTGCTCGACAATAAAGCCTTGGCCCGGATTCAAAATCATTCGAAACACGGTCTCCATCGCATGAGTGTTGCCGCCCGTCAAAATACAATCCCAGTCGCTGTATTTGGGATTGTGCACTATCTGCTCACTGTTAGCACAAGCCGTTGTGTTGTGTGCCATTGCAAATTACCTTGGTGTGCTCTTTAACGAACTTCAGTAGATCCTTTGCTCCAGTTCCTTGCTCATACTGCAAAGCGTTGCTCAAATCATAATTAGTATATCCTTTAGCCTTCCCGTCTTTTTCCATCAGCAATTGATTCAAATCAGATAGAAGCCCATCACCACGCCAGACTCCTTCAGATCTGCCCGCCGCAGTCGCCGGCTTCGGTGTCGGCGCGCTAACAGCAATTTTCTCAATAGGAAACAAAGATACTGAAGGCAACCCGGCAGCAAGCGACAGCAATTCGGAGTCACCGGTCAGGTAACTGGTTGACAGCTTGAGCAGACTCTTCTCTCGCGACCGTGACTCAACAGACAAGTGATGAGATAAATCTAACGCGAGCGGCCACTCGGATTGAACCGCCGGCTTCACAGCCGGCAACTGGCCTATTTCAGTAGCTTCAATTTTGCCTTTGTCAGAGTCATGTGGCATTGGTGGGCTCATCGTGAGCAGTGCATAGACTGGAGAATCTAGTTCAAGAATGAGAATCTGTATATGAAGGTTTCCAACATGTAAGTATTCCACGGCATAAACAAGGTTTTTGTACTTTACCAGGGGTATGCGGCTTAACGTATGATTCACCGAATTTTCATTCTAGCCCGGCCAGGCGAACTTCAAATGCCGACCAACCCGGCTGTCTACATTACAATTCACGCTCTTTTCTGTGTTACAACTTCATTTGTTCTTAAATTAAACACCTCTGCCAAATTTCCACTAAAACATATACCAATATAATGTCTTCCTACCTTATCAAATAGAGAAAATGAATTTGCGCAGTCAATGATGGAGTCGCTTGGTGTGCACAGCAATGTCTTCCTTATCTGCCATGCGACCACTGACATGAGCACGACTAGGATATGCGACAGATTCACCGGAAACAGACGATCCGCTTGAGGTCGACGCCGAGTCGCCGGCCTCGAGATCTTCAACATCAATCGGCAGCAAACCAGACTTGCCAGACCAGAGCCCGGTGCGGCGCTTGATTGCTTTCCAGGTCTCGATCACCATCAAGTAGATGGCGCACGCACCTGCGACAACACCCCATTCCCAGCTGATATTGCTGTGGTTGAATACTTGCTCGTTGATGACTGGGATGTAAATCGCCGGGAATGTGATTACAAAACCACCTACCACAGCCCAGAACAGAAACCGGTTATAGTACAAGGCTGGGAAAACAGAGAACGGACTTCTGTGCCGAGACGGGTCAAGATTAAACAACGATCTGCCGAAATGCTTAACTTCCCACGCAGTCAGCAACAGCAGAAAGGACAAGTCGGCAAATGCGGTGGCGCGCCCACGGAAAACAGCATGGCAACTCGCATTGACTCCGTCGTTGCACTCATATCCAAGCTGTCCACCATTTCCGGCATATATGACGATGATAAACGAAGCAAGACACAAGACACCCATGGCAGTACCATAGATCATCTTGTCGGTAATGACTTCCCAAGTGAACACTCCAATCTTTAAGTCATGTGGAGGACGAAGCATAATGTCAGGTTGAGCCTCTTCCATACCAAGGCCCATGGCCAAAAAGGAGGAAGTGATCATGTTGACCCACAAGATCTCGAGAGGCGACAAGGGAAACACGGAAACACCGTGCTGATCTTTAAACGCAAGACCACAGAGCAGCAAAATGACTTGAGAAATGTTTGAAATGAGAAGATGCACCAAAAACTTCTGAATGTTGTCAAACAGACGACGACCTTCTTCGATTGCACGAACAATACCGGCAAAATCATCGTCAGTCAGGACCATATCACTAGCATCTTTCGCGACATCAGAGCCATTCAAACCCATCGCAATACCGACATCGGCGCGCTTGAGCGCAGGAGAATCGTTGACACCGTCGCCGGTCATGACACAGTAAGCGTGACGACGGTGAAGAGCTTCGACCATACGGACTTTAGTCGATGGAGCGCAACGCGCAATCACAAATGGCAGTTCAGGCATGGCGTCGACTTGAGAATCAGACAACGCATCAAAGTCTGAAGCGACCATGACTGCATTGTTTAAATTCTCGATCGGCATGGATTCGGACAAAATACCAACTTCGTACGCAATAGCACGAGCAGTTCCGGGGTGATCACCAGTCAACATATGAACCTTGATTCCAGCTTTCTCGGCCTTCAGCACAGCGCCGCGGGTCTCAACACGAGGAGGATCATAAAGACCAGCAAGACCAATAAACTTGAGATTGGACTCGACCTCATCACGCTTGGTAAAATCAATCTTGGCATCTTCGTCGATAACACGGTACGCAATACAAAGGACACGGAGACCGCTTTTGGTCAACGAGTTAACACGATCATGAAGCAAGTCGTTGTCATAACTAGACGGGTCAAGCGACTTTGACACAGCTTCGACCGCACCTTTTGCAAACACATATTTCTGACCGTCGGGAGATTTGTACACAACACTCATGCGCTTGACGAATGAGTCGAAAGGATGTTCAGTCACGAGCTTCCATCCTTGCTCTTGCAGATCCTCTCGACCATTCTGGAAACGCATAGCAAAAATCTGCAGACTGATTTCGGTCGGCTCGCCGTGAGCAGCCCATTCGGCCTGAGCCACGTCGCCTGGAACAACGATTGATTTCTCAGTTTCTTCAGAGATCGACTTTTTAAGTCCAACCACGGCCAAGCTACATAGACTGATAGCTCTCAAAAATGTGTAGAGACTGTCAGCAGTCTTACGTCTAAGCAAGTCTGCAGCCTCGACTCGACGGCCGGTGATTTCAAGAAAACCAGAGTATGGGGAAAATGGACTGGTGGTACTTGCGAGAGTGATTGTTGAGTCTTCACCCATACCTGGAATCCAGACACGACGGGTAATCATCTTACCTTGGGTGAGAGTACCAGTTTTGTCGGAGCAGATATCGGTTACGCCGCCGAGTGCTTCAAGCGCCTGCATCTTTCTGACAAGAACGTTGCCTCTCGCCATAGCCTTAGTTGCGACAGACAATGTGATAGTCAAGACAGCGATTAAAGACTCTGGAATAACAGCAACTGCAACACAGATACCATAGATCAAAACGTTATTGTCAATGTTCCACTAGTTAGAGTTAGTATTACAACAATATCACGCGCTTGAAGAATGCATACCTTGCTTGCACTGAAGACAATAATAGCTAACAAGATAGCAAGGGCAAAGAGAAGGATAGCAAACTTGGACAAAGTAACTTGAAGAGGAGTACCGACAAGGCCAAGTGTTTTTTTGGTGACATCCCAAAACTTGCGGAAAAACGAAACTGTCTGAGTTGTACTCGCAGACGAGACCGAGCTAGTATCGTCGCCGGTACTCTTGGTGCGAGACGCGGCTTGGTTCGATTTTAGCATCTGGGCAATCTTTCCAACTTCAGTACGCATGCCCGTTCCAACTACAATGCCGGTACCACGACCTTTAGAGACGGTAGAAGAAGAGTAACAGATATTAGTACGATCAGCAATAGAGATAGCTGGATCATTAAAAGTGACTAATGGGGATTTTGCGACCGCGACAGATTCACCAGTAAGTAGTGCTTCATCGCACTCTAGATTCATTCCTTCAAATAATCTGTATAATCAGTCAGCACATAGAACTATGTATGCACCCCAATCGTTTACCTCAGATCAGCCGGGACAACGTCACCGACTTGGATTTTGACGATATCGCCTGTGACGATATCTTGTGAAGAAACTTTAATGAGCTGGCCGTCACGAATGGCGGTAGCAACCGGAGCGGACAGCGAGAGTAAAGACTGCATAGTCTTTTCGGCCTTCCAGTCTTGTACGAATCCAATGACAACGTTGAGCAAGATGACAGCAGTAATAACACCGCCTTCGATCCAGTCATGGGTACCGTAGGACAAAGACATGGCAAGGACAAGAACTAAGGTGAGAGAGTTCGAGACCTGTCTTAAAAGAATACCAAATAGCGAGACACCTCCTTCGCTTTCGAGTACGTTCTTGCCGTCTGTGAGCAGGCGGGAAGCTGCTGTAGATTCCGAAAGACCTGACTCCATGTCAGTCTGCAGCATGGCAGCGATGACAGCCGGCGAGACAGTGTGGGGCGGAGCACTTGCATTATGACAGTGGTGATGATGGTGCTCTTTGGACGAAAGCTCAGTGACCTTTTCCTTTAATTGCTGTTTTGAAGATTCAATATCAGCAGTTACAAGCGGGGGCGGCTTGTCTGTAGTTTCAATTTCTTCGGTACTTGATGGAGCTTGGGTGAAGCCACATATACCAGATGACGATTCGGGCGGATCATTCGCTTCAGCAGAGGAAGATACGTTGACCATTCAATAAAAAGTCAGTTTAAGGTAAGAAGTTGAGAGCGAACGAGCCGAGCTGAAAGATTATTGAGATACCGGGTAAAGGTAAGTTAGGGAGGAGTTAGGAGGAATCGAGGCCGGAAGGACAAGGCACAGGATTTAAAGGTTCGCCCCGGACCATTGTCTCAAACATAGTGCATGCTGGGCAGTTACGCTAATCTGAATTAAGACTAGTGCTTGTACCTTATTTCTTAGCTGACAGTACTTTTATTTCACTGCCTCTTTGTTAAGTAACGATGTCATAATTTGAGTTCTACTGGTATGATATGATAATCAATTATTGGTTAAGAAATTCCATAGAAAATAGAATAAAATAGAAAAGAATAAATAAATAAAATAGTAGAAAATGATGGAGTAATAGTGGATAGGATTTGAAACATCACGATAATCTGGTCTCGGTACTGTCCTGACGCTTTGTACGCCAAGTACCGAGGATTATCAGGACTTCAATATACATTATCAGTATGTATAGAAGTATGGGTATCTATTGCCGGGGTTTGTTATTTAAAATACACTATTTAAGAGAAGTGCTATACATTACAATTATGAAGTGACAATGATCATTAACGCGTTGGGACTTCAGCACATGACCATCACCCCCAGAGTGACGTATACTATTAACCCTGCACAGGCCCCAACCTTAAATAACTGTAATGGCCAAGAAGAATTTCAAAAAGTCGAACTGGCAAAAGCGAATATGCTAGAATAATCGCAAAACTCTTTTCTCACTAAAGTCTCGGCAATCTTCTACTAATGGATGAGTAACTTAAAATTGCAGGTCCATACAGTGTAAAGAAGTTTGTCAGCAGAATCTCGATCAGGTACAAAATCGATACAGTTCAGATTTAAAACTTCAAAACTTGAAATGACGTAGTTTGGCCTTTGTGCAACTTCCGATAAGAGATCGATAAGGATTGCAAGTCTGATATCTTGAATCATTATTTATCTAGTTATTTCGTCCGACACGAAAAGTTGAATCCGATTGTCATCAATTAATGATTTTAATTCGTCTATACTACTACTAATAATGATACACTAACAGACCCTGTCCCAGAAATATTGCGTGAGGTGCAATCCATATTTGGACATCCTGTCTTGGCAGTGATAGGATCTCGAGAAGTCCAAGCTTACCATATCAACATCAATTCCGCCATTCCACAAAACTTTTTTAAAAAATCTCATCTTGACTGTTTTTATGTATGCTTATCTCTCTCACCTCCGTCCATTCTGCGAACCGGACCTTTTTCACAGTATTGATGAAAGGTTTGTCGCGGCTTTTGCCAATACTATTCATCACACCGCAGTTCGGCGATATTTCGGCCAGGACGGCGCGGGTGCTCTCGTCTTGAAAGAATGAATCGTCATTTTTAGTTGCGCCTAGCATGTTCATGATTGGTTCTGTAATTTCTTGGTCGTCTGCGATATCGTATTCTGTAGGTAAATCTGGTGTGTGAATTGTAGTGCAATCGCTCTCACTACTTTGACTAGACGTGTCATCTGTGCAGCAACTTAATCGCTCCATAAACAAATTGTCATCACACGATTCGCCCAGCTCGTCGTTCTCATTGAAGCAAAGGTCTTCATCGCAATCATCATATTCTTTGTAACTAAAGCAGTCGCTCATAGACTCAATCTCCGATTCTTCGTCAAGATACTCGTCTGCACTGTCATTGTTTTCCTCCAGAGGCATTAAAACGTTATTTTGGTGCTCTGTATCTAAAGACTCGAAACTGAAACTTGTTGATCGACCTTCATCCAAGGTGCCACAAAACCCAGGGTATAACATTTCTTTCAAATTTGATTTAAACCATGCACCGCGGAGATTCCTGATTGGCGACGAAAGCGACGGAGTCAGCATGGTTTCCATTAATTCATTCTCATACAATAATTCCATCGATTCGTCGCCATGGTCCCGATGATCTATACGGCCGGCATCGTTTATCAGTGTGGGTTGTAACATGAACTTACAAGTTCCATTTGTCGAAAATAACTGGACTCTCAGCATCATTTCTAGCATCTCTAATCGTTGAAGTCTTATGTCGAGCTCACGAAACTCGGCTAGCAAATTCCAAGGTTCAATTTTTTTCCCAGAAGGTGAAAGTTGCTGATTAAGGGTCTCAATTGCTTCGGTTACCATAGGCGATTTGTGAGTTTGGTTAGGAGCCTGCGTGCGTAGCCCATCATATTCAGGAAGAAGTGCGTCAAGTTTGTCAATCAATTCAAGTGAAGGTGTTCTATTTTTAGTTTCCACTGCTCGTGCTCTTAGCGGAGAAGTTTGTAACTCTGGAGTACATAATCCTTTATCGTAATCAGCAGAACAGTTTTGCAAACAGTCAGAATTCACAGTTAAATCAGTCCATTCAGCTTCAGAGTCAGGCAGTCGCTCACTTTTGTTCTTTGTACTACGAGTCCCACTTGCACCAGCAAACCATTCCTTCAAAAAGTTCATCGGCATTTTGTATTCTTACTCAATCAAAAACACAGGCAGCAGCCAATTGTTGTACAGAAAAAGTGCAGCATTTACTTCCTGACTGACATCGTGGGGTAGTATAAAGTATGCTGACAAGTACACGGGTTTAGTACTGGCGGAGATTCACCGATTACGTTTTGCCGGGAATTAGATCGTAGGAACTTGCCGTGATCATGACAGAGTAATGCTGACAGTCGTTCAAAAGCAGTTGACTTGCTGGTTTCTCGACTATCAATCATGTTTACCGCAAGACAACTAGTTACCAGTTTGGCGACTATGTCTGGCCAATTGTCCAGACAGGCATTTAGTTCATGTTCACGCAGATTGAGTAGTGAGACCAAGTTTGTTGAAAAATGTCCTTTGCCAGCATTCGACAGCGGATGCACGTACTGTCAACCTGTATATCCGGAGTCTTTATCTGTGAACCCAGATGCTACATTAGAAGGAACCGTTCCGATGCTGTGTCGACAAGTATTGGTGTGTTCAAGCAAGTCTGGTTTGTAAATTGTTTCGGTGTCATCTGTTGACTTTGATCTAATCACAACAGATTGGCCTAGTAGAGTAGAAAATGATCCGACGTCATTTGCAGCTAAAGTCAGAGAAATTCAACTATCTGGGGTTGGCAGAGATGTAGGCGTGATGTGTGACTATGGACCTCCAATGGCTAATAAAACGCAGAAAGACTTCAATTTCATGATTACAAGTACGTCGCTTCCAAGCACTAACTCAAAAGATCATTCAGTTTTACTCTATCCTGATGGTCTTTACTTTCCCGCGATACCAGATACTCAGATAGAAGATTTTGTTAAGAATTACCTAGTCCCGAGTCGGGCGAATGAGGTGCCAAACATAGAATCTATATTAAACGTACAAGACTTGGTATCTCCGACTATTATAATATGCGGTCACACAACAAGAGATGCGCGGTAAGATAGAAGAAGGTGCAAAGCAGAGTTATCTCGATTTAACTATTTATTAGTTGCGGAATTGCAGGGCCCATGATATTTGCAGAATTCGAACTTGTTTTGCGCTCGAAAAATTTACTTTACGACAAAGTCAAAAGCCCGACTGGAGTTCGAGTAAGTCTAGCATCTCATGTTGGCGGGCATGCTTACGCTGGTAATGTGATTTATTTAGATAAAGGACAATCAGTTTGGTAAGAAATATTTCTATGGGTGAAAAAGAACTAAACTGACTATACGTCAGGTACGGTCATGTTAGGCCAGAACATGTCCAAGGAATTGTTGATCAAACAGTAGAAAAAGGAATAATTATTAAAGAACTTTATAGAGGAGATGCTTTCAAATAAATAAAGTTTTTACTTTCTAAACACTCTATTATAATACGTAATGTATTACGTTGATGTTAATAGTATTACATAAACATCCACCGCTCGACCTGAGACTAGAGATAGGAAAACTCGGTTAATTGTTGAGTCAACAAGATAAGATAAGCTTTAATATAAATTATTGCTAATCTGTTATAACAATAAACATAAATTATATTTAATAATGTAATATGATAATACTTGTCCTTTATAGAAGCATGTCGTTTACCAAACCTCAATTTAAAATTTCTATGAAAACGATCTGTTTCCATTGTTTGGCCTGTCAAATCGAACTTTACTTTTAACCCTGTTAGCTGAGTTTAAAACCCTGACTACTAAACCCCGTCTAAATGGGGTGTTTTGTACCGTTTCCACTTCTCCGTACCCTTCATCCCCCTTTATGAATGTTAAAAGAACATTTCAATATTTTAATCACCAAAAATTAGATTCCCCGCAATATTTTTTAACATTTAATTTGCTTTTAATTTTTTTATTCTGTGTGAAAAGTCACCTTATCATTAATCTTGTTGCCCAATCTCTCAATCATTTTTGACATCTACTACTCTGCTTTAGTCTCTATTCATCGAACCCGAATGGTTCATGTCATTGTCATTCCCGAACGTCTTTGTACCGTCCGACTAAGCTAGCTTGGTTTAACTGGGACTTGTCTTTTTATACCTGGATCGTTGGATATGAGCACACCAGAAAGCAAAGTGAATACGGCGGGTACAGGCCTAGACTTAGCCGAAAGTCTAAAGTCATCACTTAAATCAGAAGCTTCGGTCGATTCTACAGATTCAAAACAAAAGATTGCTAGAGAACATAGAGAAGGTTCGACTTCGTCTTCGTCTACAGTTCAGCTCGATGATTGGACTCAGTTCTTGGACTCAATCTTGCAAGAACTGCATTGTCCAATCGCAAAGTACGGTGTCCCATCAAATGACTTCTCTGTGTTGTCTTGTGGATGTGTTGCTTCAGAGCAGTGGGCTCGATCTCGCCTGCCAAATCTGCAGTTGAAAGTATGTCCAAATTGTGGAAATCCTACAGAGTTAAAGCGGCCGGTTGTTCCGCTACGGAACATTTATTCAATAGTAATGGACAAGCGTAAAGAGCTCGGCTTACCAATTCCAGAAGAGGTCGGCAGTGAGGAAGAAGTGGAAGAAGAAGGTATGCTTCTTATGAGGGTTTAGTCCGATCTACTTTCTGATTTCACATTATAGAACCATTCGTTTTCCAGATGGGACTACAGAAGACCAAGTTATCTCGGCATCGTAACTCACCTAGAATGCCTACTTTTTCTAGGCTAAAGCTTGATGGTAATGGCAATGAAATTGGAGAGAACTCAATGTAAGTACATTTATGTTCATTACGATTGCTGCAGTCTCTAATGATTTGAATATAGCGACAGTGATTCACTCAATCCGATCTCGTCAACAATCAGCGGGCAATCGTCGACAAACGAGTTTGGAGATCGGTCAAGCTCTGACCGAAACCCGGCCAGTATCGTTGCCGGTGGGGCTCCACCTTCACCCAAAATGAATCTTGTTAGCTTATTTTCTACTGTCGCTCGACAGACTCTAAATACTCCACCAACATCTGCTGAAACTGCATCGCACAAAGGCTCTCGATCCAGTCGAGCAGATGATCATGACTTCAGCGTGGCATCGTCTTCCTTAACATCTCACTCGTCACTTCTTTCTCCAACTTCAACCCAGAGTTTTAACCACGGCTTTCCTAGTTCTAGTTCAGCTCAGTCATCACTCGAACCTTGGTCGGCAAATGCAAGGTCCTATTCTGCTCCAATCATGCTTACACGCGAAGACGAAGTTCGTGAAAAGCACTTTTCTGAAAACTTCCCTATATATCGGAAAGACGTCCGGTATTCAACACAGTCAAACAAAGGGTTTTCAGTCATTCCTCGGGGGCGAGTTTTTCAGGCCACAGCAATTTCGCCAGATACTAGGCGATTTGCATTGGTAGCAGAAAAACGATGGGAAGCATTTAAGATACCGTCAAGCTATAAACTAGGATCTGGTCCTTCGCTGATTTGTGTCGGAAAGTCGTCAGGTGAATATGGTCCGTCGCTGGATTCGTGTACGAAACGGGATCCGGATGAGAAATTACGCAGCTTGAGCTGGGCGCAGACACTAGCAGCAATGTCAAATAGATTTCTTGCCATCGCCGGTACTCAAGGTGTGCTCCGGGTTCTGGATTTAGATAAAGGTGGCGCGCCGGTGTATACCGACATCTCGCAATACCCGATTAGATGTATTGCTATATCACAAGAGAGCACGTTACTAGCATGCGCAGTAACATCGAAAGATCCTGTGTCTGGCACTGAGTTACCGGTGATTATTCTCCACAACTTGAGCCACTTGATTGGAGAATCTACGACCAAGATCAAACCTGTTCAGATCGACATGCCATATCGCGATCCTTTAAATACACTGTCGTTTTCAAATGATGGAAAGTTACTGTCATGCAGCACAATTCTTGAATCACGATTCATGGTAATCAATTTATATGATCCGGGTAATCCTCGATTGGTAATTCGATCGTCACGCAGACTGGATACTTCGTTTGAATCCGAAGGTATCACTTGCATGCAGTTTTTCCCTGGTAACAGACTTTTGGCAATTACATCGGTTGCGAATAGCGCGTATCCCATCATCATTGACACCAAGATCCCACCAATAGCAGCACAGTCTTCGCCTGATCCTGCAAACATGTTCCATCGAGCTCACAGTAGCGTGAGTGGGAACTCAACTATGTCGTCGACAGGCTTGCCGCAAACTGGATCAGACGAGTACAATGATGACGACTACGATTCGACAAACACAATGGCGGTTTTGAACAACAGCAAAGTGTATGCCAATAGACGGATTCCTAGCCAGCCGGTGCAGCAAAGTAGCACTGGTAGTGGATTATTACAGCCAAAGATGGTCACACGGTTTCACGAAGTCGGAACAGCAGTCCATCAGGTTGCAATCTCACCGCGTGCAAACGCGGCCGCATTTTTGGCGCGGAACGGTACCGTGTTTTTGACACATTTCTTACGGGTGGAAGCAGAACATAGACGGGTGGTTGCTGTAGTTGATGTGACGAATGCAAACAAGATCAACGAGGCTGCTTCGATAGCGTTTTCACCTAATGGCCAGAAATTGATTATCGTCGACCGAAAAGGGATCTTATACATTGAAGATTTTGGTGTCGGGGCTGAAAACGGCGACACACTCAAGAAGTGTAGAGTTATTAAGTAACCAGATTGTATATAAATGGTGTTTTTTTTTACCATTCGAATTGTTTCACCTTGCATTAAAGTTAGTTGTTACTGTCTGTCGATGTGCAGTTCTCGAACCATAATTTGAACCGGTTCAATATTAGGTTTCAGGTACGAGATGGCCGTTTCGAGCCAAAGCTTGCGACGATGTTTTACCGGATTTGGTTATAGAAAATACTTCCATAGCCAAAATTGGTAATTTTGACATATTTCTTCGTAGTTTTGGCCGACACTTTAAATTGCTCAAATTGCTCCGAGGAATAAATGAATAAATATAAAATTAAAACCGCTTTATGTTTGAAATAACTGTAATTTGAAACTATGAAAGAACGCGGCGTATAGAACTTCTAACCGTGCACCCTTCTCGACTGCATTCACCGCCCGCCCACCTCGGGAAATTCTACGTAAAAAATCCGGCCTTTGGACACGTTCAAAACCACTCAAGCACAAAGTCCAACTGCCCATCTGGCTTTGAACTCGCACCAAATGTCGGCCAGAACATCAATTGACTCTGACGCCGCTCTTGCACGAGAGACGTCGATCGACAGCGCCGCAGAGGTCGAAACCGCGACCGCGACTTCGCTTGTAGGATCAAAGCCGACCCAAGTCGTCGTCGTAAACCCGCGCAGAATCTCTGGTGCCCCTTCGGTCTCGTCTATGGCAACAGAAGCAACAATCACTCCTGCGAGCCAGAGCAGAGCGGTGGTGGATCCGCCGGCAACGCAGTACGAGACTGGGGATGAGTATGTACAGCCGTCTCCCTCGGCTAGCACGACCAGTTTTTTCACTTCAAACAGCGAAATAAGATACGATACAGACGCATATGCCACTGACGCATTTATAGATGCACGGGAAGACGAAGTTGACTCAGTGGACTCGGTAGACACAATACCTGCTGCTCCACCTTCTGCCGCTGCCGCCTCTGCTGCCGCAACCACAGAACCTGCAGTCATTCCTCCTAAATCAACTCAACCGCCAGTACCGCCATTTTCAACAACTGCTATACCGCCTTCAATTGTGAAAGCAGAGGCGCCGGCTGCTGTGCCAGCGACAAACGGGGCAGGTACAGTAAAGCAGACGCCGGTTCTTTTGGAAAAGTCATTCACTCCGACAAAAACAAGACAGAGACGGAACTGGATTATTGGTATACTTGTTGTGCTTGCCATTGCGATCGGTGTTGGTGTTGGTGTAGGAGTCGGCGTCGGAACAAGGCATCATAATAGTAGGAGTGGCAGCGCCGGTGGAGACGCGACATCTACTTTTAGTTCAGCTAGTTCATCCTCAATTAGTTCGTCCACAATTAGTTTGTCTGAAGTCAGTTCGGTCATAATCGCTAGCACGTCTGAGTTGGCTACTTCTAGTACAAGTGCAAGAAGAACGAGTGCAACTACGTCAAGTGCCTCTACTTCTATAACTGCTAGCTCTTCAAGTGCACGAACCGTTTCTTCTTCGTCAACTGTTGCTCATTCAACTAGCCGGTCGACACTTTCTACTGTAACTAGAAGCTCCTCGTTATTACGAATCACGCCTACGGTCGCACGAACCCCAACATCTGCTGTTCCATTTGGATTTTCCAGACAGACTTCCACTGCTCTCACGCGACTAGCGACAACAAGATCGGCATCTTCAATCAGACGCCCAGTGGCACGTCCCACAACTACGTCTGCTGCAGTTGCTACTCGAGTTTTCCCTAGGTTGGCATCTTCAAGAACGACCACGTATGTGACCGAAGTGCCTGTTATCACACGATACACGACCACAGACGCCAGAAGCGTAATTTTCATTGTCTCGACCACAATTGATGTCCGAGTCACTCGGACGACAGTCATACCGATACGACAGACAAGCCGAAGTGTTTAAACTTGAGGCTTTTTTTTGAATTTCTAGTTTGGTTTGTTTTGGGTAGTGCAATGTAGAGTTGATGTATGTAGTACGATAGTGGGGTATAATCTAAAGGAAACTTTAATGTAGATCATTTGGTACCATACCCATTGTTCATTTGCTGTTCGGCCTGGCTCAAAATACCTGTTCACCATAAGTTACTACTGTGCTTATACCCATTCTGTTACGTGCTGTAAATTTGAAAAATGAAACGCATAGTTGTTTTATGCGATGGTTTTTTTGCTGTTGTTGATCTGGAATGCTTGTATTGACTTATTTTAGGAACATGGCAAGACTCACTATCTGATACTACTCAAAATCCTAGCAATATAGCTCGTTTAACGCGTGCTATTAGCACTGAAGATCGTCGGGGAGTGGATGGTGTAGTGATCCCGCAAATTGCATACTACCATCCTGGACTTGGAACTGATGTTGGACCTTTCAAGTCGATCAGAAACATCTTAGCAGGTACGCGGTTCTGAGCAGATTGGTGTTATTCATCAGTTGACAGTGACCAGGCTTGTTTGGATGGGGTCTCATGCAGCACATCAAAAGCATTTATGGTTTTATATCTTATAATTACGAGCTCGGTGACGAGATCTTCTTGTTTGGATTTTCTCGAGGCGCGTTCTTAGCCAGAATCATAAACGGCTTCATCTCAGACTTTGGCGTGCTGAAAAAACCAGGTATGTCTGAGTTTGTCGACATTTTCACACTGTACACCAGTAGAGAATTTGCCGAAAACTCAAAACTGAAAGCCATACAGCAAGCACTTATCAAGAACAACGTTCTGGTCAATCCTAATGCTGTGATTGTGAAGGTCATTGGTTGCTTTGACACCATTGGTGCGTTGGGAATACCTCGATTGTTTCCGTTTCAAAGGAACCAATACGAGTTTTTTAACCTGAGCTTGACTTGCAGTATGTGTTTGTACATAAAGTGGCAAAGCTAATTAGGCAGATGTTGAATATGCGTTACACGCTCTTGCTTTAGATGAGACTAGAAAGGCGTTTAGACCTACGTTATGGTTTTTCCCTCCAAATCGTGATAGCTCAAAGTACAAGCAGGTATGGTTCAATGGAGCGCACATTAATGTAGGTGGTGGTGATTTCTCACATAGCGTGCCCAAATCGAACTATTTACATTCTCATGACGCTGTTGCCAATGTGCTGTCAGACGGCCCTTTGATTTGGATGGTTTCAGAATGTCAAAAGTTGCTGCAGTTTGATTTGAATTACTTGCACATAAACATCGTTGCCGGGCATACCACGCGCGACGGCCAAATGGATTATACCATAGTCAACGGCAAGCGCGTTCGGCAACCAGTTCCCGAGCGACGACAACATGGTAAACAACCAATCTGGTATCTGGGACCTATCTGCAACGTTTTTGGTGGATTTCTCGGCAAGTTGTACTGTCTGACCGGTGTAGCCTCGCGCCGGGTAGGTAGGTACAAAAACTTACAAAAACGCACTGTCAAGGGTTATGTTAAAAGTGTTTTGTCTTGGTGTCTAAGCGACATCAGCACATTGGAAGGCAATTTTATTACCAACGAGTCGGTTCATGAATCGGTTCCGCTCAGACAAATGAGGTCGAAACAGACCAGCGTCGCACTGAAAAATGTTGAACTTGTAGGCGCAGAGACAATGCCTAAAGATGGCCAGGTTTCGATCGTCCCGTTTAGCGTGTTTGAGAGGGAGTTTTGGAAGCAAGAAAGGCAGGATATCATGAATCCTGTCCCAAAACTTTCAACTGACAGCGTGTATACCAAATGTTAGTGCGTTATTTTATTAACGCATTCGTATCATCTGTTTCTGACTTTGAGTATTTTTACTTCTGTATTTCTTACCTGTGAATTTAAACAATTCTAATCAGTCTCTGGTTTCTACGTAGTTTCAGTAGTGAACTTCAAATTATTTGGGTTAAGGGTTATTGACTACGGTGAGGACGGGCGGCCCATGGCGGGAGCGAACAATCAGAACATCTCACCAAAATATTGAGCTTGTGTTGGTTGTCGTCAAATAAGACGGAATTCGTGAGGCCAAGCTCAGCAATTGCAGCTTAGTCGACAATTTTTATTGGTGTGCAGATTAGTTGTTCGCTTCAATTGAGGTAGTCTGCAGGTATCACCAACCAAAGGGGCCTTATTTTTTTAATTTTTGTTGCGTCACGAATTGAGTCTCAAGCACTGAGTACGCGTAACGAAGATGAATTACACAATGAGACGGACACACTTGAATATGATGAGCATTGTGCTGTTGGTGCTTGGATTTGTCGCTGTACAGGCAAAGGATACGCGTGGATATCACTCGGAATTTTTTGATATGAAATACAAGCCCAATTCCGAGACTTTGATTACTCCGGTCGGGCAGCCGACGTTGTTTGCTGTGAGTGCCGCATCCAGGCATGCGTTGAGAGTGAGAGCTGACTGGGTTTAGTTCACGGGTAGATGGCATCGGTATAGCGAACTGTATACTGCCTCGGTATGGCCAGGCACGTACGTGTCGCTGCTCACGTTTGGAGACAACTGCACTTTGGTTCTGAAACCACATATTAAAGAGTACACTAACTTAACTTACGTTGTCACCGTTGACGGAGGCGAGCCATTCGAGGTCTCAACAGCTGTCACTATGGAAGATCTAAAGCACGAGGTTCTATTAGCAATTGATACCAGTGCATCAGCATACAAAGACGGCTCGCCAGTTGACGAAACGATCCCTCCAGATTCAATTTCGAGCAGAGCACCGCACGTTGTCAAAGTCACGTCCTCGCGACATGGATTCCCGTTGTCGCTGAAAGGTTACTACATCCCAACAGCTATCGTTAGACAGTATTCCGACTGGATAGACTATCAGAGTGTTCTACCATACGTTGAGTTTGTTGGAGGGCCAGCTCATATTGATGAGCGGTTTGCGTTGACTAGTGCCGAATACAAGGCTGCGGAAGAACTTTCTATCCGTCACAGTCACATTACAACACGTATGTTTTAAAGTAGTAAATTTAGGCCTTCAATTCACTAATCATGAATAGCCGACTGTTTTTCAAAGTGTGGACACAAAAGCAGGAGTCTTGCTAGACAGTATCCACGTCTGAGTCCTGTAATTTTTGACCCGTTTTACAAGCAAGAATATCACCACTCTGGTTTGTATTCATTCCACGAGTCTAAACCTCTGCAAATCAGCACACCAGGTTACATCGTCATTGATGTCGGCGATGAAGACTTGCGAGAGCAAGTGCCTGGTACTGTTTTTGCTGATGATTTGTACACTTTTATAAAGTACGTGCATTATAAAGCAAACCCAGATGCATTCATCATCCTCGTTGTCAAACCTGGAAGATATGACAAGGAGGTCAAGAACGTGGTCAAGCATTTCAACAATTCAAAGATCTTTACCGCTGCGTCCCCGTCTTCCCCTAATGTTGCCGGCTGGAGGCGATTCTTGCAAAAGAACGTCTTGACGTTGACGCCGTCGTCAGCTCGTTACAGAAACGCACTCATTACCTATAAAGATCATAGTATAGTTTATGACGAACTGCCAAAACCCGTCAGAGCGTCAGGTGCAGGATCTGGACTCTACGTGCTCATGATCTTGCTTGTGCTCGGAGGTCTGATAGGATTGGTGTTTGTGAGCCACGCCGTCCGATCGGTATTGTTTGCCCTGCTACTAAAGACTGGAGTCGTCACAATTCCAAAACAGTCGTCTTCTGACAAAGGCCGTACTTGGGAGTGATATAAAAAAAATACGGGTTATAGCAGAATGTATAATATGTTTTTTTGGTTCTTATTTTGTGTTTTAGCTACGAAATATATACATTAATAAAGGGTAGACAAATAGAGTTTAGCTGCGACTGATGACAGCACTATTTGGGTTTAGCGCAAATCTATGGTTGTGTTTACACATTTCCGGAAAGGTGCAGAATGTAAATAGACACAATTTGGCCTACTCCACCACACTTCGTCATATTTGTCCCGTTTACTACTTTCCTTAATCTATATCATACTTGACGAGTACTTTTGGTTTTTAATCTTGCATAGTAAGATCTGAAGATCCTGTTTCAATTAGTTTCTTGCTTGCAGCATTATTTTGTTTTTGTCTAAGTTTCCAACCGGACTGGGATCATAGACTTGGTTTTATCATTACTTTAATTCCCTCCCAGTACTTGCCGTTTTAACCACGGAGGCTGCAATTTTTGCAACTTGCTATTTTTTTTTGCAGCAAGCCCAAATGCCGGCAATAGGCATACAGCCTGCGGTTGACAAGGCCAGACTTCTCGAAGGCGTTCACGTTCCAACGATCGACGCTGACGACGATGCACTTGAGAATTTGCTATGTGAAATCAGGATTGCTAAAGATAGTTTCCAACAAGTAGCAGGGTATGCGACCATCCAGCTTGCCAAAGACGGCGCGGTCGATCTCGTCATGACCGAGAGACAATTTGCAGACCTGTTGGGCCGAATTGATTTTTTGAAGACAAAAGCAGCGCAAGAACAACATCTAGCGCAAAAGATTTTGTCGACGATTGAAGATATTAGAATCTTGCTGCAGAATAGCCGGGCACAGGTTGACGTTGCTCTAGAATACTTTGAATTAAGCGGGCCTGTCATGTCTGAACTCGACGTTGTTGCCGACGAGTGTCAGGCTCTTGTTTCTGAAATTCAAGCGTACAGTCCACGACAGCTTCCAGACATGTTTGAAGTTGATGGTCTGGTCAAGTCGTTAAATCAAAGTCCTATTCTCGATCATGGCAAATTTGTTTGTCTTACAAACGAAGATCGCGAGCTTAGTGCAAAGTATGTTTCTGACTCTACGAAGTTGCAACTGCTGATATGTTCAGACTGATAAAATTAACAAAGAAAATACGACCGCTGCGAATCAGTCTTGACTTTCTAAATATGAGAGTATCAAAATTAGAAGAAAGAATAGATCAATTTTTTCCTTCCGCGTCAACTGAACTGACAAAAATGCAACACAAGCTGGACACGAAGTACAAGAGACTCTCTGAATATGTAGACGCTACCCGACAGGAACTTGGGGAAGATCGTTGGGTTGCAATGCTTAAAGACATTAGCAATCAGGTATGTGATCTGCATTTGCTCTTGCAGGTCACGGCTGACACTTATGTAGATACGAAAATTGATGTCAGCAGCGGAAAAGTGTATTGACAGTCTGAGTGGTGTTTCTGATAGTATTTTGGGATCCCCCGGTAATGGTCGGCAATTAAATGCCTACGAGGCACAGATGATCAAAACTGTACCTGAAATTTGCAAGTTGCTCGGTTTGATGTCAAGGGCAATTGACGACAAAGTCACAGGAAATGCAGATACTAACCGCGACTACACACATCTCAATAATTTCTGGCTAGATTTACAAAGACGAATCGAGCACATAGATAGAAGCTATGGCACCGATGTTAGCAAAAAGACTACTAATTCCACTGCCGGCAGAGAGTCGCGATCTTCAATGCGGTCATCGGTATCTTCTAACCAAGGTTCTACCATTGAATTTAGTTTCCGTGCTAGTCGTAGTCGGTCTGTATCGGCAGCTACTAATAGACGAGAGTCAGGGTCGCCAGAGTTGATGCTGTCATCTTCATCGCCGTTTGATGAAGAGCCATTGAAGTCATCTACGACAGCTCGAAAATTATACGTCAATCGACCGACGACACCTACGCAGCGAAAAGAAAGTTTTCTCGAATTTGAGTTTAGATCGTTGCCTCGAGTCAGCCAGCATCAGCTGTTACCTACTCCTTCTACTCTACCTACTCGATGCAATGTTGCTGAAGAAAATGTTCATTCTGGAACACTACCGAAGGCACGCACGCCAACTGGAGGGATAACTGATTCTAGACGCCGAGTGTCTGCAATTCCGCAACCAAAGTTTACACCAATGAAGCCAACAAGCATTCCACCTGTTCCGTCTGTGCCTGCTATTCCCGCGACGTTGAACTCCAATCCGGCAACAAGTCTCAAGCGGCCACAGTCGTCTCATGGGATGCGACAGAACAATTTAGTTGTTCCAAAGACTCCTACGAGAAAGCAAAGTCAAGCCCAACTTCGAAGCGCACGCAGGACGGTTGAAAAGGAAACCCCGACAGGAACAATTAGATCGTCACGCAAGTCGCTTGTTCCGGTACCGGCACCTAATACACCTCACTATGCGGCAAAGACAATATCTGCGATGGTCAAAGAGCAAGGGGTGATTCCGTCTTCAGCAAGAAAGACTAGTGTTACATCTGGAGATCCGTTTGGGCCTACGTCTGGCACAAAGCTAAATCACCACACCAGTACCCCGAATTTGTCTGTTGCCAGGAAACAGTCACAGTCAAATCTTTCACAGGGGACGAAATCCCCAATTAAGACATCAGTTGTGCCACCTGTTCCTGCGATTCCACCACAGATGCAACAAGAGATAGAGAAGCACGGGTACAGGATACCAGCTGGGTTGTCACCTGACTCTCAGCAAAAATATTACATTACTTATCACGGTGATGGGACTGCGGCAGCGGGGATTGATCATTTACCGGCAATGAACCCGCCGTCGGTCGCAAGACCGAAGACGATGGCGCGCAAGAGCATGAACCCAATCGTCAAAGAAAAACCTAGATGGAGATGACAGTTTAGTTTTGCATATACGCATATACGCATATACTATACAGTGATGTCTGTGAAACAGCGTCCAGTTCGGTTTGGCGGTGGACATATTCATTAATTTTGGAGTTTGAAATTCATTTTGACGATCATCGTCCCCTTTTTTTTTTTTTTATTTTTAATCAGTATGTTATGACAGTTAAACTTTCTCTGGCAATTCATCAGTGTATGCCATTTTAAGTATAATTGAGTTGTTTCGAAGATAAGAATTTGTTTGTGTTTTGCGACAGAATTTGTTGCAACAAATATGTTGACCCCTTACGTGCCTGCGCGCCGAACGCGTCTGAGCCGCACGACGCGTAGACGAAACGCTCTTATTGTCAAACGCGAAATTTTCCAGGCATGCGCGCTAATATGTGCGCCACCGCGATTTTACACTTGGGCCTTCTTGTTCTTTCTAGCGCGTTTTTCTGTCAAAGTTGAAGGAGATTCTATCATCCGCGCGTAATCTGTACCGATCAAATTCCCCCTTTGTCAAGTTTGTCTGTTCTTGCTCGTTCAGTATTAATTTCATATTCTTCGTTTTCTGATTACAAACTGAGATCAAACATGGATTCTCTTTTTATAATATTTGCTACGTCCATAGGACTGTCAGCTCTGTTAACTGCGCTAGTGATTGGGAGAGTAGTAGTTCATTACGTGTGGAGTGAGGAGATGGAGGTCATGCCATTTTTAAGGTCACGATGGTTTATGCTGTTTGGTGTATTTGAGCGACGGGTTATTGGTTTGTCAATCGTTTTGGGACTATGTAGTATTCTCAACACTGTCGTGTCATCTAGAAAAAGCCAGAGCGAGTGCGAGACCATGAGCAGCGGCGCGTCCGTGTTCCCGATCCTGCTCTGGCTCGAAGCCGTCGCGCTGCCGATGGTTCATTTGATGTTCATCATCCCGTCGATCTGGGACTCAATACGGGACGTGGCCGCAACCAGGTACAACCAGAGTATGCTTGAGACGAGAGAAGAAAACCACGTGCCGCTGCAGATCCTCAAGTTCGTGTCCAAGGTCGTCGTGCTTGCGGCCGCAATCGTCGTGTTTTGGCTGCCTGTGTACTTGCTCTACACCAACGACTCGCGGGTGTACGGGATCTGCCTCAGAGATTCAGGCGCATTGTTTTGGTACATGGGGACGAAGACTGCGATTGCAGCAAGCGCTGTCTCGATTGCATTGCTGGTGCTGCTGGTCATTGGAATCGCGGGATTGATCATCTACGCAGCTGTCAAGCGGCTCCATGCACGGATGCTGTCGTTCCGTCTTGTCGCATTCATGTACGCCGTTGTTGGTCTGATTTGCACTGTGAGTTGATTTGCGCTTCCTAATCTGCCCATTTGTTAACTGATTCGCAGGCCATCACGTTGCCAGAGTTGCTTTACAGATCATTCAACGACTCAATTGATGCATCACACAAGATCCCAGAAGCAATGAAATACCTCTCAATCGTGTCCTTGCCGTTACACGCCTTCCTTCTGTGCTGCATCACCTTGTTCGCGTTCCTATTTGTCCGGCCACAAGATCTCGAGTACGGCATGAAATTGGACTACTCCGGAAATGAGTTTGAAGACAAGCACCCGTGTGACCATATCTCGCTGACATTCAAAGCAAGCCCGCGGTACGAAGACAAGTACCTGAGCAGAGCAATCATGCAGGACCAACTCAGCCAGCAAAATGGCATCGACACCTTCCCTCTTTCGGCCATCTCGTCAGTCTCGAGCCTAAACAAACTACCCTTGACGAGCGTCGACTCAAATTATTCCAACAGATACTTACCCGTTCCGGAATCTAGAGCACCCAAGCAAACGCCACTCTTTGATGACCGGTACAAAGATATAATGCCATATTCAAATCCGTACCAAATTGTGGCCGCATCTCCCCCATTGCCCATGAGCGAACCTCGTCAAAATCACAACCGATCGAACTTTTTCTAATTCACATTTAAATCATCGCGCTGCTAACGTACCACAATCATTACAACCAAAAGCCAACAATGGCCTGCCACTCATTACAGATATGCACTCATTTGTATACTATCACGTCACTCTTTGATCATTTGCCGACCTACAGCTAAACCCGAACCGAAACAAGTATAGCGCAATCGCAGTGCGCGGAGCGTTTGTCACGAATCTTACGTCAAGTCGCAAAGTATGCTTTTTACGTCATTTTATTCCAACACCATTACTCCATGATAATGTCATGCCAATAATACAACTAATGACGATCATGAGCTGAAGCATAAATAGATTATATGTCGTAAAAAAATGTACAAAATTTGATATTTATATGCACGTGCCTGAAATTCTCAGACCCGTCCCTTAATTCTGCCGCGGCTCATCATCAATGACGTCATGCGGCTCGAGCCCTTCCATTAAAGTCCTGCGACTGCGAAGACTGGTGCCCACGTATGACAGTTGTGCAGATTCTGGCTGCGTGTAAAGCTGCTGCAGATCTGGCTGTCGCATTGATGAAGACTGGCTTGAAGTGTGGTCTCGAAAATCAATCATATGCATCAACCTTGGATCTGAACTGTCCAGTGTAGGCGGCAAATTAACCATGTCTTGAGGATTAGACAGGCCGTTGTAAAAATGAAGTGGGACCTGGTTAGGATCCTCCATTGGTGACAGGTGATGATGCATAGGATCTGGCTGGTACTGATGATTAACGCCGCCGGGCTGTCCTGGTGAAAATTGCCCAAAATTTTCCACATCAAACGCTGGATAATAGTTTTGCCCAGCCGTGGTGTACAGTCTTGAAGTACCCGCCGAAAAATCCATTGTTTCCGAACTATTGTGGTCTGAACTAGACACATGATATGACCCATATGGTGTCGACTGCCCAGTCGTAAGATCAGATATTTGCGATTGTGGCTGCGACTGTGGCTGCGACTGTGGCTGCGACTGTGGCCGCGACAGAGAGCTGGTCGACGTGCTCGAGGCACGTCTGGATCCACTGGACTGTGGTGGCATTAACGATGGAGAAGTGCGCTGTACCACTCGTTCCTTAAATTCCATGATGATGTCAACACACCTATTTGCAGTAATGTCTTCTTCTTCAAACATCTGGAACCAAGCCAATGCCTTATCGACATCGTAAATCACGTCCGACTCATTCGGCCAGGCAGGTTTGTAATCGCATAAGTGGCCAATCACAATAGCTGAAATCGATCCCATAATGTGGTGTGCGGTATTATACCACGGAATAGAATTCATCGCTCGTTTAGCAGGGTCTGACACCGTTTCCGATGGTATCAAAAAAGGCAGCATCGACAGTGTGCGATGGCCGGCCTGCATGCATCGGACCGCTGCATTCTGTGTAAACTCTTTGGACCTTGTCGACTCGTTTGGGATTTCACTTCGGCACAAACACGGGCGATTTGCCATTCGCAAAACGTCTGAATATTGGAATGCCAGTGACAAATTCATCCGGTGTAGTTGTAAATCATCAGTCTGCCCTTCGCTGTCTAGCTCTTCCAATTTAACCAAGAACGGCGGCTGAAGGCTCTCGTGCCATTTAGTCAAATCTTTGTTAACTTCATCAACATAATCCAGCACAGTACTCCATGAGTTCTTGTTCACGTCCACAGCATACAGCTTCTCCATCACTTTCGCGAGGATTTTTGTGAGTTCAAACTGGTAAACAAAATACTGCGCGTTCCAAGAACTGGACCGAGGAGAAGCCGCTCTGCGTGGCAACTGCGGCATCAATTCAAAACTGTCTTCTCGGCTGTCGTTCGAGGGAGGTGGTGCTGAAACCATATTATCTACGATTATTGACGGCCGGCCGGTCATAGCGCAAATTAGTTTTTCGAGTACAAATAAGCTGTTCCAAAGTCTGACCCGAACTGCTTTCTGAGCATCTGTCAATTTCGCCCTGTTGATGCGAAGGTGTAAGCCAATGCCTTGTCCATGTCGCACAGCCAGACCGATCATCGAATAAGCTCGATTGAGTTGATTCGATGCCAGCAGATAAAAACTTAGCAACGCAACGTATTGTACATGTTGAACGTCTCCGGGTGCAGTCACGTCGTGTTCAATAACTTTTGAGCGGATATAGTACTGCAAATGGTCCATTTCATGACCTTCGTACTCACTTTTCGTTCGATGAGCGTAAATTGCAGAAATTGCAAAAACAATATTTAGCAAAGCTAGCCACTGTGAAGACGAGTCGTTGAGATAGCCTGTCCAGAACAAATCGTACTGGTACCTGAACAAAGGCTCTAACACTATTGGAAATGACGGGTGTACCGTATTGAAGTATGCGTCAATAAGCTGATCAGCAATGTACTTCGGAGGCATAGATGACAGATCGACTGGACCAACAGACAGCTCGAGATCGTCAAGGTTGTACGAAGAAACTTCGATGTCAACCATTCTCATATTCAAAGTCTCAGTGCTGTTATTGTCTGCATCTTCACTGGCTTCGTCGTTCACCAATTCGAAAACCTTCTTGATCCACTCAAAATCTGATGTCTTGCCTAGATAACCTTCAGGACTTGAAATTCCAATAGAATTTATATCTTCGTTCAAGTGGTCTACAGATCCTGTAGAACCGACTTCGGCAGACACCATATCCTCGCCAGATTCAGGACCAAAATCCTCTTCCGCAACTGTAGAAGCAACTTCAATCGGACTCGTTGCAGATTCTTCCTTAGCAACCTATCGTATCCTTGTCAGTACCGACCGTGCAATCTTTTCATCTTAGAATTCCGCCATACCGATGGACATGCATCAACTATAATTTCTTTATTATCCTGGTCGAGTGAAGGCGCTATACGCCGGAAAATTCTCTCGTATTTTGCCACTCGGTCTCTCAATTGTTGAAGTTCGCTAAAGCATGTAAGTATATCCAGTCGGGAACTAACAACCAAAACTTACTCTTTGACACGGTCACGTTTGTTATTGGCATAAACACAGTTTATCCGAAACGTCTTGCAGTGTGAGCACTCTGGACGTTCGCCGCTACACTGTGAGAAATTGTTAGTAAGTGGCCTAGACTTCAGAACTTGTAATTTGCACTTTTGTCTTTCGCAATCTGCAAGGTTCGCATGCATGTGATATCCGCGAATTCCGAGTAGTGCCAGCAGATGAAGACGCCACAGACTCTATTTCTGAAGTTCTATTACGGGGTATAGCAACTTTGCCATGTAGATTGACTGGCCACCGTGGTGAGAGAGTGGGATGGTTCCGCCCTGTTTGTGAACTCTCTGAAGCCGATGAAAACGTTCTACTAATTGTTGACAGACTGTGCTCTTGTGAATTTGAAGTATGGGGTTTGATATCGTGTGAAGAAGAGGGAAGAGGAGTAGACATGATTGTGCTGTTATACAATGAGTTAACAATGAACGAAAGCAAGTTTGCTGATCAAAAGCTAAACTTACCTCTAATGATCTACATTAACAAAAAGATTGTCCCAGTTGAAAGACATTCCAGTAGATAAGTAAAAAAACAAGTCGCGAACAAAAGAGCAAGTTTGAATTGTCCGGGGTTGAACAGCGGGAACGGATTAGTTATAAGGCGACGGAGGAGCGTTTGAGAGTGCACGTGCCAGTGAAGTCATTATAAATTTAATTGACATTAGACGGGTACGCGTCAAGCAGTCGGCGCTAGTTAGATTACGCGCATTTCCAAAGTCGACAGTTGGGGCTATATTGCATCTTTTTTCGGTAGACTTGGCCTTGCTTCGATCGCCCCGATGGGAATAATTACTAGGGTTGGGGTTATGACGTTATTCACAGCGATGCCGCTAGTTTAATAGGGTTAAATCTAGCACTCCGACTTCCGAGCCGGCTTGATGTGCACATAGAGTTTTCAGGAGCCGGATCTCAGGTCCAGCGAGTGAAGTGCGTGGATCATATAGACAATGCACTCTATAGAGGTATCACTGGAAATATGAGTACTATTTAATATTTGACACTAATACAGTAAATTTCTGTGAATATACACAAAAAAAAGTTATGGCTGCTCCATTTAAATTTTTCGCTAAGTCTATATCTACCGCTAGCGAAAGTTCAGATACAATGATTTGTCGGCGCGATTGAAGTTTTACAGTACAATATGTAAACAGTGTCAAAAAGCGAGCGTTCATCATTTTGAGTGGACCACGATATTGACCGGTACAATCTAACTAATCTCTATATTCATGCGGGTCATCAAAACGGTTTTTGAAGTATCTGCGGCATCAATTGAATTGCGCTTTTACTAAATAAATTTTTTTGGTGTGTTTCCAGTCACAGGAAACGCTTGTATGATCGTAAAGTTCATATTCTACTCAATAAGCGAAGGTTGCAACTTCAAAATGACTTTTAAACCGGGTCGTGTTCTTTTTCTAATTAAGTTGGGAAAAATTCCTGGATTACGAAGAATTCGTCCGGCATACCCTGGATTATGGATGTAACACAGTTACGGATATTGTGCGGCTAGAATTTTTCGATTCAGGGTCCATTTTTGCATGCAGTATAGAGTATTTTACACAGACATATGTGATGTAATATCGTTTATGTGTAGGAAAAGTGGGCGAGCCGCATGTGACGTCAAGGTCTGGCGGATGCAAGTTTGCGTAATGAATAGGGTGGATCCTGGTCACATATGTTTTTAACATGTTTAATACTAATACCACCATAAACAGTAAATCGAGACATCGCTGAGCACTTTTATACGTCACTTTGTTGAAACTTGTCCATCATGGAATAGCAGTGGAACACTTTCTTGGAAGGTCGACGCCACGCAATGTCATCGGGTTAGGTTTTGAGACAATTAGACCTTAGAGTGATGAAGTAGTTATTTCGGACTACGCATTTTATACAGCACGTGTTTCCAACTTATAGTGCACCAACCGTGGTGTCGCGGTCGTGTCGATGGTAAGTCAGTTTGATTCATTTGCTGGTGGAGAAGTGGTGCGAATCGTCCGGCACGTTCGACACCGTTTTTCTTTTTACCGACCAGTGAGTGCTCAGACTAAAGCTACCACTGCTGCCGATAACAGCATATATACGTGGTCATGTGAAGCAACGTTTCTAAGAACTCCGTTTAGGTATGTTCGTACTGTGTGTGTTCTTGCCGTCTACTGCTAGGTACGAATGCTAATGGCCAATGCCGTATGTACAGCCTGGTCTTATGAGCACTGTGATTATTACAATTGAAGCAAAATAATACTAAATATTTTTACTCATCAACGGTTGTCAAAAAATTTAATACCAATTCTGGCTCTAGGTCAATTTCCAACATGATTATAAGGCGTATATATATTTCATATCCGGGAATTGACTTTCACCGAATGGCAGATCGAAAATCAACAGAGCAGCAAGATGTAGTGATTATAGAGTTTACCAGAATTTTTTAATCGAATTTATTAATATTTACTGCTTCCGTATACCAAATTTATTCTGGCTATAGCTTAATTTCTTCAACAAACGTTAGAGCATTTTAAACTTATCTTTAAATCCGTGTCTTTTTCATAAAAAATTACGGTCTAAATTAATTTTGACTTGATTAATTGACAATTTAAGTTCCAAAAAGTGTTGTCGTACAAACTTATGGATACGTCGCTTTCGTCATACCAAAGACAAGGGTCTCTCTCTATTCTTACGACACAACACTCCTCTTACTGACGTTCTCACACCGCCAAAATAATGATTCCCATTTGACTATGGAAACATTCGAAGTTTATAGCCCAAGTTCAAAGTGTAGCCATAATAAGTCTTACTGGTCAGATTAGGCAACACATTGCCCTAACCCAAACCTTATTGCTAATTCTTGCATCAGTTGAATCAGCCAAACTCCCAGCTGCAAAATTTTTTGGGAGGTCGCACAAGCCGCCAAAGCTCGTACAGGCTGAAATTTCAGCCTTTTCTTTTCCTCTTTTTTCTGGTAAAGTCTTCCTCTAAATCCCATCAATAACTTCCCGGTCCAAGTTCAATTTAAGTTAATTTTTGTCTGCGTCATCAGAAATGGTTGCTCTTGATAAGTCACAGTTGTACGAAGACCCTCAGTCGGCTTTGAAGGTGCTTCAACGTGAGTATTCTGACCGGGATGGTCTTGATGTTAAGACCCTCATGAACTCAAAGGTCAATGGTGGATTGACTTACAATGATTTCTTGCTTTTGCCAGGGAAGATTGGTATGCTTCTTTATCATCTTTATACTTTGCCTGAGGTGTTAACTATTTTCTCGAGATTTTCCCGCGAGCGAAGTCGGACTTGAAGCCAAAGTCACGAAGAAGATTACTCTCAAAACCCCATTTATGTCATCACCTATGGACACAGTCACCGAGAGTGATATGGCAATCTATATGGCGGTAAGTTGAGTTGTTTGACTCATCGATATATTCCAACTGACGCGTTTCTATTAGCTCCTTGGTGGTGTTGGAATCATCCATCACAATTGTACTCCTGAGGAGCAGGCTGCGATGGTCCGCAAGGTTAAGAAGTATGAAAACGGTTTCATTTCGGACCCTGTCGTTTTGTCCCCCGGCACTAAAATCCTTGAAGTCAAGCTTTTGAAGGAGAGACTTGGCTTTGCTGGCTTCCCTGTCACTGGTAAGCATAACTGTTTACATTCAATCTGATTGCTTCTTGTCTTGAGTGGATTTCTGTGATGATTTCTCAATTTATATTAACTTTCGTTCTACCGTATTGACTGTCATGGTCGTGGGGAGAAACTTCTTTCTGATCTGCTTGTTTTTACTACTCTACTCAGACGCATCACATTCTTATTGATTGTATAAAATTGCTAACTGATTACCACAGAAAACGGACAGGTTCCTGGAAAGCTTGTTGGAATGGTCACTTCGCGTGATATCCAGTTTCTGGATACAGAAGATATGTTGGTGTCAGATGTCATGACGACTGAGCTCATCACCGCTCCTGAGGGTATTGATCTTGTCAACGCCAACGAAATTCTTCGTCGATCTAAGAAGGGCAAGCTTCCCATCATTGACAAGGATGGAAACTTGACTGCGCTCTTGTCTCGCACTGACTTGAAGAAGAACTTGCACTATCCTTTGGCTAGCAAGGTCCCCCGTTCCAAGCAGCTTCTGTGCGGTGCTGCCATTGGAACTCGTATTGACGACAGACAGAGACTGTCAAAGCTTGCCAGTGCTGGACTTGACATTGTCGTGCTGGACTCCAGCCAAGGTAACTCTGTCTACCAAATTGAGATGATCCAGTGGATCAAGTCCGAGTACCCTGACATCGAGGTCATTGCTGGAAACGTCGTGACCCGTGAGCAGGCCGCCAGCTTGATCGCTGCCGGTGCTGACGGGCTCCGTATCGGTATGGGCTCCGGTTCAATCTGTATCACTCAGGAAGTCATGGCTGTGGGTCGTCCTCAAGGAACAGCCGTCCGCGCCGTGTCCGAGTTTGCTGCTCGGTTCGGCGTGCCTACCATTGCCGACGGTGGCATTTCAAACGTCGGACACATCACAAAAGCTCTTGCTCTTGGTGCGTCCGCGGTCATGATGGGCGGTCTGCTCGCCGGAACCACTGAGTCCCCCGGACAGTATTTCTACAGAGACGGCCAGCGCTTGAAGGCTTACAGAGGTATGGGTTCGTTGGACGCCATGGAGAAGCAGTCCACTACCGACAACGCTGCGACTGCCCGCTACTTTTCAGAGGGGGACAAGGTCTTGGTCGCTCAGGGTGTCAGCGGCTCTGTAGTTGACAGAGGTTCAATCACCAAGTTTGTCCCGTACCTTACCGCAGGTCTCCAACACGGACTGCAGGACATTGGGATGCACAGCTTGTACGAGTTGCACGAGCAGGTAGAGACCGGCGCTGTCAGATTTGAACTCAGAACGGCGTCTGCTCAAGTCGAGGGTGGTGTTCACGGATTGCATTCTTATGAAAAGCGGTTGTTCAACTAAACTTTTTGCTTTTAGTTGACGAATAATTTTTATAATTGTAAAAAAAGCGCATGGATTGGTTCTGGTTTTCTTTATCGTTTTAGCTTCTGTATTCTTCTTTGCTTTGATCTAGTTTCTCAAGGTTAAATTTAAATCTTACAATGTATATTTACAACGCAACTTGGATGAGAGAAAAAAATACCCGTGTTCTCTTAAGATGAAACACCGTAGCGGAGACCGAACAGCACGTACTCTTTTCAAGTTTTTATTATTTTTTATTATGAAAGATACACAATGACACTTTTTATCCAGTTATAATACACAAGGCGCCAATGCATCGTCATAAACTATTCGTCCTGAGCACCCAAGAAAATCTCTCCGGCAATTCGGTCAAGATCTCGCTGTCCAGCCTCAGAAATTTTCCGGCCGTTCTTTCCCTCCTCCAAAACACCGATAGTTGACAGCGCCTGGACAGCCTTGCGGTTAACGGATCCCGAAGCGTCACGGTGGTGAGATGGTCTTGAGCCACGGTTGATGGTGCCACCGTACATCTTGTTAAGTTTGCCAACGCCAACCGACTTGCGGAGGTAGATGTGACGAGCAATAGAAGCAGCCCGCATGTAGAACCACTTCTCTGAATCTTGAGGAGGAAGCCTACAGATTTAATTAGATCTCAAACATACCAGCAAATTCTTAAACTGAACACATACTCATTACCAGAACTGGTCTTGACCAACTCAACATATCCAGGAACCTCCAACTTTCCTGACTCGAAGTTAATATTGCTTTGTGTGAATTGACGCAAAGTTTAGGACATACCCTGGCGTTGCAAGAACTGAGCGTAGGCAACAATGAACTCCTGAGCAGGAACGTCTCTGTATATATGATTAGAAAACCATTGACAGCAAATATCGACTATTAATGGTCGTACCTAACTGAAACACCAGGCATGATTATGAATTATATGGTTGAAGCGGTGTCTGTTGAAAGAGAAAGACTGCAATCGCGACACTGTTGAGTTCGTTGATTTCGAGTAGCCAAATTCACTGTGAGCGGTGGTGATGTGGGTAGTTTGCAAGCAGGAACAACCAGTATAGGGTTTGACTAGAAAGCAGTCACGACATATTGTTGCACGGCCACGAATTGTACACAGCCACTTCTAATGGCTGGGCTCTTCATTTGCTGGAACTTTCTTCGTTAGCGCGATAGGACACAATGACGACAGCCCGTTCCTGTCATTATTAAACCCTTCATCGTCCGTTCATACTTCCTTTTTTCAACACAACATCAAAAAATGGTTGCTGCTAATCCAGTTCCTTCTTATACCCAAGCTCCTCCAGCTTATCATGCTGCAGATGCTGCTGTGACAGATTCTCCTGGCTCGCCACTGTTAGAACCTCATGGTGCCGGTCCGTCCCGTGGAGATTTCGAAGGTGCTGCCGACGGCGATTTGCCAGATGACTTCAAGTACTCGACCAATGTCAGTGAATGCACGATTTCAATCCGGAATGCATTTGTGCGCAAAGTCTATACTATTTTGACTGCACAGTTGCTCATGACTGGTGGTCTATCGACATTGTTTATGTTTGTTCCTGGTGTCAGGCTTTTTGTTCAAGCCACGCCTTCTTTAATGTGGATTAGTCTGTTTGGATCTATCGCGTTGTTGCTTTTAACGTATTGGAAACGAAAAAGCTACCCAACGAATTTGATGTTTTTGACTGGTTTTACTCTGCTTGAGGGATACTCGGTTGCCACGATTACCACATTCTACAACTCCAAGATCGTTGTTGAGGCTCTCTTGCTCACACTCTTTATTTTTGTTGGTCTTACTCTTTACGCTATGCAGACTAAGTACGACTTTATTGGCTGGATGCCATACGTTGGCATTGGATTGTGGATGTTAATTGGGTTTGGATTCATGGCCATGTTTTTCCCATATAGTCGTACCGGTGAGCTTTTGTTTGGTGTTCTCGGTGCTTTGATTTTCTCTGTCTACGTTGTCATCGACACTCAGATGATTATGAAGCATTTCCACCCCGAGGAGGAGATTGCTGCCAGCATCACTCTGTACCTTGACTTCATCAACCTGTTCCTCTACATCCTCAGAATCTTGAACGCTACTCAGAACGACCGTTAAAGCGTGATGTCAAGCAAGAGGAAATATTAGCATTTTAGTTTAAAGGAAGGGTATGGTTGATATTGTTCTGTGTTTTTTTAGGAAATTGGGAAGGAGTTTATAATCAAGTTCAGTAGTTTTTATGTAAATTGCACAGTGCCTTCAAACTTGTAATTAATACAGCGTAGCACTTTGCATAGATGTATTGTTTAAATCGACAATCACAATTAACGGTGGAAAGCTGCAAGAAAATTGAAAAAAATTAGTGAGAGCGGTGAGGTTCGAACTCACGCCTCTTTCGAGACCAGCAAACACAAATCAATTTCTTGAAACCTGAAGCGGGCGCCTTAGACCACTCGGCCACACTCCCAATTTAAAATTGTTGAGACCGATAAGCGTGTATAATCTGAAGACGGAAAAAATAAAAAAAATTACGGTTAAGTGTCGTTTGAAACATAAAAAATTCATTGAGTTCAAGCTATGAGTTCTAATGATTATTGCTACAACAAGGGAAATACCTAAGTCTATGAATAATAAAGACACAAAAATAAATGGAAGACCATTAAATATAGTACTCGTAATTGTGGAAGAATACGTAAAATGTAACAAGATGCACAAAAAGATCTTAAAAGATGTCGAAATATCTGGAAATAAGGTTCAGGGGAAACGTTAGATAATTAGTCAAAGTCTATTTCCTTAACAAAACCTTTAAAAATATGATAAGCTTTTATGAAGCAAGAAGCAATAAATTGCTTAGCAATAGCTTTTAATAAATTGCAATCATAAGCTGTTTTTAAATTAATAAAAAGCGTTTACGTTTGAAATACGGCATGGTTTCGTCATTTTATCGTTACTCAGATATTATAGAAATGAGATTACAAATTGAGCACGTGTAGAGAATTGAGATCTTCAAGGTTGAACCGGATTAATTGAGATCTTCCTCAAAGACACATAAAACTGTGGGGAAGGGTTCAATCAGGGTTTTTCTATTATTAACCGCCAGGAATCGGAGAATTACATTTTTTTATCGGACTTTTTTTTTCGAATCGTCTGCCTGCGCAGGATGATGTCAGTATTGCCCACCAGTACTTTCTACTCTTGTCTATTCGTCTTAAATAGTAGGATTTTTGAGTCTTAGGAGTTACCTATAATTTACTTGTTATGCTACTAATTCTAAATATTGTACCTAGCGCCGTGAATAGTTCAATTACTGAGCTGTGGGGGACGGAAATGTGTGGGGAATAAACTAAACCTGGGCGTTTGGATCCCCGGAGAGGCGTTACTAACCTCCACGCGATTGTGCTCGTGTAACGCTCTGACTCCACCGATCCGGAAAACACGAGCGTTCTTTATGCATGAAATTGCCGATTGAATTTACTCTGGAGAGAGATAAATACCTTGACATAGACGCGTCTCTTTCTACATTCTTGTTTAAGCCTCAAGGTCTGTACTATGATGTCTGCTATTGAAAATGAGTCTATAAAGAATAAGAGATCAAGAGCATCTTTTTATTTAGGTGAAGATAAACTGAAGCATCGTCCTGAACTTCACATTCGTACAGACCGACTTGATCGATTAGGCAACACAAAAGAAGAAAATGACGAAATTGATTCAGACAATAGTTCTGTCCTAGGAGGGCCGCAGCCAAAGTTCACGAGTTCTCGTGTGAATAGCATGTCATCTCCCAGTAAGAGCTATGAAACAAAGTCATTTCATATCGAGAACGTCACTCTTGCTAGTGAGACCGATATTGAGCCTTCATTCTGGTGGAAGTTGGAAATACGCAAATATCTCTCTCGTCGTAAACGACGCGAGCAATTGAATCAAATAATTGAACAAGAATTTCAAAACTGCTAAATGATTTCAGCTAAAAAGTCAAAAAGAAATATGATTCTATACTGGAGTATGGTGTTTGGGATTTTGATGCTACTTGATTATCTTACATAAATCTTTCGTAAACCTTTAGTAGTTACATCTGGCTAAAATACAAAGCCTAATCAAACCGAACAATACTTAAAACAAAACAATAAATTCCACTTTTCACCTTGCTTTTTTGGGACGAGATCTTAACGTCCTCCTCTAAATCCTCCACGGGAGCCACCTCCACGACCTCCAAATGACGACCCACCTCTGCCGCCACCACGACCTCCGAAAGAAGATCCACCTCGGCTACCACCCCGGCCGCCAAACGAAGATCCACCGCGGCCGCCTCCACGACCACCAAATGAACCTCCGCGGCTACCGCCACGACCACCACCAAATGAACCACCTCTACCACCACCACGGCCGCCACCAAATGAACCTCCACGGCCACGAGCTCCACCTGCACCGCCTCTTCGTGGAGGCCTTGGTCCCGCCGGAGCCTTGGGCTTAGGAAGGAATCGGTCAAGAGGTAACAATTTGTCCGGACCAATGTAGAACTTGTCACCAGCTTTGAATGAAGTGGCCACTATACCATCTTGAGGCTTAATTGTGAAATAAACTTCGTTAATGGGTCCTAAAATCTCATCCACTTTACCAATCGCAGTCTGTTGCTATCAGTTCAACTCAGTGGATGCTCACAGTAACATTTATTCATACCTTGTTTTCTAAATATATAGGGGCATTAAAATAAGGAATTTTGGTATTTATTGACTGACACACGATGTCACCTTCAGCAGCATGTAAAAATGTTCCCATTTCTGATTTAGTTAGTATTTAATCACCATCATTAGAACCCATTTCCAGATCATACCTAGCACACTCTCTGGCGGTCCATTGAAAGCTGGAGGCCCAGTACGCCCTCCTATTCAATAATTAGCATCTTAAACGCAATATCTTGTCCATATATTTAACAAACCTCTGAATCCACCACGACCACCTCCACCACCGCCTCCGCGTCCTCGAAAACTCATTTTGAAAAATATAAATAAAATTAGACTGTGACACTACAAACGGTCTTGCTATAATTTGACTCTAACACTTGCTTCAAATGTTGCTCAAATCTAATCACTCCTAACTTCAAAGGCCTCGCTCAAATATTTTTTTCAACAAAATCGACATTGAACATAAAACTTTGATTCAACCCTAACCCAACTGCTCTTAATGTTCAAAATATTCAACACTTTCAAACATAAACAAGCAGCAAATTGATCTGATCCGGCCTGAAAAAGCAGAAAATGGCGTCGGGTTTAAGTTTACCGACTGTCGCTGAAATTCGCCAGTCAAAATTCTACGAACTCGCAACTGCGAATTGGTTGCAAAGTCATACGCAGCCTAGCGATTCAGCTACCCAGGTCATTTCTAATTTGTTTTCATTGTTACAACAAGACGAATTTAGTGTGCGTAGCATTGCTGTGCTTGACTACTTACAATGGCTTGAAATGTAAGGCATTCTGGGCGTTATGGAGACGTTGCGCTGACAATACAGGTTCTTATGGCCTAACTGGACTACTGACTCTTCCGAGGATCATACCGTGCTGATTGCAATTGCTACTGTGTTTAAAAAGCGAGATAATATATTAGATTGGGAAATTTTTACAACAAATGAAACCAAATGTTCAACTTTTTTTGAGAAACTGCTGTCATTGTCACTCGCAAGCAAAGACTTTCACATTCGCTCATCACTGATCTCATTCATTGCATGTGGGTTCCAATCTTTGGATTCAGCTATTGTTCGTCGACAAGTAGCACCACTGGTCTCGATTTTAATCTGGAGTTCGCTTCATTCAAATAGTGTCAGAACTACACTAATTGAAGCTGCGTCTGTGCAACGACCATGGCGCCTTGCAAACAAACGGTTTGATTCAGCAAACGAGTCCAAAAAGTCAAGGCTGCAACTAGAGAGAACGTGGTTATACTCTGTTTTGCTGGAACTAATACAGTTGCTCTATGTAAAGTCAAACGATACAAACGCTGCTGCAATTGCTTATATTGAACACGTGTTGGAACTTCTCATTGGTATAATATCCCAGCTACCTACTCGAAGATTTTCAAATGCCTTGTTGAAAGATATGAATGTTATTGTTGCCGTTAAGATGTCGCCTGTTTACAAGAACGAACAGAATAATCTGGTCCGCGAGCTATTGGAAATTGTTGACCACTACCTGAACTTTCCAATAGACGACATAACAGGCGTGGTAACTTCGCCCGAAGACCTGGCCGTCATCAAGTCAAAGCAAGTGTTGCATTTACAGAAAATTGCATTAGATCATTTTAGAGACAAACTGCTTATACTTGCACTATCAAACTACGGTGCCGTTAGCAAGCGTGATGATTTATTAGAGAATCTCGATTCACTATCCGATGAAGAACTTAAACAGTTATGTGATTACATTGGGCTGGCAACCGAGTATCAGGCCGAAGGCATTCCAAGTGACCGGCAGTTCATGATTGAGTTACTGGCCTATCGATTTGTTAAGAGACCTAGCACACAGTCGATGACTGGCACTTTTACATCACTCCCAACAGACGTATGTTTTTGCGTTATGATACTTAACTTCAGCTAATGAGATAGCAAACACTGATGTGCCCGCTGCTCCAACAAGCTTCTGCATTCGACTCAAGCAGACCACTGGCAATTCCTCAATTTGGTTTACAGTATCTCAGTGTCGGTGACTTCACACTGCGTGCATTTGAACTATACAGACAAGAATCCTTTTTCGAAATCAAGAATGATCTGGAAGCAATTGTATCCCGGTTAAAACCCCAACCAACCGTCTTAGAGCTCAAGTTGGCAGGAACAAGTCGGATGGCGCAAAAAATCACAAAGCCTGCGATACTTGAGACCGCGCCTGCGCTGGTGGGAGAGACGCGTCCGGCGTTTGTTCGTGCAGAGATTTATCTCGAACTTGACAAAGTCGCACCGGAGATTCAGAAGGAGTGGGAAGCTTTACGTCCTGGTGAAGTTGTGTTTTTGATCGCGATACAAGCACCAAATTCTAGATCTTCGATAGCATTTGAACGAATGGGGATCAAACATGTTCGTGCAGCTGAAGTCGTGACCATGCTAGACCACAACAACAGCCCGATTCATTCGTCTGGCACGGTGCCAAAGGCCCGCGGCAGGCCGTTGTATGGAAAGCTTGCTCGACGACGGAGACTGCACGTCAATATCGATCCTGTTGCCTTTGCACAAGACTCAGACAAGGTTTACGACAGCGTGAACGTGATAGTCCGCCGAAGGCCGCGCGAAAACAATTTTAAACCTGTTCTCGACACATTAAAAGAGCTCACGCTGTCAGAAGTCACGTTGCCTGACTGGCTGGTGGACGTGTTTTTGGGATACGGTGACCCAGAGTCTGTATCGTATGAAAATCTATCTGTCCGGCCTGAAACAATCGACATGAACGACACGTTTGTGAGTTGGGGTCACATAGAGTCTAGTTTTGAGAAGGTGGTTACAGTTGGAGACAACGTCATGGTTCCGCCGTTTGTTATTCACGAAACGCCTGACAAGACTTTTGAAGTTTCGACCTACTCGCAGCCAAGCTTGGGTCCACATGTGACCGACGCGCGGCCGCGAAACACGATTCAGTTCACACCGAAACAGGTGCAAGCAATTTATTCAGGCACGAACCCAGGCCTGACCGTAATCGTTGGTCCTCCTGGCACTGGAAAGACGGACGTTTTGGCTCAGATTATCAGCAACATTAACCACGCGCAGTCAGATCAACGAACGCTGGTAGTGGCCAACAGCACACATGCTTTGACGAAGTTGTTTGAGAAACTTGGTTCGCTTGACGTGGCCGAGAGACATTTGCTACGTCTGGGCCATGGAGAAGACGACAATGACACGTACACTGGCTTTGGTCGAGTAGAGAGTCTGATGAACCGTCGCGCAGAACTTTTGCGGTACGTGGCTAAGTTGGGAAACTCTGTTGGTGCGGTCGGAACACACGGCGAGTCATGCGAATCAGCGGGTTACTTTTATAGCGTCTTCGTGCAGCCCACTTGGGACAAGTATTTAAACGCACGGAAGTCCGTACAGGAAGTTGCAGTGCTGGCGTCGCTGTTTCCATTCCATTCTTACTTTGCAGACGCTCCGCAGCCGTTATTTAACCCTGACACTCACACGATTGAAGAGGCGACTGAGATTGCGGACAGCTGTTTCCGGCATCTGCAAAACGTCTTCACAGAGTTGGCCGAGATGCGTCCGTTCGAGCTTCTTAGATCGAGCAAGGCACAGATCGAGTACATGCTGACCAGTCAGGCGCGGGTGGTTGCCATGACAGCAACTTATGCTGCCATGAAGGTACGTTACACATACGTGGTTCATGGTGAAGACTAATTATTTTTTTTTAGCGAAACGAGATTGTATCGCTTGGATTCCGGTACCAGAATGTGATTGTGGCCGAAGCCGCGCAACTGAGCGAGATTGAAAGTTTCGTGCCGCTGACATTGCAAGTCACAAGCGAGAGTGCGGGCCCAATCGAGCGAGTGATTCTAGCTGGCGACCACTTACAAAACGGGCCAATAGTAGCAAACGTGGCGTTTCGAAAGTATGGAAACATGGATCAGAGCTTGTTTGCTCGGCTTCTACGGTCACAAGTTCCATCAATCATGTTGGACGCACAAGCGCGCACCCGACCAGAGATTGCAGACCTGTACAGATGGCGATACTCGTCTGCGGGTATTGACATTCGTGACCTGGCGCTGTGCTCTGAGAGCGACGAATACAAATTTGCAAACGCCGGGTTCAAGCACGTCATGCAGTTCATTTCGGTTGACGACTACAACGGCCAAGGCGAGTCTGAGCCGGCGCCGCACTTTCTACAAAATCTGGGAGAGGCGGAGTACGCGGTTGCGATATTCATGTACATGCGTCTGCTCGGGTACGCTGCAGACAAAATCACGCTGCTGACGACGTATTCCGGTCAGAAGGCACTTTTGCTGAACGTCTTGGCTGAGCGATGCAGCAAGATTCCGATTTTTGGGATGCCAACTGTCGCAACCGTGGACCAATACCAAGGGCGGTCGAACGACTACGTGATTCTGTCGCTTGTTCGAACAGACCGAATTGGATATCTTCGTGACCAGCGACGGCTGACGACGGCTTTTTCGCGGTCACGACTGGGTTTATACGTTCTTGGCCGCCGCGAGCTTTTAGAATCGAGCCCCGAAACAGCGGCGTTTTTGAACAGGTTTAAGCCAACAGTAGCAGACAGACTTGAGCTTTCGATCGGTGAAATGTTCCCGTCGTCGCGGCTGGCAGACGAAGTTGACGACGCCAAGGTCGCAGTCATGCAAGGAGTCGAACATCTCGGCTCGTTCGTATTTGAAATGACCAACCAGAAACTCGAGCGGATGCGGGCTGATGGAGCGTTGCCGGCGTTGATTCCGGTGGCTGCTGTGTCTGACGATCAGCAGGACTCGGATGAAGATTCGGACGATGAAGAAATGGAGGACGAGTATTCTGATGACGACGAGAACGTCGACGAGTCTATGGATGACGAGTGAAAGTGTATGATACGTACTTTGTAAAACAAAAGTTTTGACTACATGTATTAACAAAAAAAAGCTACGAGATTAGAATAATACTCTATCTATACAATACAAAAGTGGCCATACCATATCCAAACAAAACAATAAATCAGAATGTAACGCGCAAGAATTTACTTGCGGCAAACATAACATGGGCGTCATTGAGATTTCATAGCACGTAAACACGTTAAAACATCTAAAAAGCAAAACAACTTCAGAATGTATGTCATTCGTCGTCAAGCATAAAAACAATAAAAAAAACTGTACAATTAATTCATGGCGCCCGTAACGACTGGTTGCCGTACAAAGCCGACGACGCGTTCATGCTCGCAGACGACGCAGACGGATACAACGAACTCAGTCTAGACGTTGAGCGGATATCTGCAAAAGACTTCGTACCCCGCAGCCGGTTGTCAGCGCCAGCCGCATTGTTGCTGTTGTTGTAGTTGTAATTGTCCCGGCCGCCGTATTGACGGGGCATACGAGAGATGACGACCTGGCGTGTGTCAACGTCGCCGCGGGAGGCATGGAGAAGCCCCATGGTCTGGGCCAGCAGATGTACGTTCCGACGCTGCAGCGGATGCAATGGCCTTGACGGTCCGCCAAACACGAGATCCTCGCGCGAGAGATCGTCTCGGAAAAGTAAAATCTCAGAGTAGAAACTCAGAGTGTCAGGGTCATTGAGATCAAGTTCCATACGAGCCTCAGATGAAGTCGGTGACGTCTCGGCCTGAGATGCAGACGAAGAAGCCGCGACCGAAAGCGATGACAATGAAGCTTTAGGCAACACAGCATGGCTCGACCGGTGCTGCTCTTCCAACTGTCCGCGCTTTCCCCGCTTCTCACGCTCTATTCGTTCGCGGTCGGCAGCAGGAAGCATTTTCTTGTACTCAACGCGTAATTTCCTTCCGGCAATTTCGTGCCCGTTCAACGCGTTGATAACCGCGGCTGTATCTTCTGAGGTTGCAAAGTTTGCGAACGCAAGTCCGCGAAATACGCCATTGTCAAAATGATAATTGAATGCGTAAGGTAGCGTCAGCCCGAGCGACAAAATCAACTCCATAAGCTGCTCTTTCTTGACTGCAAATGGAATATTTTTTATTACGATCGCGGTCGGAATTAGCTCGTCATCCTGCTCAGTAGACGGATGTGACTGTTGCTGTTGTTGCTGAGTTTGAGCTGCGGCAGACAAGTACGTCGATAGTCTAGGCTGCAGTCTGTTTTGAGGTGAAGATGAGTGAACAGTGGCCGAATCGGATACAGCAGAGTCAGATTTCGGCGGCGAATACGACGATGACGGTGACGTAGAGTACGGTTGCGACAGAAACGGCATTCTTGGTGGCATATATTCTTGCTCCGATAACCACTGGTTATTGTCAGACTCATTCAACGCGGAATTCAAGTTTGCACGAACCGATGGCTGTTGTGGCTGTTGTGGCTGTACTTGATTCATTTTCCAGCCATAATCTGACTGTGAGTTTAAATACTGTGGAGCACGCGATAAAAGAGAGTCGTATGCCTGTCTCGGTTCATAAGAATCAAACTGCTGCGATGACTGGTGATGTAGTTGAGGGCCGGTCGAGATGTGAAGACCGGACATGCCAGTTCCAAGTGTATCGAATTCATTTTGCATTTGTTCAAAATCAAAGTATCGTGATTGAGCGCGTCTTAACGAACGCGCTTGTTGTTGTTGCTGCTGCTGTTGTTGTTGATAACCGAAACGAGGTAAGAACATCGATCTGCGTGTCTGAAGTTGAGGTTGGTCAGTCGTAATTAATTGGCTAGATTCATTTGACGTGACTCTAGAAGCGAGCGATGACGGCTGCGAATCAGGCCGTGCAACGACCGGAATTGGGTCTCGAGTTGCGGTTGAGGTCGAGGTCATGTCATACGGAAAGAAGCAAAAACAGCAAACGAGAACATGCGATTTTGATCGGAGAAGACCGAAAAACAAAACGCAATTACAAAAACGAGTGACTTTTCAATTTGCCCTGGTCAATTGCGTTTTCTGATGGTGGTTTCGTGGTGTTTTTGTGTATGTGTGTGTGTGACGTTTGAAATCTGCAAAAAAAGGCAGACGAGCAAAATGAAGGAAGGGGCATTCATCCATCCCTTAAGCACGTGATTTAAAGAGTGACTCTAAATGGCCTCGAGACCGAAATTGGGACTGGACTCTCAAATCTAATCAGATGTGCGTTTAACTGTTTCTAACTAACTACAAGGTGGACTACGCCAAAAACACGCGATTATTAAAGGCGGAGTTTGTTATAAACAAAAATGCGCAAGTGCGTAGCCAACCAGATCAAGGTGCAGGCTAGTAGTTGGCGTGTGCTGTCTCGGCAACTGCACGTGAATGCGACTTCAACAGTGCCGGATTCAAGTATATCGCCAACTACTCAAAAGTCATTCACAGCAGACGACGCGCTTTTGAGAGACGTATTCGACTCAAAACAGACATGGCAAATGTTTTCCCGAACGAAGCGAACATCTACACCTGGTCTACTATCAAATCCCGAACTGCAGCGCGCAGAAAATCTTGTAAAATTTGCACAGGAATCATTAACTTCAGCAAAGAAAATTACAAACCGAATACTGTCGTTGGAACCGTCTGAGCTGCATACTGTCGTGAGGTTGTTTGACCGGCTGTCAGATATTCTGTGTCGTGTAATTGATCTGGCAGAGTTTGTACGAACCGAGCATCCGGATCCGCAATATGTGAATGCTTCTGAACATGCGTTTGAAATTATGACAAGCTATATGATCCAGCTAAACTCGAACGATGGTTTGTATCACAAACTGCGCAATGCAATGGATACTCCGTCTGTGGCGTCGACATTTTCCAGAGAAGAAATCGTTGTGGCAAAATTGCTGCTGTATGATTTTGAACGATCGGGCGCTGCATTGGATGACTCTGTACGGGACAAGGTCATTTCGGTTCAGCATGACATATCACAGCTCTCACGAGAGTTCGTGACTGGAATTGTCCCAGAAAACGAGACCGTTTCGGTGAAGACTAGCGATCTTATGGGCCTTGATCCAATGGCAGTATCTGCGTTAAGGCAACAGACACTAGATACTCAATCATCGCGGTTTGGAAGATCTGCAGGGAAAATTGATACAGTGCAGGTCCCTACGACGGGGTCGTTGGCACGAATGGCTTTACTGAGCGTGCATTCGCCCAAAGTGCGCGAAATGCTTTACATTGAAAGTCGCAAGTCCAAGCAAACACAGGTCCGGACGTTGGAAAAGCTATTGATGTCGCGAATGAAGCTCGCAAATCTGATGGGAGCATCCTCATATGCGGAGTACCAGTTGAGCGACAAGATGGCACACACGCCGACCGCGGTGAACGAGTTTTTGACCAATCTGGCCGACACGGTCAGACCTGCAGCCGAAGCTGAAATTGATCTGATGCGAGGCTCGCGGGGATCATCGCTTACGGTGCCATTTCAAGCATGGGATCGAGATTACTACATGACAAAGTACTTGGAGTCTGCTCGACCGCGAGTGCGAGCAAACGATTTTTTGCATGCATATTTTTCATTAGGAGTTGTCATGCAAGGTCTCTCGAGACTATTCACACGACTTTACGGCATTCGGTTCGTGCCTTGTGAGACTGCAGCGAATGAGACATGGCACGAAGACGTGCGTAAAATTGAAATCATGTCGGATACAGGTGGCGAGTTTGGGTCTGAGCAGCGAGTTGGTATTGTGTACTGTGACTTGTTTTCGCGGTCAGGTAAGCCAAAAGCTGCTGCGCATTACACTGTCCGGTGCTCACGGCGAATATTTCCTGAAGAAATTCACGACGAAATGGACCCTGCGATTGTTAATGTGCCGAACGTGATCTCGAACACCGGCGATTTGTACCAAGTGCCGACAATCGCGCTTGTATGTGATTTTGCTATGCGAAGCGATAACAGAATGACGTTGCTGTCGTTCGCTGAGGTCGAAACGCTTTTCCACGAAATGGGTCATGCCATGCACTCGATGCTGGGGCGGACTGAGCTGCACAATATTTCTGGTACCAGGTGCGCCGCAGACTTTGTTGAATTACCGTCTGTTCTGATGGAACATTTTGCGTCTGACCCAAACGTGCTATCTCTGTATGCTCGCCACTATGAGACAGATGAGCCATTACCGCCACAACTGTTACAATCGTATCTTGCCGAACGAGCTGCATTTAAGGCAAATGATACGTACACGCAGATTGAAATGTCAATGCTAGACCATAAACTGCATTCACTTACACCAGAAGACATGAGAAAAAATGTTGATTCTGCAAGTGTTTACTACGATTTGCAAGAAAAGTATTCTCTATTTCCTCCTGTCCAAGACGCAAGCTGGGTTGGCAAGTTTGGACATTTGGTTGGGTATGGTGCTGTTTATTACGGGTACTTACTTGACCGCGCCATTGCTTCTCAAGTGTGGACCAAGGTGTTCAAGTCCGGTGAGAACTCTTTATCTCGTGAGTCAGGCGAGACATTCAAAAATAAAGTTCTTGTCTGGGGCGGTGGGCGAGATCCATGGGACTGTCTTGCCGAAGTACTTGATCGGACTGAGTTACGAGGCGGCGGACCACAAGCGATGGAGTTTGTCGCACGAGGAAGTGATCGTATTTAACAATATGAGACAGAGTCCACTTCATAAATTAATTAAGTAATTATTGATAATGCAAGTCGACTTTGCCTAAGAAAAGCCAAATATAGTTAAAAACTTTGAAGTGGGAAATTCAGGGGTAATATGCAGCTATACTCCTCGTTAGTGGCTCGCTCCGAAATTGCTGCGTATTCGACTTCACAGAGGTCTTCGCCTACATCACAGTCTCTCCAACCCACATACATATACACCCATATAGCAGACTCCTCTCCAACTCCTGGTCAAAGATGATGTTTTTGAGAGTGAAGCCATGGCTAAAATTTATACAGAGCTATGTTTCTGAAGTTCTGGACAATACCGTGAGGCTCAGATATTCAAAGAAGTTAGTACGAACGGCTGCGCTGTTGGCCGGGCTTTCAACGATCATCCTTCTGTGGAAAGTACGCAACTCTACATCATCAGATATACATCAATTCGGCTCACTAGATGTCACATTGAAGGAATTAAGTCAATGCCAGTTTCCTGGTCGACATCCGTTTGACAATCCACGCAATTTGGAGCCAGCAAATGTGCTGATTTCTCAAAACGGTCCTGAGGGCACAATCGCAAGAATAGAATTCGGTTTGCGCAAAGATAAAAATGCTCGCGGTGGGAGACATAATCCGAATATTTTGCCATATCCCAGCAAACTGGTGGACAAAGGCATGCCGCAGTATCTTGCTTTTGCCCGTCAGACAACTAGTCATTCAAAGATTTTGCATCACGAACTTGTGTATTGCGAACTAAAATTCGTGTACACGTCGGTAATTGGTCGGCGTGTAATGCGTTGTGTGGCAAAGCCAAAGGAAGCGAAATTACCTCTAGAGTGGACAAGCCCAGCGTCGACCTGCCAACCGTTACGCTATCTTAGGATACGTCAAGGTATACTTGATCCTCGGATATTTTACTCGCCATGGGGTGAGCCGCTTATGGTTTTTGGCTCAAATGGATGGAACACGTGCCTCAGTATGTTCATTGTTGATCTACGTGTTCTCATACCTGAATTGGCACCCCGGGTCACTGACGGCGAAATTCGGTTCAACCAAGTCGCGGAGTTGCCTCGCGCCGATATAAATGATGTTGAGAAAAATTGGTTCATCATTTGGGACGAGCACAATCATGAGTACATTCACTACAACTTTATCAACCGCTCTCTGGCTCCGCTCTCTGGTCCGCACGCTGGCGAAAATGTGCTTGAGTTGTATCCATACAGTCTCGAGCCAAGGACCCCGCAGTGCCTTCTTGATCTTTTCCAAGAGTTTCCCAATAAACGTGACCACAGCAGGCTACACCAAGCTACCAACGCGCTTCGAGTCACAATGTGTCCGTACCCGTGTGAACCAACTATTCACAACACCGTCATTGTGTCGATTGTGCACGTCAAGTACCACCGTGGAGCTATGGTTTTTTACCGTCGTCACGCAGTCGTCATGAACGCGACCACGCCGTTCAGAATCATTGCCAGAACAACAAATTTGATGTTCAATGGCATAGATGAAAAATCAATGGTCTACACGGTTTCTATTGGCTGGGATCCAAATTTCATTCGTCGCCCTAAAGGCAAGGGAAATGCAGATTCCGACCCGTCCTTGGCTGAGATGGATGCGGCGACTGAATTATCACCAACCCAAGCTGCAGACGAGGAATTTACAAAACGGCGGCGAAGCGACGGACAGCAGGTCGATCGTCCATCCGCTATCGTCCTGGCCGGAAACGAGCATCCGCCAATTCACAGCAAAAATGTACTCTCTGATGATGATCACTACTACCACGGATGGATTGATGACATGATTATGATCAATATCGGCATCGAAGATCTTGACAGCGCAGTCTTGCACGTCCCTATGCGTGAAGTTTTAGAATGCCTTGTCTACTGCTAATCTGTTTCGTTAATTTACTGCACATATCATTATTCTTGACTATTTTTTGGATTTTTAATTGTTAAAGTATTTTGTCACGTTTTTGGCAAAGAAAAAATTTGGTGTACTTTGTTTTGCGTCGTTGGCAGTTAAATAATAAATTTGCATAAGTATTGTCAAACCACTGTTTCCTTATATATTAGCATCCATTATCAGTCATTCCATAACACGTTTGGGGAATTACAAATGACAACTACTAGAAGCTAGTCTATAGTACGGTGTAGCATCTTCTATTACCTATTAATTGAAATTTAATACCCAAATCAGATCATTCGCAGCCCAGTGATACCGACGCCTAAGGCATATAACGGCTTTGAATATATATTTCAATACCAAAACAATGGCACGCTTATGCTATCTTGCGCAATCGAGCGAAATGTATCGGATTAGGGCAAAGTAACAACTACGCTGTTCGCTGTCTTCAAGGCAAGCGAAACCCTGATTGATTCGCTAATTATTCGCTGCAACTTGCCTTGTGCAGTCCGTTACAGTTGCAAACATAACATATATCTACGTATGCATTTTAACCCTATATTTGGTGATCGAATGGCTAGGACGAGAACTTATTTGTATAAATTACATTGAAAATATCTGTAATACGCCGTAAATTTCAAACGCTAAGTGTGTCTCTTAGGCTGCGTACATTTACTTGTCTGGTTAGATTCTTTAATATTTGGCGTGAACACGTGCTCTAGAGCGAGGAAAATAACGACAGTACTAAATTTAATATAGACGTATTAAAAAATGATGCTGTTGATTAATTCCTGCTAACTGCATTTATATTGACTATAAAAAGCTTTCATGGAACAGTTCATGGTTCGCATGGGTTGTTAAAGTTCGGTGCCGTGTTTTTTAGATACTGCGTTAGCGGCCCAGCTTTAATAAGATTTACGAAGCTTTTTGTGCCGACACTGTCAGAGTGACCCCGTTCCCGGGTGTGTAATCATTCTTAATTGTGTAGAGTACTACAAATATGCTACTTTTTCCAAACCGTAACTACAAAAGATACATAAAACAGTATTTTACTGAACTTTACCAGTCAATTACTGATTTCACTGACACTGCAGTCAGCTAACAGGTGCGCTTAAAGAATTCCAACCCACGCGGTGGAGAACTTGCGTACATCATTCTAATTTAAAGTTTCGCAAGAAATTTAGATTGAATTGCGGCGTACACAATTAAATGCACTGCACTGCAGCACACTAATCGTGCTACGCTGCTAGTCCACAGAATAGCTAATTACATTTATCCCAATGATGACCCAGCATGTCTGCTTGCATTTTTTCTCTATTCATCTAAACTAACAGCCGCAAATAAGCAGAGCAAGCGAGCGTCTATGAACATAATCGCAAAAAATATGTAAATATACACATGCAAAACACATGCTCCTCATAAAATTATTAATAACATTATGACATAATAAATGATACTAATCATTATCTCAAATCTCAAATCTCACAACTCCATGATGCCCCATGACTACCGCCGAAACTTTTTAAAAGTTTTATATACAAATAAATACAACTCATTTAAGCCAACAAGACATAGTTGAAACCGGTCAACGGTTCAAAAGTCTGGAACCAGCTGACCTCAGACTCGCCATGAGCAACAAGCTCGAACTGTTGCTTTTCGCCAAATTCGCAAGAAACGGTCGACCCGTTGAAAGCACCCGTCGAAGCATCGAAAGTGCCGATAAACTTGCCACGAGTAGGCTTGTCGGACCACGAGAGAGTAGATTCGTTAATGCCCTCAACAGCGTAAACATCAACCTTCTTGGTGCCGGTAATAACAGATGGGAAGGAAGCTGCAGAAGGAGGAGTCCAGATTAATTCGCAAGTTTTGGCCGAGTCCTTAAGCTCGGGGATATCGAAAGATACGAATGTGGAAACCTCGATATCCTTGGCAGATGTGACCAACCCTGTGTACTGGGCACCGTAGACTTGATCAGGGGTGGCCTCCTTGGCAGGGATCAACAAGTTAGGAGGCAACAAAGAAACAGTAGCGGCTGGAGCAGACGACTTAGTTGAGGTAGCTGCGCTGGTGGTCTTGGTCGTCGATGTTGAAGAAGTAGTGACTGGAGCCGCGGTGGAAGTGATAGCAGCAGAGCTGGAAGCAGACGAAGATGATGACGACGAAACAGCGGTAGCCGAGGCAACAGCAGCAGACGAAGTAGGAGACACATAAGTGTAGTACAAGTCAGCACCAATACCCTCAGTGTGACCAGGGCAAATGTCAAAGTTGGAACCCAAAACCCAGTATGCCTCATAAAGATCGTCGACCTTGCATGCCACAGCAGAAGACAATTGGTTCAACTGAAGACTAGAACCTTGCAAAGACCAAGTCCGCGAAGTAACTCCACTGGTAGGAAGCGAAGCAGCGTACTCGAGCTTGCCATTGGTATTGTTGACATAAACATAGTCATCAGTGCCGTAAATTCTTAAATCTCCATTCCCATCGATGTAGTTGGTGACGTAGTGGGTGACATAGCTGGGAGAACTGAAGTAAAGATTGCCCTTGCCATCACTGGCGAGACCAAGGTACTGAATCTCCGAGCCGGAATGAACAGAAACAACGCTAAAAGGATCTGAAGCAGGTCGAGACACAGCAGCAGAAGTGGTAGTAGCCGGAAGCGAAGTAGAAGTGGCAACGGCAGTAGAAGACTCAACTGCAGCAGACGAAGAAACAGCATTGATAGCCATGGTACCAGCACCAAGGCCCGTAACACCAACACCGCAAATGTTTGCATTCGAACCCTTTGCAGCCCAGTATAGCTTATAACCGCCATCTGAAGGACATGCAATAGCGTTCTCCTCACCATCGAATTCGAGGTATGAGTCGGCAATGTCCCAAGTCTTGGAGAGTGCGCCTTCGGGAAGAGAAGCTCTGTACTTCACTTCATAAGTCTTAGGGTCGATGTAAACAAATGATTCGAGACCAGAGCCAAAAATAGTCTTCAAGACACCGTCCTCGATCTGGAAAGTGGCATCGTCACCACTTCCTCCGACGTATATGGAACCGTCACTGTTCTTGGTAGTAAGAAGCAGGAAATGAATAGGACTCGCAGATCGAAGAGTCATGACGCCAAACTTGGGCGACGTTTCCCGACGATGGAGTGGGAGAGCCGAGACCGAAGCCACGGCCAATGAAAGTAATCCGAATAAAGAAGACGAAAACCGCATGATTGATGTGATTAAATGTAATCGATGGGGAAAAGATCTTTTGAATCAGGAAGGGATGACGGTGCCTTAAATACTTTTCACGATGCTTGACAAGTATCGTTACTAGTCGATATAAATAGCGAATGAGAATCCACGTGGAAAATAAAACAATCCAATTACAAGTCCTAACTAGGACTAGAGATTTATGAGCGTGCGGCACGGCTCAGACATGCGACCGAGCTGAAACATCATGACGTCGTCCGTCGTATGCGATCCAGCTAAGACACGCGCTAAGTGTAAGGTTTCGGCTTAGTTGTCTCCGGACCAATCCGAGCCGGGTTTTGCACTTTAAAGTTTCTAACACTGTTCTGGCTACTGGCGAATACGACTTCAATCATGCTGTTTTTCTACCGGTTAGTGTGTAGTCTCTTGAGTAGTCCAAGGGGCCTGCATTAGCTCTAAAACGAGATGAGTGATATAACTAAAAACAAACAAAACCCGGCAGATCATGTGTTGCGACAAAAGATTTTTCCCAAAGTCTTTTTGTCGCGTTGTTTAAAAACTCACGTCACTTTTAAAAATAGCACAGTCATTTTTTCCCCTGACCGCCTTTGTTTCGTATGTTTAAAAACAATTAAGCTTTTTGCCCCTGAATTTTGCTAGACTGTCTTAACCCAATACTCGGTCTCGTGCTCAATGGGTGATCGTACGCTTCACACTCTTGTTTAGCCGTACCATCGTCCACTTCCAGTGCCTTCAGACACCCCATCGTCCCGACTAGGAATAATCGACTCCTGAATCTCAAACGCGTCAATCAGGTCCCGCCAAGACTGAATATCTAGCTCAAAAATTGCCTGTCTTTGGCCTTTAGCGACTAATTGCCGTTGCGCCGCTACCTCCTGATGAAAACTCGCCGAGTCTGGATCCGGTTGTTTAACGAGACCTTGATTCTTTATTTAGCACTCGGTCTTCTATTCGTCGTCATAATGGTTTCACACTTACTCGCTAGAGGTATTCCCTGGGCGTCTTTGTCGATCGTAACTAATCCTTCTCGGACTAAGAAAGAAACATAAAACAAGTTCTCCACACTTTGCGAAAAACTCTCAGGATTTAGAATCAATTCAAACAGATTAACAGGCTCGCCACAAACTTCCATAATCGCCTTCACCGTCATGACAACCGTCGATGTCCCATTATTAGATTCTGCAATATCGTCTTTCGACAAAACCTCTGGTTCGACCAAATCCGCACGATTTCGGGTCAGTGTATTTCCGGAATTCCGCTGCGTTTGTTGCCGAGGTGCCTTTGGGTCCACTAAATCCATGAACAATTTGTTCATAGTTGGTCGAAGTAGAACGGCACCGGCCAGTCCACCTACCCGTTTCCACGCTTCCAAATCGTCGTCATTCTCATTATCCTCGTCATCAGATTCATTGGTAGTCTCGCCGTTTGGATGTCGCCCTATAGTCAGAAACCGCTTGATTTGCAAAACGTAATCATCTAAATCAAATTGCGGGGCGGCCCCAAGTTTGACATTGCGCGCCTGCTGATATGCAAGTTCACTCGTGATTGTCAACAGCTCTGAATCTAGCACAGCTTCGGCTGCTTGTCGGACCCCTTTATAAAGTTCATTCACCCGGTTGACTGTAATTTGGACACCATCACTGGATGGCTTAAGATACGCAGGTCGTGACTCAATCACAGTTTTCTTTAATTCTCTATAGCCTCGTCGTACTTTTCTTCGCTCGTCAAGACCTTGATTCGGGTCGTAAACACTAGTGTCATCATCTTGTTGTCTGCGTTTCTGTGATCGAGAACTGCCTTGTACCCGTCCATCATCTTCATCCTCGCTTGGAGTCATCGTGGCATCTACTCTAGCTGACCTATTATCAAAGACACTGTCTCTATCTGACGCCGACGACGTCGATGTCGATGGACTAATTGGCTTGACCATTTGTTTGAAAGATATGTCGCGTCTAAATTTCTGCAGACGCGTCAACACATTTTGTGCCAGCAGTGTTTATTTAGTTATGCCATAAATGTCACGTTATTTAAGCACTAAAGTTTGACTTGCACGTTATTAAACGCCAAACAAACGCGCCAAGAGCTTGACCAAGTTGTACGGCCATCGAGAGCACTCGAATGGCAAGGCAAAGCACCAGCGCGTTAAGTCTATCGAAAAGGAGTGAAATTTTGCTTGAAAATAATGAACAAAACCTTGATTTTGTTTCTGTTTTTTATATTTTGTGATGTTGAATTTTTATTCTTGTTGGTTACTACGCCTGTCTTGCTTACAATTCATGTTCATTGCTCAGCATGATGCTTTTAGACCAAATGATGTTTACAAACCATCTATATGCAATATATCGGCATCCATCTTCATATATATGACAGTAATATGTAGACATTCTTCGACAAAACATGTAACTATCCCTAACCCTTGTATATAGTAAGGAGACGCGTCTCTTTGTTCTATACACACATAAATAATCATGCCAGATGAACCTACAAATACTGATCCTTATGGTCCGATTGTGCAATTATATAAGTAAACACGTTTTTTGTAAACTTGACAAAACTGACATCATCCACTGACTGAGATTAAACCTGAACTTGAACTACTATGTGAAAACCACGATGCGATCAGATCTCAGTCAAGTCGAGTAGTCGTTCCTATTGGCGTTCAAATTCGTGAATTCACGACTGAAATTGAGCGAGGATTAAAAGTTGAAGATCAACGAAAAAGCCAGTGATTTACAACGTAAAGCTACAATCAGGGAATGGTACGCCAAGATCTAACATTTTTAACTAGTCTTAACCCTTCGGCATTTCAATCACCAGTCTACGTTCGACCTCAGTTTCCTTGCCGACCTCCTCTTCCCCTTCAAATTTCAATCGACATGTACCGTCACGCTTTGTGCCCATGACTTCGGCCTTGTAGAATGTTGTGGTCTCGGGATACCGAGCCAGCACTTTTGTGCCCGACGGATGTACTGGCAGATCTATACTTGATTCTGGAATCAAAATGATGTCCTTCAAACCAGCTTTATACATTTGACCTGGGTTGTTATTCTCGTCTGGTTCAGGGTCTTGGATCTCAAATCTCAAAAATTAGTCTTGTAATGCTACTACCATTGTAATGACATACCTCATTTTATTCCCTTCGCCAGTGATCTTCGTAATCTCACACTGAATCCATTCAGCTTCGGCTCCCTTTTGCTTTTTCAGCCGGAACGCAACTTGTGCCCCAATTACTGGGCCATCTGATGGCACCGCAGACCCGCTATTCATGTTAGACAGTCACACATCAAAGGTTACAAATAGTTGTACCTGCGCGCCTTCTTGAGCATTTTTGGTGTCTCAAGTACCGCTGGTTCTTCTGTTTTCCGCTTCTTGCGCTTACTGTCTGTGACAGCAGACTCGGTGGCCTGCCTCAACGCTGTTAGGATTGAAAGGTCCTCGTTGGCTTGATCTATAATCCTGCTCTGGTCAACAATGCCCCTTCACGATAAAATTCGACACGTACTTCTTTTCTGTCTGTGCGTACTCAATCTGCTTCTGATATAAATCTTTCAATTGCTCCATCTTTGCCAGCAATGCACGCGGATCTTAATCTTTAGCGCGTGCTAAAATCATGATAAACTTCACAGCCTACCTTCCGCGTCCTCTGTTTTGACAATCTCGCCCTCATCAATAGCCATATCTTCATCGTCGCCTTCCAGCGCCACTCCGCTTCCAATCTTCTCGGTGGCAGCCCGCGCTGCCTCGCCCATGGCCGCAACCTTGGGTAGTTTCCGCAACTCCGTACATATCTTGTTCCACACCTCAACTTCACCGGATGAGTCAACGCCAGACTGGCTCGACATTGCCACAGACGACGGCCGACTCCGGATCCTGCTCGACATTTCCACTGCCTGTAAATTTAGAGTCAAGGTTGTTGAACGTGGGCGAAGCTGTCTCGCTCTGGTATTATTTGCCCTAACCTGAGTACTACGATGTTAAAACATGCTCTCAGACGTGTAAGTACATCATTCAATTTAATTCTCAGCATTGCTGCATATTTTTTGATTTAAACTTGCATATAAAAATGGTGAGAATTGTATCCATGAATTACAATGGGCAATGCTAATATACAGCCTCCAAAATTTATTACTCGGGCCACGATTAAGATTAAAAATGGTAAAAAGACGGTCATGGTGCTCTTACCCGAATCAGCAAAAGTTGAAGAGCTTCGAGTGCAGTTGTTGAAAGCAATAAGCGATACATGGTCAAAGTCAGCAGATGCAGACGGCGATGAGATTGCAATTCCAAAACCATCATTTGCTACTGTTGATACACCTCTTTCACCCCCAGCTTTGGAAGATAAGGATGTCGCGATCGTAAGCGAAGATTTACACATTGCGCTCCCTGTGGATGCACAAGATTTGACGAAAGGATGGAAAGAAATTGATGCTGATGATATAAACTCTACGATTTCATCGCTCGGAATCAGAGATGGATCAACGCTTGCATATGTTGTGAGCGATGAGCAAAAACCATTAGTTTTCAAAGTCGACTTGCCTACTTTTGAGGACGATGACAGACAGTGAATTATTTATGGAACTTTGTATATTCATGTACAATACGGTGTTTTGGGTTGTCTTTTTGTACCATAGTAATTCATTAATTACGTTCATACAATAACGTACCTGCCTCCAAATAGATGATGCGCGCTACTATTATGCCAGACGCTTGACTAAGCTATTGATACTACTGACATTTCCTGCAACGTTCATGCTACTCGTGCTGTGGTGCTTCTATTCTTTTAAGGTTTTTCGTTGAGGTTGAAATGGGACTCCCAAAAGTATAGGGATCGTGTGCTATCAAGCTTTTCTTTTCCAACTTCCTGTTTGTGTCGATATGCCAATGCATACAACGACTCCTCGGTTCTTTAGGACAGTTGCTTGTGACACTTCGGTGACCGGTTTATTCACGCAGCTTCCCTGCTGTGGTCTGACCAGGAAACGAGATGTTCCCCAAACTTTATAGTAATTCGTCCTGCACTTGAATGAACTGTTTAACGGAGTTTCTGTAACCATTACAGTTTACTGTACCAAAAGTACTCATGTCGACTTTGGGCAAGAATTCGAAAAAAGCTAAGACTCCACACAGACTTTTTGCAAAAGTACTCAGTTCAAGCGTTTCATTTTACGTTTTTGTTGATGAGAAGTTTGCTAAACTCTTAGCTGAAGAGAAGTACCTAAGAATGGCAAATTGCAGTTTAAATACAAGGCCCTGGGTGGGTATCTAATACTCTGCTGATTTGTAGTTTGAAATTTGACTTACATACATATGTTAATGATTTGGCGCAGTTACCAGTTTCATGAACGACGGAACTGTTTGGTTTGATTTTAGTACAAACACACCGGTAGTTAATTTACCCTAACCCGCTGCGCTGCAATCCTCAGCTTCTCAAAGGTCTTGTGCCAATTTACTACACCTTTACTTTATATCATGGTCATGTAGCTTGTCAATCTGGTATCAGAAATTATTGACTTTGCTCCTTGAATCTTACAGAAACTACGTGAAGCTATTTATTAACTTTGTCTTTGTCCATACATCCGCTACCACAGAGTTGACCATTTTGACGATTGGCGTCACTACCATAACTATGCTAAAAACGAAATACAGGAGTTGTATTGACTGCTTGTGCAAAACTTTATAGTTCAAATACTTCATACGTACGGTACGCTGGCACCGAAACTTAAAATATTCATACTTTACTAGAAGCGTGCAACTTACGAACTGCGCGTGATTGTGGAGATGAAACACACCATGCGCCAAATCAAGTATATAATTACGTGATAAGGAATCATTTAAGCTAGTGACAGATTATACAAAAACTCTCAACCGATAGAACTTGTCCAGCCGTGTCAATCTTATCGACGTATGAGTCTTAATTTTATCAATTGTCTACGCCCTGCTCTGGCTTATAATCATACAGAAATGGTTTTAGAACTTCGTTACTGGCCACGAATCAGTAAATGCATCATAAATTCTGATGGAACACTGAATTAGAAGTTTCAGCAAACTTTAAGGCAAGCTGGGCACTCGATTCTCTACTAATAACTGGCTTTACAGCTCTGATGCCGGCATATTGCAGTAATTTCAACTAAATACGCCTTCCAGCATCAAATTTGATTTTACAAGTTCTGTGTCTAAATATTCTCTAGCATCTTCAGGCGTGCCGGGCTATGATTTGCACACCAGATTAATTCTGTATTAGTTTGCTACTTAGACAAGCGTGATTTTTTTGATTCTATATAGAAATATAATTAATGTCTGGATATAGAATTCTTAAATTCGACAAAGTTACCTTCTTGTTTTTGGCAAGCTGCATATATAAATCATCACGTGATAATGTGCGGCGTATGTATTTCACGATACTACCCCGGAGATGAGCATACAACATGGTGCTGATAAACTCTTCAGAGTGTTGAATGCCAATGAGTGATTGTTCAAGACAATGATGGAGTCTGGAGATACTATAATAACCGGTTCCGGATCTACTGAATACAGCACCTATTCACCACACAGCCTGAACCAGCAATTGCGACAATTTCAAGCTCCTGCAAAGCCTGACGTCAAGCGACGAGGTAAGGACGACACGAAACCGGTTGCTGCCGGAACTGTCCGAGCATACACTACAAAACAGCAAGAATGGAGGGTAAGTAACGTTATTTGGCGTATAAGTTCGTTTCTAATGCAGCATATGAAGGAGTTCTGCGACGAAATGAAATACGAAGACCGGTATTTGGTGTACGAAAAGAAATTGATGAGTTTTCTACGTAACCGAGTATTGAACCGCAATTTAAAAAGGCAGAAACGAGCGGGAACTGAGGACCTTACCGCAACGTCGAGCGCGATCAATAAATCTACTGAAGATTCAGGAAAGCTGTCAAAAAATACAATTAAGGCTTATGTTAGTGCTCTTGTCAACTTATATGAAGAACAGCGTGAGAACGGTATTAACTTACACCCGCATCCGCGTGGTGACACTCTCAAAATATTAATCAGCTGTCTGCCAGAAACAGAGGATCCAGAACACAGAAGGCGTAAACAGTCTCGTCCTCCGACAGCAATAACACTACAACAGCCCATCAACTTGGATGACAGTATCAGTGCACTTGACCAACACGATGATGACGATGACGACATGATTGACAACAGAGACTACGACATGACCAGAGTGCTCGACACTACACCTAGCGTCAACTCTGAATCGCAAGCCGAGTTACTATCTCGTATAAGTGAAATCCCGGAAGGCAGTGCTGATCCACAGCTTAATGAGCCAACGAAGTCAATGTCAAACGGACGACAATCAAAACGCAAATTCGGATTTGGGTCGACAAAAGATTCTTTGCATGCAATTGCGCCAGAGTTATACGACCAAGTATCTGTTCTTGTTAGGACGGTTCAACACTTGGAGTCGTCTCTTAAAAGCGTCATTCAAGAGCAAGGAGACCAAATCATGCAGCTCAGACAACAGGTAGAATTACTGACAGACTTGCAGCGGAGTAGTAATTTTAGCAGCGGTAACCCCACAATGGTAAATCCCTCCACTAACGCTTCTGATGCAACCAAATTCGGCCAATTGCGCCGTCATGCTTCACATTATGCATCGTCGCCGTCATCTTCGACTTATAGACAGTAAGCAATATCGATGAATTCTATAGTTTTAGGGTCTGTACGAATAGATTTATGACTGACTACTTTTGTTAACCAAATGTACTACAATACACCAAAACCTCTCATAGTTAACCGTCCCCATAAAACTTTTTAAATATTAAATGCAAAAGCAGATTGGTATTGAAAACGGCCGAGTTCTCAAACAACTTGAGAAACTGAACATTATTAAACCTAAACTTGATTAGTATATGCCAGAACAGTGAAAATCATGCACTTACTGTCTATCCAACAACTCATCCAAAGTTAACTCAACACTACCCGCAGGTAAAGTAATTGATCCTTGAGATGCCTCTATGAAAAACGACCCCACGTGGTCAGAAGAAATGGTGAAGTCAATCTTCTCGTATTGCTTGTCCGAGAACCCTTTCAGCTCTGAAAGCACTCCCTTCTCTATCAGTTTCGTTGCCGAGTACTTAAACGAACCAAACTTCGGTACTCGACCGGTTTTTTGTAGCTCTCGCATATGGAAAAACTGCTTTGTAAACGGTAATACTGCTTTCCGTTTCCTACTCCACATTAGCACCCATATAACTAACTCCGATTCATGCATACCCCTTCTTAGCTTGCAATGTTGACATTGCTTGCTCAATGTAGTCGTTATAGTTCTCCAGCTGGGTCTGAAGATATTCCTCCTTCACTGACAGATGATCAAGTGTTTGTTTGACTGTATCGGTTTCTTTCTTCCTCCTCATTCGTCTGTTACGCTTCGTGCGGATATCAGTTGCGATCGAGTTCAACAGTCCTTGAAAGTGATCGTTTCGCGTAATTTTACCAAGCGTCTCAAGCTCAATGACCTTCTCTAAAGTAACAACCTTCAAGTCACGGTAACTCAATCTAAACGTGTTAAAAGCTGACAGACTATAGCTAATAATATATTGCACAACTTACGAACTCAGATCATTGAAAGTGCTGCCATTTGCATATGTCGTTTCAAACTTTGTCGACTTTTCTTCAGCTAGTATGTCTGCGTACTTTTCATCGTCTTCTTCGGTCACAGGTTTAATCAAAATTTCCAATAAGTTGCTACCACTCTGAACTCGAATCACGTACAACAAGCACCTCTTAGCTTCCATCACGAGTGCATTAATCTCAGACTCAGTATCCGCAACTCGGATAAACCCAGGATTCAAATCTAGCTTGACTTCAGTCAATCGAGTGTTATTCAAAATCTCGTTAGAGTTACTCGGTAATGGACCAAGCTCGTTGACTGCGTCTCTCACCGGATCGCCTATTTCGGGTACCATGTAATCAAGATACTTGATGATCATAGAATGCAAAGTGTGGATATCAGAAACCGTGATGAACAAAGTCGGCTTCTGGGGAGAAGTCAAATCATCAAACACTTCCATTTCAAAAAATTCATCTGGATCCGGCACTTGAATAACTATGCTTGTTAGCCATATCACTTGGATAAGCAAAACGTACTTTTCCTGCATATGTCTCTCATTGAACCAATATAGGAAGTCAAATTTGCATTAAGTGGTTGCAAAAACACAAACTCTTCAGTAAACACTTTTCCTGACAATACTTGACCGATGGTGCGAGACAGCTGACTTAAATTCTTTTTCTGTAACTGCGACAGAGGTGATCCGTGAATTCCTACCACATCGGGTGCAATGACTGCAATGCTAAGACATCTAGCATACAGAACTCGAGTCACAATGCTCAGTTGCCGCTCTTCAGTGTCATGTGGATAGTACTTCTGCAACGCTGCAAACAGCTCACGACAGAGATATCGGATTCCATAAGGTATCTCGTCAATATTTTCTTCCAAGACCTTCAAAAAATGCACAACGTATTCTCGGATTCGTTGCAGATTACGGATATAAATTTTGCGGCATTCAGGATCTTTGATTGCAACATTGACAACAACATTCCTGTCTCTATGAGTGCGTTTACCGGTATACACTTCTTCCTGGTTAATTAGTGTGTGATAGATTGTCAACGGATCGCTTTCAAGGTCCATGTCTTCGGCTCTGACAACAGACTCAACTACAGGACCAATGACATCGGTCAGATACTTGCGACCGTTCACTCCTCTATATCACAGTTAGCAACAAACTCAAATCCAAAGCAGTGCGCCAACCTAGTGTACAATGACAGCAATCGAGTCCACATGTAATCAGTTGCAGCAAAAGCATGCCCGGACTCTGCTTGTCGTAGTGACAAAATCATAGAATTGGCAAGCAACTTCAGTAAGAAAAATTCCTCCCGACGCTTTTGAGCATATCCAAATAATGCCATAACAGAATTCTCAATACTCTTCATATCCATCTCAGTTGCTCTACTAACAGTGATGCCTTGGAACAAATGTGATAAATATGCTGACTGTGTTTGCAACACAAAAAATAAGCCTTGATAAAGCTCAAGTCTTCGGCGAGAAGCTTTATTTAAAGATTTGAGGTCAAACGGATCGCTTGCATGTGTGAAATGCTTTGGCATGGCTCCACGCTGATGTTTAATAACTTCGTCCAAAGTGATCTTATTCTTAACCAGTAAAGCAATCTTTGCATCAAGTTGATCAATAAACTGTTCAAGCTGCTCATTCTGATGCACCTCATCAACAACTTGCTTCCGCATCTTATCCAACTCGACTTCTTCTTGGAAGTCAAGATCGCTGTCGGTAAGCAGGTGAATAAATTTTTTGATTGTTGTGAGCGATGGATCAATGCCTTTCGTTATTGCTTCGTATGCTGCAGACTGTTGCTTTGCCCGGATAAGACTTTGTAATTCAACCACTTTACCAACACTTTCTGCTAATTGCTGCTGCAATTCATGAAAGTCTTTTCGGACCATAAAAGCTCTCGATAGAGTTTGCAGATTCAAAGTTGCATCTAGTTCAGCCACGAACTCTTCTGCAAAAGTTTGATAATCCGCGCGTAACATGGCACCTCTGGCGAGCGACTGGAACTCAATGATGTCACATCCATTATCCTGTAATTCTGTAAGAAACATATTGTAGTCATTCCGTACAGCCGTTCCCCTGATCAATGACTGCAACGGAATGAGAATGCCATCTTCAGTTTCATCAACCGATCGCAAATTGTGGTAATATCGATATCTGGCGCTGACTCCACGAACATGACTTTGTAACAAAATAACGTCATCAACGCAATCAAAAAGCCAATCTTGTTGGTCGTTCACACAATTTCTAATAATTGCACCGCGACCCTCGGACTGGAGATTAGTTAGTTCACCAACCGCATTCTGTAGCTGTCTAATTTGACGAGCCAACCCAGTTCTGACAATTAGAGCACGGGCGTGCGATTGCAGTATTAACATATCGTTTTCGGCAGATATTAAGTGTAAAGAATCAGCAGCCATATTTGCTCGAATCATAGAGCCCTTTATTCGGGAGGCAAAGTCATTTAAATGTGTTCGATTTTCATCCCGCTCAACCTCACTCTTTGCAATCATGTATTGCTTGCGACTTAATTTAGCACGAGCGATTGACTGCAGCAGCGTGATGGAGTCTATCGTACTCTGGTGATGCAAAAGCAGCATTAAAGAATCTAAATATCGTCTCACCGAACAGCCACGGAGAAAACTCTGAAGCTGAACTATGTTTGACTCCTGATCCTTGAAAACAAATGCTCTGTTGTCAAATTTATTGTTGAACAAACATTTTCGGATGTGACTTTGCAGCCGTACTACACTCTCTGTCTCATCTTCTAACTGAACTGTTCGGCTCTTGTACAATGACTTAGATTTTGAAGCGCGAGCAAGAGACTGAAATGCAGTCAATGTTTTTTCGTGAGTATACAATTCCTGGACTTGATTGGCCAATCGTTCTTGCAAAATATGCTTACGAGCACATGACTGCATCTAGCACAGTTAGTACGACGACAATCTTATCACTCGCAAGTCCTACCTTGACAGCAAAAGCATGTTGTTCTTGCTGAGACAGTTGCGCACGTGTAGACGTTTTGACATTGTGCGCTCTAATAAGACTCTGCAATTCAGTCACTTCCGGCATCACATCTTCCAACTCTTCTTCGATACCGCGAAGGTAGGAACGAGAAATTGCTCCGCGAATAGTAGCTTGGAAAGCAATAATCTCGTCTTTGAACGCTGTTAATTTTCGGTCAATCCCTAGTTTGTTAACAACAGCGGTCGATATTCTAATAAATAAAACGTACGTTGGCTTTCAGTCTCTACTGGCTTTTTGGCAGCTTTCGGTTCGAATTCAAAGTCATCAAAATTTCTAATAACAGTCTTGAAGTTTGGTAAACTTACACCGGCGGCATCAAGTCCACGCTGAGTATCTCGAATTTCGTCATCTGTGAACTCAAGTTTACCAACGAGATCCCCCATTTGCGGCGCCAGACCGCTGGAGTAAAGCAGAAAACTCAACGCATGTATACAGTAGATAACTTTTGGAATGTTTTTTTTGTCATATAAATCTGTAAACTCAAACCGGAAAAGCTAAATTATTAGAGGCACATTTTGAACCTATGCATATTAACCAACCTCAGGCATGTCGACTTCCTTCAAGAATTTGAAAAAAGTGTGAATGTTGTTTGAGTGAAGCCATTGCAGCTTCGGCGCTCTAAAAATTTTGCGAACCAAGTACGGCGCAAAAACCTTTGCCAACTCAGCAAGAATGACACCGTCACGTAGTGATTCCTCTAATTCAACAACCTCTGGTAACTCTTGCCCAATGCAGGCTTCAATCCATCTAGTCATGTAAGCTAACTGACACTTTAAGGGTGTAATTTTCCAACATACTCTTTAGCCTCTCCAATATGGCAGAGATACTCGTATGCTTGTAATGCTTTCCGCTGCTTGTCCATCCAGTTCCGTGACATACCAACTGCAGCCTCAATATCTCTTGTGCGCTGTAGTCTAATTCGACCTTGTAGCCCTGTATATGATCAGCACGTGTTTATGCAGTACTGCGCAAAAAAAAGCACCTGTCACATCTTCGACATCATCAGTATTTACACCAGGAATCGCCAAGTCATATGTGGTACTTTGAGCTGAATTTCGAGTATTATTTGACTTTAGTGCCGAAAGATTATCTGCGTCTTTTCGTATCCAAGAAAGTTGCTGCTTGGCCGGATTTGCATTAATGTGCGACGACGTGATAGGTTTTAATGGGCCAGACATCTTTGCACCTGGTTGATCCTACCAGTTGCTCCTAAACAAAGCCTGATTTGACAATATTACTGAACGTGTAGAATACCAATCTGTAAAACTGTATAATTAGTCCGTAAATATTACTACGGTTTGTGCGAGCGCCGTTCTGTATAGTCTCTATTTAAAAAAGGGTGCGATGAGCAACGGACCGATTTGAAGTGCCGAAAGCCAGAAAATAAACAAACAATCAGACGCTAGTCCAAATATAGACAGTGGGTCACGGGAATCTCATCGCAGCGTTCTGAAGTACAAAACCCTTGTTTATTAATTTTAGAGCTAGATTGTTAAACTCAAATGCCCCTGATCATCATACACACGCATGTCCGCCAACTTAAAATTGACTGGTGAAGGCATAGCGTAGTCACTAAACATAGGGGCTTTGCTCAGAACCAAAGTAAGGCATTACATCATTCCGATTAGCTTTCGAGATTGCATTCAGTTAATTCATAAGTTGAAATTATAGTACAAAGAAAAGCAACAAAAATACCATACTATGTACATTTAGCGCCAAGGTGCAAAACAAAATACAGCATTTAAAACCAACTAAAGCTGTCTAAACTAAGTTTCTCAAATTTGAAACTAAACACAACTATACATAAAAGTTGCGACTCTATGAGAATTAGAACGAGCGCATACACCTTGTGGCTATGTGGCCGGCGATAATCCCATGGCAGAGCGCAAACCCCGATTCTCTGCTTGAAGTTCATACAATAAACCGTACATCTTTAACACAAAACTATTTGTTTCATCAGCAGGCATGTCGGATGAAGGAGTGCCGGTGGAATTATATTGGAACGCATTTCGGAGCAGTTGCGCTAGAGTCGTCAGCCGTTGCCGCTGGTGCATATATACTTCATGCAGCGTATCATATTTTTGTTGCTCGGATTTGAGCTTTGCTGAGTAAGAAGAGTGTATTTCAATTACAGTCGTCGAATTCTCGGTCTAGACAGCACGAGTTAGCGGACCATTCTTATACCAACAATCTCACAAGAACGTACTGCAAAATGCCGTAAGCCATTCATTATATGTTCCAGTGTGTGATCATATTGCTGAACCAATACGTCGAGATCGTCATTATCTTTCTTAAGAGTTTGAATTTCCTGCATTAAACTTTCTGTCATCGTCTCATTTCGCTCTTTACGCAGGGCAAAAATTTCCTGCCGTAGCCTCTCGTTTTCCTGCTGTAAAGCAGACGTACTTGAAGAAGATAGTGGTGAAATGTTCGTCGCTGGCTACAAGTTAGTATACGCCTAAATCAATCGTCACAAAGACTAACAACTAACAGGCGATTTTGTGACATCAGCTTCATCAGGCTATTTCAGTTATTAACCAGTATCCTAGACAAACTCTTAACTTACAGAAGCATTTTCATTTGTAAGGCTATGCGATGTTGTTATTGATGTGGAGTTGACAATTGAAGTCGACGTATTTGCAACAGACTCTGCTAACCGAAGCAGACGCGCAGTGGCGTCCCGATTAGCAGACAAAGTCATCGAAAGATCATAAATCATTGACCAAAGCACGCTCATATCTGGATCCGCCATATTTGAGTCGAGTTTCGCAATAGAGATCAAGTGAATTGAATTTCAGTGCCTGATAGGGTTTCTTAGAAGATGCTGACACAGTTATGAGGGGTTTGTGTGTCTTGGGATTTCGTTAGTATTGTTCTCTCCACATTACATGAATAATCACGAATTCTGTCATTTCAACAATGTTTACTTCACTATTTTTTCAACTGTTAAATTTTTCTATTATTCTGCTATTTTTGTAAAAAAAAAATTGTTACTTCTTACGTTTCAGAAGGCGTACAAAAAAGGTGAAGTCATACTCCAATGTGGTTTTTAGATCTCACCGGGGGCTTAGTATTGTTCTGCAAGACCATGTTCTATAATGACAACCCATGCAAAGCCGCAAACTTCGATTCAAATTGTTGACTCCTGATCCAAATTTTCTTTTCTATATCCTGTTTCTGTTCTCGCATACTTAATACCCTCCTGTTTCCTTCTCTTGTAAATCACTAGTTATACCTTCATAACACCATACAACAATGGATAACTCCACTGGCAGTTATCCCGAAGTTTACAACGGAATCGATGTGAAAACAATAGATGCATGGGTTCAGGAAACTATGGATACCTGCGTCGTGTTTGGTGTTCATATTGGTTCAGCTGCCATGGTTGCTATTCTTCTTGCGCTCTTAACAAAGCCAAACAAACGGAAGACTCCAGTTTTCATTTTGAACGAATTCTGTCTGTTTTTGATTTGTGTAAGAGCTGGTCTTTATATTGATTACTCTGTTGGTCCTTTCAACTCATTCGCCGCGATATTCTACAATGACTATAGTCAGATTCCCTTTCAAGCATATGTACGCTCAGCGGTTACTTCGGTTTTGCAGCTTTTTATCACTCTCGGTGTTGAGCTCTCACTTCTGGTTCAAGTGCGTATAGTGTTTGACACACACCGTCGTATGCAGCGAATTGTAACCATCGTCGGTTCAGTTTTTGTATTTATTGTCATGGCATTCTGGACAAACGCAGTTGTACAGAATGTCGTTGCCACGTTCCAGGATGTTGAATTTGCTTTGATGAGCTGGTCATGGACTGCAGCACGTGCACTTTACGTGGCTTCGATCTCTCTTTTCTCGTTTGTGTTTTGCTACAAGCTCTATCTTGCTATTCGCCAACGACGTGTTCTTGGCCTTACTGAGTTCGGCCCTCTTCAGGTCATAGCAATCATGACTCTGCAGACAATGATCATTCCTGCAATTCTCACAATTATTCAAATCGCTGCCGATTTTGGTCCAGTAATGGTTGCCCTTCCGTCACTTTTGGTTGTCCTTTCGCTGCCACTGTCAGCGCTTTGGGCGTCAGCAACTAACGACGCTATTGCTGCGTCTCGTCGCTCCGGAGCTTCAAATCAGAACAGTGACAGCAACGCGTCTAACAGTTCAGGATACTCTAGTAACTACCGGTTTAAGAGCGTCACCGAGACAATGACTTCTGATAGTTCTAATCATGACTTGGAAAAGCAGGACGATGTGTTTTACAATGGGCCTCCGGTAACAATTTCTCGCACCGTCATTACGGAACAGGCAAGATAATAGCTTGAATAGAAATGTTAGGGAGTCTAATATGGGCGAAATATACGATTTGGTTCTTAGTAGGAAATATGCAATAATGTACAATTGGGAATTAGTAATACTTTACATCGTTCAAATTGTAAAAGTTTTAATCTCGCGAATGCTTACGTTCACGAGAATGCCTTTCCCCATCTTCAAGATCATGCTCGTGCTCCTTCGTGCGCGCCAGTTGCTTTTCAAAAGCCAGTAGCCGATTAGCGTCATCGAGTGCCTCATACTCTGGAAAATTTTGAATGCGCGGTTTGATATCGTCCCACGTAGATGTGACATTTATCGGTGGTTCTAAATGACGTATAACCGATCTAAGCGCGTCTACTTTTCGCCGCAGTCTTCTCTCTTCCTGGTGCCTATCTTCGTCTAATTTTCTTAGTGTCCGTGCGTGTTGCTGTTTTTGACTGTTAGTATTGTTGCCATCTTCACCTTTGAAACAAAATACGTACCCGCTCAAAAGTCCACTTATAAACGTCCTCACCAATCTCACTGACCCGAGGATCACCAGACAAAGCAGCCTCAAACTGCTCATAGGTAGTTTTATGAGTAAACTTAAACTTACGCTCTTCCAGTAAGTCAAGCAAAATATCTCGCTGGATCCTTAAAGCTTTGTTCAACCGCTCGACAACATCCCAAAACAGTTCTAATGGCGAAGATCCAGGCTGCCCTACTATATCTGTAAAACGACTGTCATCCTTGAACAGTGGGTAAACTTTAGTCCACGTCGAGTCCGCTGTGATTTTGCCGTTTTCAACTAGTTCATCAAGTAGGCTAATAAATTGCTCTCGATTTTTGCGTTCAGTCCATCGTGCAGCTCGTTTTACATCCCTTCGCTCTTTGAAAAAACTATCTTCAACCTCCTTCATACAATCTTCGAAAATAGTCAAAATATCAAGCATATTCAATGTCTTTACAACTGCCGAATGTGATTTCAAAAACTCGTTATGCTTCATACGCTCTTTGACATCGTACCATTTACTGAAAACATCAATAGAGCCCTCAGTTTCACTTTCAAAATACTCCTTCATCACAGCCAAACTCTCCTGTCGTAATTTGGCTTGCTGCTCATCCTCTGCCTTCTTCAACTCAGCAATGTATCCTCTAAATACAGATTCTGCATCATCTTCGAAATTGAGGTATGCAGGTGATTCTTGTACGAGCGGTTTTATTGACCTCCATCGGGAAAATGATTTGATTTGGCTCTGGCTCTGCAATACTTTCAGAAACTCGTTCTTCCGCTTCTCGTAAGTCTCCTTTGCTGTCTCAAGAGTCTCTTGTTTCGTTCGTTCAACGAGTTCGTCAAAAGTAGCCTTCCGCGATATAGCATCATTTAGCAAACTCCAGTTCTCATCTGTAATAGCTTCTTTTAATACTTTCTCCCACGTCCAGGTATGATCTACCCCATGTGACCTCAGCATTTTGACGAATCCTTCTGTAGCATCATCCCAACCATTTTGAAAAAGTTTTTCTTCTTTTTTCCGCGCCAACTCGGCTTCTTCCTCTGCCGCTTTTGCTTTTGCTTCTGCTGCAGCTGATTCTACTGCCTCAGCCTCGTCTATTGCAGCTTTATACGCATCTGGCATATCCCACACACTATCGCCAGTTGTACTGTTATTCCAATATTTTCTACCATCCGGAGTTTCGAATTCTTTCCATGGAATTTTCGATAGCGCTGCCTACTTCGTTCAATAAGTAATCATTTAAAATTTGATCTCAACGAACCTCCAATGGACTCATCAATTCTTCTGGTTTTGTCCACCGAGACTCTTTCGTCTGAGTATTATAAAAGTAAACTCTTCCTTCAGCAGTCTTGAACTCTTGCCATACTTGTGACGACATTTTGGTGTGTTTTCTGTGCTAACTGTGCGATTTCAATTTCGTAGTTCGTCCACAAAAATATCACCAGGTCACGTGATAATTTGATTGCACAGTAGCATCGTCGACAGCCTTCCAGACGTGTTCCAGTTCCAAATCACTCGTGAAGCATCGCTCGAAGTACATAATGGCAGGATCGACTACAGATAAGGCAGATAAGGCAGATACCAAACAAGTAGCACCATCAACAGAAGAAAAGGAGGAGACGAAGATTGTTACTTTGGAAGAGGATGATGAATTTGAGGACTTCCCAGTTGAAGGTAAGCATTCGGACAGGTTGACGATGTACAATATGCCTGACCGCGTAGACTGGCCAGATGCCGAAGCAGAGATTGCTATTCCTGGTGGCAAAGAACAGTTATGGGAAGAGAACTGGGATGATGATGATGCTGACGATGATTTCTCTCACCAACTACGGTATGATCTATTCTGATTGGTGCCACCTTTCTACGTGCTAACAATAACTTAAGAGAAGAACTACGAAAAGCAAGCGTGAGCAAGTAGAACTGAAGTAAAGAATAATGCTGTTTAATGGCTATTGGATGCTTGAAAGAAGTGTATATATGGAATTCATTTCATGCGTATTAATTGAATGTATTAATTGAATGTCACTATTGTTAATTCCCATATATAACGCTTGGAATCAATTAGCTCTTGTATTACTTATTATTGTAGAAGCAACAGGGATTCTGTAATGTAATAAGCACACGCATTTGACTACATGCTATCGAATACAAGGGTTTAGTGTTAAAGTTGAGAGGGTAAAGAAAATTGAAAACAGTCATATCAATATCTCCAGTATACGAAAACCCACGACGATTTATATTCAATTAACAACTAAAAGACTGCGATTTACAGAATAACGCAGAATTATCACATTATTTAATATGAAGCTCACAGCAGATCTCATCAATAGTGCACCGTCATATATCAATCCTCTTAAAGATAGAGAACTGGCATTACGAGGTTTGTTTGACGGATTGAATTGGTCTTCAAGTACATTAGAATACTAACAACTATTTAAATAGGCCATAAAATTCCAATGATTGAGAACTTGGGTGTCACAAGAGTAAGACCCAGGCGTTTGCTTAGAATAACTCACTAACATTTCAGGATCTTAACGATGCTATTGACTTGACAGACAACGACATTACACATCTCACAAATATACCTCGATTGCCTCGATTAAAACGACTGTTTATTGCTCGGAATAGGCTTACTCACGTCGCGCCTACAATATCAAATTCAATTCCAAACTTGACTACGCTTGTTCTCACATCGAACTCGATATCGAATTTATCTGATTTGGAAGGATTAAAAGATTTAAAACAGTTGACATATCTTACACTACTTAATAACCCCGTGACACGTCTAGAGGTATGTTCATTGTATGCTCGCAAGGTATTGTACCTAACTGTATCAGTATTATCGACCTTGGGTGATCTGGAGAATTCCAAGCGTGCGAATACTTGATTTTGAAAGAGTAAAACAGGTTGAGCGAGAGGAAGCTGCAAAGTTATTCGGCACACCAAGTGATCCTACTCCACTCGCCACAAAAGTTCGTGTACCTGTTCTGAGCTGGTTCGTCAAAAATGCTTATATATATCTAGTTATCGACATCAGTCGCCAAAGCACGAACGTTTGAAGTAGAAGCCACGAATGGAAAAGAGAATGGCCGCGCAAAGCTGACGGCAATGGAGCGTGAAAAGATTGTTGAGCAGCTAAGGAGTGCAAAGACGCTGGCTGAAATTGAACGGTTAGAACAGGTCTTGCGCAGCCTTGAACGCGCGTGACCGTTACACACCAGTCTTGTACCATAATTTACGTGTATTTTAGATCTTACAGGTGCACTAGGACTTGCAAAAAAGTTTTTTCCAGACCTATCTGGTGATAAAAATACATGAGCATTGTGACACTTTGACACTTTGACACTTTCCGTCTTTACGACGCTAAAAGAAACACAAAATTGAATCGCAATGTCTTAATTACAGCAAAGTGACGCCAAGAAAACCCAAAATAACTAGCAACATGTTGCTGGAGGTGCTTGACATCATAGCACCAGAAGTAGATGTCGAAACAGTGGTGCTGGTAGTGCTTGGATCGTTGCTGGTGCTAATGGCTGGTGTCGATGTTGAAGTTGACGTAGGAGTTGCTGTGCTAGAAGAAGTGGCAGGCGAAGATGTCACGGAAGTGTAGTAGTACGTCTGATTGGAAACATCATTGATACTCTACACACGTTAGCTGAATTTGATCACTAAACAAGTGATGAACCCACCTTGTCGGTAATTTCGTTTCCGTTCGCATCGGTAATACTGAAGTTAGTTGCCATATCACTCAATGGGATCCAACGTCCAAGATTATTGTTTCCGCTTCCATTCTCCAGAAGGTCCTGGGCCGGACAAGGTGGAAGAGACAAAGATGAGTCAAATGACGAATCTAAGGTTTTGATCGCGTCAGCGTTACAATGAGGCGGCTCAACCGAGTCAATTGTTGCATCGGAAGAAATTTCAGTGTAAGTGATGTTGGCATACGCGTTCTGAAGGTTGACGAATTCTGCGCTCAAGGTGACCGATCCATCGCTGTCAATGGTGACAAGACCATAGTTATTTGCTTCTTCTGAATATTCGTAAATCAAACCACCGTCAAACACATACATCATCTGCGGAGTATACACGCCGCCATTTATTTCGGTAAATGTACGTGGTCTTATTACATTGCATCCAAATTCAGAAAAGATCAATGGAATAGACGAGTTGGCAAACGTAGAAATCAAAGAGCTGTATCCACTTGTCTGGAAGTTATCGCGACCGGAACACCAAGAGTAAGAATTCAATCCGTAAAAGTCAGATCGCGACATTTGTACATCTTCATCGCTGTTAGTGCACTGCAAGTACTCCCAGCCGGCGACCCGCAAAGCAGAGTCATCAGCAGCGCTATATCCAACAGGGATAGTACGGTTACTGTGACGCGCAATGTAGTTTTTCATGTCACGTTGCACAGCTCGCATATAAGGAGGAGCAACACCAGCTGAGGTCGCGTCATTGATAACTTCGTTGCCGGCAAAAAACCCAAGCACGTTAGGGTATCCAATAAACGCGTCCAAAATAGCAAAAACGCGACCAATATATCCCCGGTTGTACGAGTCTTGTGGTTGATAGCGGTTAATTGATTCACCACTAAGAGGACTGTTAACATCGAGAATGACGTAAATTCCAACAGCGTTAAGAATAGACATGCAGGCATCGTGATTGAGCCAAGGACCTATATTGTTAGAGAATACCAACCCAACTGTAACCCATGCTACATACTAACTGTGTAAATCTAAACAATGTCAGTACAAATTTAACACAAGCAAAACGAGAAACTTACTCGAATAGTGTTTACCCCTAAACTTTGCAACAAAAACGCGTCACGAAGACAGACATCAGCATCGCTAAGCACGTCGGAACTAGCGGAATCGGAATAAATTGCAGGACCACCGGGCTGATAGTCCACGCCAACAATAATAAATGGGTCTCCATTCATGTCAACAAACTTGTTGTTCTTTATGGCGATTGGAGCAAGAGCTGCCGCCAGTGACACAAAAGCGACCAAGGCTGTAATAAACTTAGATATTGAAACTACCATTTTGGTGACAATTATAAAAGACAAATTGTGCTAAAAGTGTAATGAACGTGGAGGCAGCGGTCAAACTTCAAACAGTGCAAATTCTGACTATTGACGCGTAACGTTCCTCGGGACAGACGACCTTGAACAGGCGCAGATCCGTTGTTGCGGATTAGGGTTTCAGCCCACTATCCCAAAATAGAAATATTTCAGGACAAGATGACAATTACTAAATTAGGATATGTTTATTCGATATATACAATAAATCTCATCATCCAGCTCATTTTTCAACCCGCCATTTGCTAATGTCTAATGTCTGCAAATACATGATCTTCTTGCGAATGAATCCAAAAAATAGCAGTGCTCCAACACTCACACAGATCATATTTGTAACGTAGTATCCGTCTACTTTCATATCACACATCCCTCCTAGCGTCGTACACTGTTGCTTGTCTACCTGTTTGGCACACGAAAACGGAATGAAAGTGTTGATTTGGTCCTCGGTAGCCTTAGAAGCGTCCATTTCGCAGGTGGCCTTGGTGAAATAGTCGACCGCAAACAAAACGAGCACACGAGGCCATTGGCCTCCAAGATTGGCGACTGTATTGAGCGTCTAAATAGAATGTTAATACTAAACCAAATAGCAATGCAATATTTCTTACCGTCATGTATGTGCCACCAATTGTTGGATCTGCAATCTGTGCGTGGAACGCGTTAATTGAAACGAACTGCACGGTGCTCATAAATGAGCCCAGCACATGCACCAGAATGACTAGAAGCAAGTAAAAAGACCCGGCCCCGTTTCTTGGGAAGCATACGACGAGAAGCTGAGCCAGTAACGCGCAGCCAAGTCGACCAACAAAAGCAAAGAGCCACGGTCGAAGTGGGCGCTTTCCAACCGACCATTTAGCCGCGTAGTAACCAAAAACAATCTCAAAAGGAAAATCAATGAGCACTGTCAACGCCAAATCTTCCTTAGACAAACCCTTTTCAATTAACTTCAAGTTTGTCACCGCGTCGTTAGCCTGAAAACCGAACTTTGCTAAAACATGAATGAACATAAAAAGTTGAATATTTGGCAATTTGACAATTTTCCACATTGACGTGTAAACACCTGTGAGACCGCCTTTGCCATCCTTCGGATCTTTAGTTTTTTCCTCCGTTTTTCCAACAAGAAGCGCAAGAGTCATAAACAAATACGCCCATCCCCAAAATCTAAGATACGTGCTCATCGACAGCAAACCAGTATCTAAAGGCACAGATCGGAAATACTTGTTTGCAAACTCAGGTGAATTCAGCGCTAAAAACACAGTAAAACTTAAAAAGTATCCCGAGTTAAGACCAATAGTTTGTGCAGTAGAGGCGTACGACAGATTTGGCTGTGACATCAGTGTAAGAGCCCAACCGTCAACTGCTACATCTTGCGTCGCACAGAGAAAAACAAGTGTAAAAAACACAAGTGTTATAAATCCTAAAGATTTCTCGGCCTATAAAACCCATTAGAAACATTTTTTATGCAGGCAGCACTTACATCTTCCATTAACTTTTCAACATGAGAACCTAACCACAGAAGCATAAACGAACTGACAGTCTGAATTGGAACAATCCAACTTTTCCTCCGGCCTACTCTTCGAGAATAGATAGCATCCACTATAGGACTCCATAATAACTTCATACTGTAAGGATACGAGGCCAGCGAGAAAAGACCGACCTGGCCATAACTCAATTTACTCTTGAGCAAAAACGGAACTGAACCCATAGCAAGACCTACAGGAACTCCTTGAAGTAAATAAAGAACACAAAGCAATGCAAAATTTCGAAAGTCCGCTGGAGGGAGCTTCCATAACGATGTTGCAGGCTCTTCCTTGAACCGTTTTCCATTGGAACTGATTGGACTGTTGTTGCCGCTAGCAGACTTATCATCTTCATCATACGGTAGTCTCGCACTACCTGGTCGATGCCGTGGTGGAACTGACACGTGGTGCTGTCCATCAAAGTTTGATGCGCCCAGATCTTCTAACTCATGTTCATCCTCTTCATACAAATAGCTGCTTCCACGAGCCATGCCACCACCCTCTGATCTTGTAAACGGTTGACGAGAACGAGCTGTAGATAACTCGTTTGTATCGTCAACAGTAGCGTTCATTTGATAGAGACCACGCCTAGAGAGCAAAGTAATAGCCTGTGTAAGGGACCTAGATTGATCGCTCTAACTTAAAGAGAGCAGTGCCTGCAAATACAATCTTCACTTATGGAAACTAAACAAATATTCCAATTATGATTAAATAAACTGTTCTTGAACACGTAATAAACTATGCTAGTGTAGATCTGATTGTAGAGAAAAACGGATCTAAAAAATTGAAACGCGTCGTGTTTGGATTACTACTCTCGACACTTGTTCTTTTACATTCGTATCGAGACCCGAATACGAGTATAAGCGCAAGTATTGTTTAGCTTTAAAGCTTTAAAGCTATAATGCTGTTCGTTGAACACTCCTTTTTTCCTTACCCTTAACAATGTCCTTTTGCCGTTTCTTACAAAATGGAACTCGACCTAATCTATATGCAGTATTGGTATCAATATTGACGAACTACAAGAAATGGGGCTTTGTAGAAAGGACTTAAGTTGGTAATTTTGCTGTATAGGGAAGCGCAGTTATTTGCAACGCTACTCTTTATGAGCAAATGTAACCATGTCCCTATACGCCTGTATTTTACTTTCTAAATTTAATTGTGCTGCGTTTGTATAATCGTCTTTGAAGTTGCTTCTGCGTTGCTTAATTGTCATATTTACTTTCTGTTCTATGAAAGACCCAAAAGCTGTAATGCAATTTCTAGTCCTGACCTTGCTTCTGCTGATAGTACTATTGTTGAAAGTATAAAAAACACCGACTCGACTGGTCGATCTGCATACCTGTGTCCGAAGTATTTGCATATTTACCTTTAATACATTAAACTGGTTCAAAGTCAGTTTTTTGATGCTGCATACTAATGTAGCTGCTTTTTGATGAGCCTGTCTTCCTTAATGTGACTGCGCAAAGGTGGGAACTCGTTAAGAGCGCTGTGCATTTAAGTACAAAAGCATAAGGTCTTGCTAAGTATTCATGCCATCCGCGAAGGGACTATGACTGCCGACTACGGGCCGGTCTTGGCCAGGTCCAATTGGTCATTATTAGATGTTTGCGAGAGCTTTGACTGTTGTGTTCGACGATGGTGTATTTGTGGCACACTTACGTGCCGTCCATCGAAATACGAAACACCAATGTTCCGGTAACTTGCTTCCAAATTGTTGGCGTGTACTTACTTGCTATTGGGGGCATTACATTTGCGTTTAGTTTTTAGGAATGTGAAATAACAATGCCGATACAAGCACTTTCATCTTTTAGCTCATTAGCAATGACGGTATATTCTGATAAGTTTTTGTGACTATTCCACTATTGGACTCAAACCTTGTCTGCCATATAAATCTGTTTTTGTGGAATTCAATAGTGCAAACTATTATTTTCTTTGTTAAGGCCCAAAAGTATCATGCAAAAAGCAGACTTGAGTTGATGTGGGCGTTGGAATCGGTAACTGAGCCACAGTATTGCTTAGTGCAATGCATCATCATTGTGGAATTCAAATGCAATATTTGGCACCGCAGTATGTAGTTTTGGCTATTATGTGAGTAGACATAAACACTGAAGAATCGTTTCTGGCTCTATATTGGTAACTGAAGATGAAAAAAGTATAAAGTTCATCAGTACGTGCATTTTGACTTGTTCAATTACTCAGTCCTGCTATATAACTAGCAATAGATTGCGCTAACGTACATCAGCGGTTAAGAACAAAACTTACGCTGCATACGCTCCCAGCCGCAACGTACGCATACGTGAATCGTTGGATGACAGCCACGACTGTTCACGTACTGAATTCCCGGCCCTTTAACCCTTAATTTAGGCCCTTTTACAACGCAAATTCTTACAATGTAGTCACTTTTCATTATGACGTGATTTTAGATGAAGTTTCTCCTGTTGGAGATCTTATGCTTTCACAGTTGTATCTAGTTTTCTTGGCTATTACCCTACAAAACTGTAACTGTCAAAACAATTAACTAAATATATAGCCCTAACCCAGATTTACATCAAGAGAAAAAACTCGGTTTCTTTTCGAGACAGACAAGAAGACTTTCAATACAGCAATTGATCCCACGCAATGGCCGAAGAAATAAAAGTTGACACTCCTCCTGTTGAAACAGCACCTTCTCCCTCTCCTGCACCGGAGTCCGCTCCTACTGCAGCTGCACCCGTAAAGCCAAAGAAAGTCAAAGGCCCGAAACCTGCAAAGAGCGGTGGTGCCGCCCCAAAAGGCAAAGATGGCGGACCAAACTACAACATCAACTTGCAGAATGCCGAGGACGGAAAGGTCGTGACTAGATTCCCACCTGAGCCCAGCGGATATCTTCACATTGGACACGCGAAAGCAGCTTTGTTAAATCAGTATTTTGCTCAGGCTTATCACGGGAAGCTCATTATTCGATTTGATGATACCAACCCCAGCAAGGAGAATGCAAGTAGTAATTAAATTTGTTTGTAATTTACTAAAAATTTACAGGTTGAGTTCCAGGACTCTATTCTTGAGGATCTTGAATTGCTTGGAATTAAAGGTGACATCATTACATACTCATCCGACTATTTCCAGTTGATGTACGATTACTGCATTCAGATGATCAAGGAAGGTAAGGCATATGCCGATGATACTCCGGTTGAGCAGATGCGATACGAGCGTACCGAAGGTATTGCCAGTGGCCGTCGTGAACGTACCGTTGAAGAGAATCTTAAATGGTTTCAGGAGATGGCAGACGGAACTGAGGAGGCGAGTCATTCTAGTTTCAAAAGTGTTTGATTCTAACATTTCAGGGTTTGAAAAATTGCATTCGTGCTAAAATCTCAATCACCAGTCCAAATAAGACCTTGAGAGATCCTGTCATCTACCGTTGCAATTTGACTCCCCATCACAGAACTGGGGCTACTTGGAAAATATATCCAACGTATGATTTTTGTTGTCCCATTGTTGACTCGCATGAGGGCGTCACTCACGCTCTTCGAACTATTGAGTACCGTGATAGAAACGCACAATACGAATGGGTGTTGAAGGCGCTCAAGCTTCGCAAAGTGTATATTTGGGATTTCAGCAGGATCAACTTTATCAAGACTCTTTTGAGTAAGCGTAAGCTGCAGTGGTTTGTCGATCAAGGTCTCGTCTCAGGATGGGACGACCCTCGATTCCCTACCGTCCGTGGTGTTCGCAGACGTGGAATGACTATTGAAGGACTAAGAAATTTCATTCTCGGTCAAGGTCCGTCAAAGAATATCATGAATTTCGACTGGAGTTTGATTTGGGCTACCAATAAGAAGGTTATTGATCCTGTTGCGCCCAGACACACTGCTGTTGTGAAAGAGAACGTGTAAGTTGTATGCGTATGTGCAGTGTCAAGGTGCTAACAATCAACTAGCGTCAAGATAACCATTGAAGGCGGCCCAGCTGTGCCCTACAAGGAGCAAAAGCCGAAGCACAAGAAGAACCCTGCTGTTGGTGTGAAGCAAGTCATTTACGCCTCTGAGGTCTACGTTGACCAGGAGGATGCTCTGACGTTCAAGGAAGGTGAGGAAATTACGCTTATGGACTGGGGTAATGCAATTTTGAAAACAATTCACAAGGAAGGTGAGACCGTGACTGGAATTGACGCTGTTTTGAACCTTGAAGGTGACTTCAGAAAAACCGAAAAGAAAATAACCTGGCTTGCTGCTACAGAGGAAGCTACTCCAATTGACTTGGTTGATTTTGATTATCTAATCACCAAAGACAAGCTTGCTGACACTGACGACGTTAAAGATTTTGTGAACCCCAATACAGTGTTCCACACTCCTGGATTCGGTGACCTTAACGTGCGCGACATGAAGGTTGGCGACATCATCCAGTTTGAACGAAAGGGATACTATAGGTTGGACACTGCTTATGCCAATGGACAGCCTGCTGTGTTTTTTACCATCCCTGACGGCAAGGTCGTTCAAAAGTACGGTGCAAAGAAAGCATAGAGTCTGCTGTTGTGTATTCGCAATGGTGTAAAAAGTTGATGTTAGTATATACAATTCGCTATATATGAATACATTAAAATATATGATATGTACAGTAATTATTGCTCATCGGTGTTTGGAATCTCTTCACCAGAGCTTTCGACCTTTTCTTGAAGAAAAACAGTTTTATACACGTCAGTGGTGTTTCTTAAACTACCCGACTCTTGAACAATTTTTTCAATCACTTTGATTTGGGACTGTACCTGTGGGACTGCTTTCAATATCAAGTCCTGGTTGTGTGTGACAGTGCCAGAGAATGTCTTTAATCCGTATAATGCCAGGTCGTAATCAATGATTGAGCGGTTCAGATTAGCAACATAGTTCTTCTCGCTGTGAAATTCTTTTTTGGAGTACACTGGAACTTGCGGGAATGAAGTCCATGAGTTGTTCAACGCGGTTAAAATCTTTTCTACCGCCTCGTCAAAACTTTTCTGGTACTGCTGTGCCTGTGGGCTTTCATCTCCAGGCGTAGTATTAACCTTCATTGCAGCGTATCCAGAAAGAGCAAGTGCCAAAACCATTGGGTCTGCTGACTGTAAAGGACTGAACCGTTTTAATGTCCTTGAAATCTTGTAAACATGCGAGATGTTCCAATAAAGCGCATCAGCACGAATAGCGAGTGCTCGCATGAAGTTCTTTTTGACCGATGGGTACAGATTCAGGCCATAAACTGCTGGACGCGCAATGAGCTCTGCTACTTCCTTGTAAAACCCTTTGAGGATCCAAGACCGCACTAACTGTTCTGCACGTAGTTCTGAGAATTTGAACAATTTTCTCGAATGCAGTCGCATCAACTCGGCTTTGACCTCTTGAATCGTTTCCAGAGTCGTTGCCTGAAGCGCAACCCGATTAACCAGCCAACCCGACGGCGCCATTTCGCGCTGCGTCATTCGTCGTTCTTCGGCCGTCAAGGTCGGCTTGACTTTAGGCTTACCCTTTGACCTTAAAGTCGCCGCTAGCGCTTCTTCCTGATTTTGTTTCTGAGCCGAACTCGAAGCAAGCTTCAACCGTGTCGTTGTCTGCCGTAGAAGTTCCAACGCGCCTTCATACGTCGTTGTTTCTGTTCCTGTAGTCAATGGCCGTGTACAGACACTTTTGCAAGCCAGTAATAACCGTCCTGAGGTCAATTGCCGTCTTGCAAGAGAAAACGGAGATATTCTGACCATTTTTGCTGGGTTGAAAATGTCGAAAATGAATTGAATGTTAAAAGACTTCGGTCTAGAGAAAAAGTTGTTAAAATGGTACTGTTCGCGAAACATAGTCATAGAATTGAATTTAAGCCTAGAGCGTACGTATAGCACCAAAATATAAATTAGCTGTATACTGGGTACTATATCACACAATTTTTGTGCTGCGACGTCTGTATAATTATTTCCAAAACAATCACTGTTACGCGTGTAGATGTGGCCGCAATGCTATGAGAGACCCCCCCCCCCCCTTTCTTCTACTTAATCAAATATTCAGCACTTGATTGTACAAGACCAGATTTCACGCAATATAAATCAGAGTAAAGAGATACTTATGGCTACCTCTAACATTGGAATCGATGGTCTACCAGACCAGAGGTGAGTTGCTGACTGCTTACTATGCGACTATAAGACGCGTCGTGGTTAATTTGGACTGGTGTTGACAAATTCACAAGGCGCAAGATTGTGTTTAAACGCGGTGCTGCGTTTACTGTCATGGTCTGTGGTGAATCTGGGCTGGGTATGTATTATTTATTTGCTTGAAATAGCTGTGTAATGCTGTATCTGTACTGAATATCGATTCTGACTGGTCATTTATAGGCAAGACTACATTCGTCAACACTTTGTTCTCAACCACAATCAAGAGTTATACAGACAATAGACGCAGACATCCAAAGCAGACAGACAGAACTGTTGAGATTGAAATCACAAAGGCGGAGATCGAAGAGCGATTTTTCAAGGTCCGTCTGACTGTGGTCGATACGCCAGGATTCGGTGACTATGTCAACAATAAGGATTCATGGAGCCCTATTATTGAGTTCTTGGATGATCAACATGAGAGCTATATGATCCAAGAGCAGCAGCCTCACCGCGAAAATAAGATCGATATGAGAGTCCATGCTTGTCTGTATTTCATCAGACCCACTGGCCATACCTTGAAGCCACTGGACATTGAGGTCATGAAACGTCTATGCACCAGAGTCAATTTGATTCCTGTTATTGCGAAGGCAGATACTTTGTCACAGGGCGATTTGCTAAAATTTAAGGAGAGAGTGAGTTTAGGTCGGTTGTAGATTTGGATTAAGCTAATGGCGTAGATTCTTACTGTCATTGAGGCTCAGGGAATCAAAATCTACTGTCCTCCTATTGATGAGGACGACGCTGCCTCTGTTGCAGAAGCAAAGGAGGCTATTGTATGTTTATGTAGAACCAGCTTGGCATGCAGCTAACAAAGGTAGGCGTCCATGCCGTTCTCTGTGATTGGATCCGAGACTGATGTCGAGACCCCAGACGGCCGCATTGTGAAGGGCCGCCAGTACTTATGGGGAGTTGCTGAGGTTGAGAATGAGGCACACAGCGACTTTAAGAAGCTGAGAAACGTGCTGATCCGGAACAATATGCTTGATCTCATAAGCTCGACTGAAGAGAAGCATTATGAGGCGTACAGAGCACAGCAGATGGAGACCAGAAAGTTTGGCGAGTCGCGGCCGAGAAAATTGGATAATCCCAAATTCAAGGAGGAAGAAGAGGCGCTCAAGTGGCGATTCACGGAACAAGTAAAGAATGAAGAAGTCAGATTCAGACAATGGGAAACCCGACTCATCGCTGAACGAGATCGGCTTAACCGGGATTTGGAAACCATTCACAATAGGTACGGTAATTGTTGGGCAAGTTTGCTGCTGATTGCTAATTGGGTTTAGTATCAAGGAGTTAGAGATTGATATTGATAATACAACTGCACAGAGCAGAAATTACAGACGTTAGACACGACGCTTACTTAACAAAACTTGTATTGTTTCTGGGGTTTGATATTGTTTGTACCACTTTGTATAACTTTTGTTTGCTTTCGTGCTATTAGTTGAGAGTGACTGTATTGTACTGTAAGGATCTGCCAAATTATATACATACACATCTACACCTTTAGACTTGCAGTTCAAACGAATCCTTTACGGGCTAAAGACGTCAGAATAATCGAGCATTAGAATGGTGAACTTACAGCCAGTGAAGAAGAACTGGACGACAAAGACCTGGAAAATGGCCATGCCAACGATAGCAAGGACTTCGACGATTGAGAACCAAAATATACGCGACTCTGTAGACTTGACTGTGCTGAAGTTACGATTCTCTCGTGTCCGGAAATACTTTTGAGTGCGGGAGATTGACGTTAACTTGCCAGAGAGTGAGTGTATACTGTTATCTAGCGTAGACGACTCGTCTTCTGTGCCTCCAGCTTGTTTGATGGGCAATTCTGCCCTGACTTCATTCTCAACCTGATGTAATTAGAACGCGATCTTCATAGTTCGATTAGAAATACATACTGCAATCTCAAAATCAACCAGTTTCTCTGCAAAAGTCGACATTTCATTTAAGAAACAGAATCTGTACTCTCCAACTTCATTGCCCGTAAACACAAAATCGCCCTGTCGTTCCTTCTCTCCGCTGACAATGACTTTCAAACTTGGTGAATGAACCGAGTAATCTATATCAAACGATCCTCCACTTTGAACCTGACAATCAGTCAAACGCGATTCAATTACATTGTCAAGCAAAGACATACAGCAAAGTAAAATGCGATTTTGTAGCCTGGTTGATCGACTTGAGCATAAAAACACGCTCGCTCGTTCGCGGCTACACTATAAGTCAATGCGGTTGCGGTCACATAAGACGCGAATAACGAAAATAAAATCAGTAAGTTTGCAGTCATTTTATTGATGAAGGTTGAAGTGTTTAGTGACAGGCTTCAGACGCGTAGTGAAAGGAGTAGTAGTGACATTTGCGCTGGGAGTATATTCACTACTTAACTATACAGTGACTACAGTGACCATACTGAACACATTCTACTTGTTACGGTCTACAATACTGCTAAAACAACAGTTAACTATCAATAAATTATCCATTAACTATCAAACGAATGAGTACAAAATGACTCCACGAAATTCACATTCATTTTGACATTGGAGTAGTTCTTAAGAAATGAGTAGGGCATTCATATCTATATCAATTAGCTCTATCAATAACTACCATATAACATAGCATACCCATAAGGATTCTTATCAAGATATAATTGATGATACTGTTCAGCATCCCAAAATACTCCAATTGGAATAAGTTCAGTGACAATCTTCTCAGTATAAAAGTTCTTTTGCAATCGCTGCTTGACTTCTTCCGCTGTCTTCTTCTGCTCGTCTGAATGATAGAAAATAGCAGATCGATATTGAGGACCACGATCTGGACCCTGTCTGTTCATTGTAGTAGGATCATGCATCCGGAAAAAGAAGTCAATCAAAGTGTCATAAGACACGATCTTTGGATCAAACAAGATCTGAAGAGATTCGGCATCTAATACTTACTTAGTATCGAAGTCACAAATACGCACTATGATATCCCTTACGACCAGTGTCAGCACCACAAACTTCTTTATAAGTTGGATTCTCTTTAGACCCTCCACTGTATCCAACTCGAGCATCTAGTAAACCTTTACCATTGCCAAAATACTGTCTGTAAATATGTTCAACACCCCAGAAACATCCAGCTGCAACAGTCGCAACTTCAGTGCCTTCAGGTACAGTCAAAGTAGCAGAAATTGGGCCTGCTGATGTGATACCAGCTGGAGTTACTGGCATGATCGAAGTACTTCGAAGAGGTTTAACAAGTAATTGAAAAAATGAAGCCATTAGCATTGTAAGTATGAATGGAACGGAATAAGTGATTATCTTTGCCAGAGTGGTGATGCTGCGACTAACGGCGTAGTGTATTGGTGAAGTTCATCAGACATATTTATATCGAGTCAAGAACAATGACGTATTTATGACAAGTCTTCAATGATTTTATTTTTTTACCTGCAATTGAATAAAGTGAATTTGCTTTTTATATTTGATACTATTCTTTATTGATTAAATAATTAGTATAAAAGTTGTCATAATTGAACATTGTTCATACTGACAGACCCGCCACTCACTACACTGCCTTAACTAAACATCAGAATTAACTAATTAATATACATTTTATCATTGAAAGAAACTGCTGATTTAATTGTGACAATTCCCATTAAAGTGGTCAAACAGTAACTAGAAAGTGATCATTAATTAGGTAAGATCCTGGGGTATAAATAATGACGTTTTCTCACTAAAGTAGACTGCTCACGCTTAAACAAACAAATTTCACTCTGAGAAATGTCAAATTTAGTGACAATTCACTTTGATTCAGTTTAAATACAATGTTTGATCTACCTCCATTAACTACTGCTCTCTTTGGTCTCTCTGCTCTGGCACTCGCAATTCGTTTCGTGACCCAGAAATATCCTGATCTCCATCCTTTCGCTCTATTCCACCAGTCCTCAATTTCTCCTGTTCGTAACTCAGATGAATCTGCTATTCACAGGTCAATTATAACCCCTTTCACTTATCCTTTGGTTTCTGGGCTCAATATTCGTGAAGGTCATTCATTCCGTGATGGAGATTTACGTGATGTGTGGGATTTAGCGAAAGCTGGAAAAATCGGGACTTTTGATAAAGAATCGGGCCAAATAAAGTATTACAATCATGGTATGTCGTTGTTGACTGTTGCTAAAGGAACAAGAACAATCTGACTTCGTTCACAGAGAGCGATCTTACTCCTAAGCTTCATATTGCTGCAAACCAGTTTAACCACTTTGTTGCAAACGTTAAAAGAATTGCAATCTGTTTGCCAAACTGCATCGAAAACATAGTTGCTTCGTTCGCCTGTGCTCACTATAACATTGCTTCTGTTCTGCTCCCTCTGACTAACGACAGTGGCATTCTTACTGCTTGTCTTAAACTCACAGAGCCTGAAATTCTGGTCTGTGTCGCCGGAGCGCTCGATTTTAATACACTCACTCTTCCTTCATCGGTAAAGTGTATAGTACTAGTTGATACCGCAGGTGATGCCCGTATGGATTGGAGTAGTCAGCTACGAACTGTCTTGGGTGGCTCAATCCTGGTGCACACGTGGGACCAAGTCGTGTCCTCGTCAAGCCGCCTTCCAAGCGAGAAGCAATCGTCAGTCGAAGACAACTTTGCAGAAACTGCTGTGATTGTGCCCTACACTAGAAGCAATGGCGAAGTTTTAAAGGCAGAATTTACTCATAAAGTTAGTCGAGTGCTAATCTTCACAGTATCGCGCTGACAATCATAGAATCTAGTTGCCGCCATTGCCGCTCAGCTCAGAATCATTCCTCATGGGCACACTTGGAAGACAACAGATGTTGTCGTACCCGTCGAACCTTTGCAGGGTCTTTACAGCAGAGTCCTTTTGTTTAGCGCACTCGCCACTGGTATGTCCATTCCATCGGAGTAAGCTTTAGTTATAACGATTAGGCGCAACCGTGGTGCTCTGTGGTACGACTGGTCATGGATTTGACATTGATGCAGTCAAGGCTGTCAACCCATCCATCTTAATAATGTAAGCGCTTTTACTTGTGAAAAAAAACAAACTAACATTACAGATCACCCAAAACCCTTCGGGAAATTACAGCTTATACACCTAACTTGCTAGTTAATTTGAGAATAAAAAGGGCCGAAGGAATTTTAGCATTTGGTACTCTTCCCGCTCCCATAATACGCGGGTTCTCCAACCTACGTATTTTGTATACCCACGAAGATCAACCACCGACGCTAGAGTCACTAAGCTGCACTTCAAAAGACAAATCCGCAGACTCGTTCACGTCGGAAGATTTGTCGCTAGCGCGGGCGTTGCTTGGGACACACATCATCTACGCCTTGACTCACGCGTGCACCGCTGGCTCGCTCTGCCAGACTCACCTGTTAGACTACAGAAATCTTGGACCGATTCGTGTGTTTGGATCGGTTTTACCATCGCTCGAGGCAGTCGTCAAAGATGTCGAACAATTACAAGCCAAAGACCGGCGAGGAAGCGTAAGTTACAAGATGAAAGCGAGAAGTACGCTGACTTGAAACAGTTATTTGTCAGAGGTCCGTCGGTTTCAGCAAGAGGCTGGGTGTCTACTGATATTGTGGGAGAATGGGGTGATGATGGTTGCTTTAGAGAACTATGATCTCTGGCAAGTAATATATACATTTCTCGCTTCGCCTAATATAAAAGTAATTTACTTCATTCGTTTCGGTAAATCGTCAAAATTCATTCCCTTTTTGGGGGATTTCAATGCCTTGCGAATAATTGACAACCGGTTTACTAGCGGAATTACTGACCACCTGGCAAACATGGGTGTTACAGCAATGGAGAACACCAGTCGGATGGGGAAAAGCATCTATCTGATTAATTGAGTTCATTAAACAACCATGCCGCACTAACCTTTACTATAGCATATGCCGCAGCACCGTGAAGAAGAAACTTAGAAGCAGCTTCACCAGATGCAGGCAGGGCTGATTCTGGTACCTATCATCGGTTAGCTTTGAACCATGTCGCCAATCACGTACTTACAGCCTTCTTGTAAAATTCCAAACCCTTATCAATCATCGCACCAGATAGCGACGGCATAAAGTCCAAATAATCAAACAAGTAAACGAGTCCAAACAGCGGCAGAATGGCAGTGAGCTCATGAATCAGCATGAACGTGAAGATGTATGAGCCCGGATACCCAAGCAATTTCTCTGCATAAGGCCGCAATCTTGCGGGCAGTCTGTCGACTAATGCCTGCAACCTCTTTCTTGATTTGACCGTCTTTGCTGCCTCATCAGCAGCACCAGTCTTAACCTTGACAGCCTTTCCAAGCGGAGGTTCAATTGCGCGTCGAACGATTGCTGAGCTGAAGTTCAACCTTTGAACTGGTCGCGGTGCGCGCGGCAGTATACTAAGACGTAGCTGACGCAGTAGCATTTCACACGCAGATGAGCGCGTAACTGGCATTATTCGCAACATTTTCTTGTTATTTGAGTGTATATCTGAATTGGGAAGATCCACCGGGAAGAACAAGTCTGTGTCTCGAAACGCTAATTTGAGCCGCATAAGGGGTTTGTGTTTGAAATGACGAAGACTAAGTTCAGAACAACTCTTACTCACTCGTTAGCCAAATAAGAGGCATGGTGAAGGATTCGAAGGCAAGCTCAACAAATGCTGTACGTGTACCAAGTGGCATTCCAGTTTGCCGTTTTTATAGCATGCCTGGGGGTAAGTTTATGCGCGTTAATGGAGTCTTGAACTGATAAGTCAAGGATGTAGACGAGGAATAGAATGTCCATTTAGACACGGAGATGCTGGATCAAAGCTGAAAGTTGCGTCTGGATCTGCGTCGCGCGCTCAAGAAATTAATGAGCTTTCTACCCGCTTCCCAAACGCTGAGCTAGATGAGTATGCTTCTTTGATCTAATGAAGCACTATGCTGATCTGTACAGGGACATGATTACAATCTCATTTACACCTTCAGATCCGGATTTTCCGTTTGATTTGTCTTATTTGCATATCACGATGCTAGTACCGGAAGCATATCCTGCAGAGCCGCCGGTTATGACTGTGGTCAACACCGATATTCCACGCGGGTTCGCACTGAATATTGAGCAAGGATTCGAAAAACAGATTGTCGGGTCAGGCAAAACGTTGCTGGAGATGATAAACGAGTTGGACGCACGGTTGGAAGATTTCTTAACGGTGGAAAAACGCGAGACAATTAAGATTGTTAACATCCGGTCGGCAAAACCTACTGCGCCAGCAGAAGACGCAGCGGCGGCATGGGATATTGACTTTGAGAAACTGCAAATAAACGATGCAGAGCTGGTGCCTGAACGTCCGAAAACACCAGAACAGATTTACACGGATGCAGAGTTAGAAGTCGCGAGCATGCTTCGTGAGAGAGAACTACGACAAGTGCTAGTCCGATTGAAGAATACGAAGAAGCTCAGTACAGACCCAGAAACTGGAGACACGACGTTGCAGGTTCCTTTTGAACCAGTGAACAAAAGCGCGCTGCCTTCCTGTTTGCGATCCGTGTCGATATGTCAGTTGACAATTCCTAAACTGTACAATTTAGACCCTTGCACAATCAAGTTCACCGATGTTGACGCACCGGAATCACATGCTGTGGAGTCTAATTTTGCGACTCATGCTGTCGCCAATAAAGACTTTTCGCTCTTTGCACACATGAACTTTCTGACCCAAAATGCTGCTACGTTGGCGGTGGTGCATGAAGAGCAGCATCAAGACGAGGAATCTGAGATCCAGTCGGTTTCCGACATTCCTGACGTATACACTGCTCCTCCTGAGTGGGACATGCTGAATAGCGACGAGAGTGGAGAGGAAGAAAGTTGGTACGAGTACAACGACGATTGGTATCTCAGCGAAGGAGACGAGCGGCGATACTATGACAGCAATGATGAAACTGAGCAGCCGCATGAAGAACTCGAGAGTGATGACGAATCTGTTGACGAAACCGCAACTGTGGATACAAAGTCTGCACCGCGTGGTGTATCTATCAACATTCCTGGCTTACGTTTGATTAACGTCGGCGTGCTGGAGTGCACACTTCTCAATCTCACAGTTAAGTGTTCGAGATGCAAGACCGAGACTGAGATGAACGACGTCAAAGCCGGCCACTCAAAAGAAATCGCATGCGGTAAATGCAGCAGCGTGCTTGCAGTCGCAGCCTTTGTCGCAGAATTCATGCACCAACACTCCCCTCGAGTAGGATACATCGATCTACAGGGCTGCACTCCGGTCGACATGCGTCCAAGCGCGTTCATGCCGGCTTGTGGTACCTGCGGTGAACCGTTGCCAGGCAAGACTGGTATTTCTGGTCTGGGAATCGCGCAGACAATGTCGACATACTGCCGCTCATGCCACGCAAAGATGTCCTTCTTTATTCCACAGGTTAAGTTTTCTCGTGTCGCAGACGAACCAGTTGGTAACACTGGACATTTTAAAAAGCGCGCAACAGTATCACTGGGAATCGTAGCGGGCACTCCGCTGCCGTTCGATGGAACTTGCAAGCATTACCGACGTTCGACTCGATGGTTCAGATTCTCGTGCTGCCAACGAGTGTTTCCTTGTGACAAATGTCACAACGAGCATAGTGATCACCTTGACGAGCATGCAAACAGAATGGTCAGTACTTTGCCTTTTTGTCATACGACGTACAGTATGCTAACAGAATGTTTTAGATTTGTGGCATGTGTTCCCGAGAACAGAATTACCGGCCCGAAATGTGCGGCTATTGCAGACACTCGTTTATACGACGAAACACTGGATTTTGGGAAGGCGGGCGGGGCACTAGAGATAAAGCCAAGATGAGCCGGAAAGACCCGAGAAAATACAAACGGCGGGGGAAGCCTATAGTATAATGTCATGTCTATTTACAATTTGATTTCATGGGTATTGCACTCTATACAAAGTTAGGCTTTTCGTAAAATTCTGGCTGCAATGTCCATGTATGCTTTTGCGTTAGGACTGTCTGGATCGGCGATCACAACTGGCGTTCCGGCATCGGATAACTTGCAGATACTTGCGTGCAGCGGTATTGACCCCAAGACATCTACACCGAGTCTCTGTGCCTCACGGTCGACACCTTCAGTGCCAAAAATATGAGTCTCATGGTTACAATTTGGACAGACGAACACACTCATGTTCTGAACCATGCCAAGGACCTTGAATGTCAGACCAAGTACAGACGTAGCACTTTTAATCTTACCGGGACATCGACTTTTTTGAACATGTTGATCCCCTTGACCGCGTCAAGCAGTGCGATATCTTGGGGAGTCGAAACAATCACCGCCCCGTCAACTATGACTTGCTGTGTGATTGTCAGCTGCACATCGCCAGTTCCGGGAGGCATGTCCAGTACTAAATAGTCGAGATTATCCCACGCGACATCATGCAGCAACTGTTGCAAAGCCTTCATAACCATTAACCCACGCCATACAATAGGTGCGTCCGCGGTGGGCAGCAGAAAGCCCATCGACATTGCCGTTATACCGTAGTTCGCAAGAGGTATCAGCCGGTTTTGATCGTCTACCCGCGGTTCGCTGCCTTCTAACCTCATTAGCTTCGGCACTGACGGACCAAATATGTCTGTGTCTAATATTCCAACCCGTTTATTTTGCATTGCAAGCGATAGTGCAAGGTTCACTACGCTCGTCGTTAACTTTATTCTTAACCTGTTGACTTTTCTTTACCTGCCACCGTACTTTTGCCAACACCACCTTTTGCTGAAGACACGGCAATTACTTTATCTACCCCTCGCAATTTCGCTTTCTGTGGCAACCCACGAGCTAACCGCATATTCGGAATCGTTCCTTTTGCCGGGATACCCTGTCTTGTCAGACGGACAAACACCATTTACCAAACACTCACTGCATATTTGACCGGTGCGAAATTTGAAAACTGGGCTACTTTCACAATTGATACATTTTGAATAAACCGTGACGCGCCTTTCCATAGCATTGTGAAAAAAATCTTTTTGGAGTCTGTGGATATCAGGGTTCCAAGTTTGTGCGGATCACCAGTTCAAGAGAAGAGGATATGTTTTGCGTTTGCCGGGAGCCCCCTAACCATAACCCTACTTACATCGAGGGCAGAAATTTACGCCATACGTATGGGGTTTTTTTTATCTATAGCTAGTCAGTATAATTTAAGCAGTGTTAACATTGTTGACCAAAGATTATGAACGTTTTTAAGATTAGATTAAGGTATGAACAGCTTCAAGTATTACCAAAATCATTTGCAAAACATAAAAAAAGGATCAGCAATTACGAGCCTAGTATTTCTATCAAATTTTTTTCGCCAAATATATTGTACAACAAATTCGATTCGACTCGAGCAATGACTTTCTATTCGTCAATTCCGGGCTTACTAGTACAAATGGCAGCTACGGCGCATTGGTATTTAAACCAATTGAGAAGTCTATTTAATTTTGCTTGATCTTGAACAGCATTCAAATACAATAAAATGGTTTTAAGATTTTACAATCAAACCGTATTTGGCATTTTAAACATGAATACGCAGACTGGATTTGCTGGGATTGTACGCGTACGGTGCGGTACGTACGGTTATACATTAGCCGAAACTTTAATTGTCTGTAAATATCTGGTCCACAAAGATACTTTAAAAATCACTTGATATACAGATTTAATTGGCACGCTTCATAGCATTTAAATTTAATAGGGGTATTTTTTTTAGTAATTGAATTCAATGCAAAATCGAATTAATCAGAATGCCGAAATAAGTTAGGCAATTTGCTTTCAGTGTAGGTATCATTTCACTCTGCCGCGCTAGTTCCTCCTTTAACACTTTGCCATACTCATTCTACTGCATCGAAAAGCAAATACTTCGGTTTTTTTTTTTGTTATTAATTACTTGAAAGATGTTGAGCAGCGTGTTGGTAGCTCGTTGAGAAGACCTTTGCTCAGTTAGTTATCTATGCATATTCTTTCGCTTTGCATTTTCTCGCAAATACCGCCAACGATAAAACCGAAGGATTTACAAAAAACTGTGCGAATACAAATTTTTGCAGCCTATTTGACGTTAATAACAATATCTATAGTCATGCATATGTCGAAACATTTAGAGGCGACAACAATTTCATTGAGCTTTCAAGATGTGATACACTGCAATGTTCTTGCTTTACGGTAATCATTGGGTAAGGGTTAATATACGTTCTCGATGCACGAACACGACTAATGAACATGTACGTACGCATTGTGCCATCCGCGTTTCATCCATAGTATCGTGCTTGTGGTATGTATGGCAAGTGTTTTTTTAAAACAAAATTAATAAGATGACTGCTGTAGACGACAGATTTCAAGACAGGAAAGAACTTCTTTGGTATGTCTATGTGATGCGTTGGTTGCCATTTTTGAGACAATTCAATAATTGTAATACTGTCTATATTTTTATTGATAAAGCTGTCTTTTTATTTTGTTCATTCGCCTACGTTTTTATTTTTTGTCTAATGATTAGTTTTAGTGAAGGCCCAGAACGACTTACATGTAGTATAATCTAAGCTTTATTGCTATTAGAACAGACGAGAACTAAAAAATACACAAACCATATTATTATTTATAAGCAGTATATAAACACTCTATTCCCATTCAACCGTAGCAGGCGGCTTCGACGTAACGTCGTAGACCACACGGGCAACTCCCGCGACCTCGTTCACGATCCGGCTAGATACTGTTTTGAGAAACTTGGCGTCAAAGAAGAACCAGTCTGCGGTCATGAAGTCAACGGTCTCAATTGCGCGGAGGGCAATGACCTGCTCGTACGTCCGTTGGTCACCCATGACGCCGACGGACTTGACCGGGAGCAGACACGCGAAAGCCTGGCTGATGCTGTCGTACAGCCCGGCCTTTCGAATCTCTTCGATAAAAATGTAATCAGCCTTGCGCGCAATCTCGACCTGGGATGGAGTGACCTCGCCCAAAATACGGATGGCAATGCCAGGGCCGGGGAAAGGATGACGCCAGACAAGCTCGTGTGAAATTCCGAGCAAGGTACCGAGTGCGCGGACTTCATCTTTAAACAGCTCGCGAAGGGGCTCGATAAGCTTGAGTTTCATGTTTTCAAGCAAGCCTCCGACGTTGTGATGAGTCTTGATGGTCTGACTCGGTCCCTTGAAACTAATACTCTCAATAACGTCAGGGTACAAAGTTCCTTGCAACAGATACTCGATTTTTCCACCACTGGCCTTGTCAAGTTTTGCGGATTCTTCCTCGAAAATTTCAATAAAAGTGTTTCCAATAATTTTCCGTTTCTTCTCTGGGTCAGTGACACCTTTAAGTTTACTTAAAAACAGCTCGGACGCGTCAACAACCTTAAGATTAATGCCGAGACCCTCAGTCAAAGTCGCATGGACCTGCTGAGCCTCGTTCAGACGCATGACACCGTTATCGACAAAGATGGCATGGAACCGGTCACCAATTGCATCGTTTAGCAACTTGGCGGCAACAGTAGAATCGACACCGCCAGACACGGCCCCGATGACCTCGCCTTCTGGGCCGACCAGAGCGCGGATCCGCTCAATCTCGGTGTCGATAAAGTTTTCCATGGTCCAGTTTTGCTCGCACTTGCAGACTTCGATTGCAAAGTTGTGGAACAATACTTTGCCACCACGAGTGTGGGTCACCTCGGGGTGGAACTGGATGCCGTAGATTGGCAATTCGTCGTGCACGATGGCAGCAAATGGAGCATTGTTAGTAGTTGCAATGACTTTGAAATGCTCAGGTAATTCTGATAGTTTGTCGCCATGGCTCATCCAGACCTAAATCCTTAACAACTAAATAACAAAAAAAGTACAAGAGTCATACTTGGAATTCGTCAATGCCTTTAAACAACGAAGAGTCATCGCTAACATGAAGAGTAGCATGACCATATTCTCGCTTCTCACTTCCACTAACTTTGCCTCCGTGACTCCAAGCAAGTTCTTGAAGACCGTAACAAATTCCCAGGATCGGGACCTATGCAATTGTCAGTGTCAATCTGATTTTGAATTGCAGTATTCTCACTCCGAGTTCGAAGACAGCAGGGTCTGCGTGCGGCGCGTCTGGGGCATAAACCGAGTAAGGTGAGCCAGAGAGAATGACACCTTTTGGTTTCCATGCAAGATCTTTAATCTTTTGGGTGCATGGAAGCATCTCAGCGTAAACATTGAGTTCACGTAGACGACGAGTGATCAAATGACTGTACTGAGAGCCAAAGTCAAGGACCAGAATGGTATCAAAGATGTTTGTCACCTTATAACGAGTCAACAGTCTTCTAAAGAATAAACACACATATAACTATACCTGAACAACTTCCTTCTTTTCACTCATTATTACCTATATTAATAAACGAAGGACAAAAAAGCGGATGATTTTGACAAAAAGTGAAAGTCAAAATTTTGTAATTTTTTTGTCCCAACTGGTTTAATTTTAAAGTTCTGAACTGGTTCAAAAACTAGTTCAATTTTAGAGCCTTGAACGATGTTGATCAACACTTTCGACGTCTTCATCTTCAACTTTGAGTACTTGACTAGCTGAACCTTCCCGACCCAATTTTTAAATGATTATTTAAATTTTTGATGCGTTCAAAGTTGATTTGGCTTAGCTAATAGAAAAAACAGTACAATCTTACTAGCCTCTCGTCTTTGTTTACTCATTTCCAAATACGAAAGCATTAGCCGATTGAACCTTGTCGTACGTCCAATCCGGATCGTCCTCAATTACTGATCTTGTTCGAACAAATGACGGCTCAGCTTGATACTTCAGACTTGTCTGCGATTGCATCTTCATCAGCAACAACAACAACGACAGCGGATGCAACTAATCGTGTACCAGACTCATCTTTACTCTCATCTGCTCTCGCTGCTACAAACTCCAATCTGTCGAGACTGACTAAGACTGTGGTTGCTACATCCGCAAGCCTGACCGGATCAAATTTGTATGGCGACATCACAAACACAGCGCACTATCGGTCAGCGATCAATGAGTTGGCGCCGACAATGCGCAAGCCGGCAATGCAGCGCAGACTGTTCTCGTTCCGAACCGGCGGAGCTAGAGTCAGTCGCAGTAACGCGAGTGTGATTGCTGCAAGTGCGCCGAACATGTTGCTGTCGAAGGAAATGCTGGCAGATCTACCGGAAGGGAAGTACTCATACTCGTTGCTTCAGGGTTTTAAGGCAACTCTACCGGAACATTCGGCGGAAGAAACAAAGCAAAACAACAAGTTAGTTCGGTCTGCAAAATCAAAGTCGAAATCGAAAGAATTAGTTGTGGAAGTCGAGCCGGAGCTGACAGGGATACAACGGCTTGAGAGAGATAAAAAGGACGCGATTCGAAAACTACAACGACTAGATGTCCGGAAAGCAATTGTGGTGCAAGGTATCAACGAGCTGGAAGCCCGGATCGAACAGTTAAATGTAATCAAACAACGAAACATGGAGCGATTGGCCAAGTTTGAGGATCAAGAACTTGAGCTTGAAGACAAGCGTGCGTTGAGTTTTATTTTTGGTATCGCAGCGACTAACTTGACAGTGCAAGTGATTGATTATCGGATAGAACTTTTACAGGAAGATGAAGCAGAAGCAGATCAAGAAGAGCAAGCAAGCGAGGCCCCGACAAACATTAGCGGGCCAGCTGACACAGAATCAATATCGGTACTTGCGTTAGGCGAGTCGATACTGCAATATAGCGACAGTGGATCATATCACAGCGATGAGGAGCAGGAAAACAGGCAAAACTTCCAGTATATACAAACAATTCACGATGAGAATGACAGCGAAGAGGACGACGAGACAGATGAAGAACTGACACGGGAAATGACAAACTCGATGCGGGAAGCATGGCTGTCGTCATTCTTGGAATGGGAACGACTAAGTGGCGAATGATTTGTTTGAACAGTAAACGGACTCTGTCGTTATTGAAATGGAAACAGCTGAGTGTTGATTTGTTTGAACAGTAAATAGGACATTTGTACATATTGATCATTTTAAGAATATGCATAGACATCGCTTATTATTAAATGTTATTGTACACTGTAGACTCACGTCGGCACGGCAAACATAGTCAACATGTCGTCAATCATTTGCTCGAAATTTTCACGCGTGACGAGCATGATTTGTCCTTGAGGCGCAATGCCGTAATCCTGGAACGTGCGTCTTGAGTCTGCGGACTGAGATTCCTTGCTGAACTTGTATGTCGCGAAATACTCCGACCTGTGCTGGATGATTTCGTCCTCGGCATGGAAGTAGAAAGTTTCTTTTGACGATCCTTTTTTCTTTTTCTTTGGCCTATCTTCATCATCGTCTATTTTTGACGCAATCTCGGTGAATGACTTTGAGATGATGACAAAGTAATCAAAGTCGTATTTATCCCCCTATAAATTAGCAATGAAACGCGCTGAAAGTATAAAAATACGCACATTCTCAACCGCACTTTTCATTTCATCACTCAGCATACGATACATTGGCGGAACAACTTCAGTAGGCATGTTAATCAATCGTTCACTGAACACAATCCCGGTATTTGTTTTGGCAGAATCAGCAAACAATGCCTTCAGTTTCTCGTTAAAGTCGGGTTTGAGCTTGGTCTTTGTGATTAGATAGTCTAACACATCTTTCAATGCCGGGTTCTGCCGGTGAATGTTGGCATTAATCACGGTTAAGTACGCAAACGGGTCACTTTCAATACCGTCGGTCTTGACGGTCGACCCGAGCGTGTTTTGCGATAGAATCAAGTCAGTAAGCGCAGATAGGTCAAACAACACGTTGTCGGCATCGAACGTCTGTCGTAGCAAATTCCGTATAGCGTGATAGTCGATATCTGGTCGAGGATCAAAGAAGTCAAAGTCGACATTCACGATGTCTTCGTTGTCTGAACCTGAGTCCTGCTAATTAGCATAGTCAGCTACATAAATCGTAGTTCATACTTCTTCTGCGTCTCGTTTCTTTGAACTTTCTTCTTTTCGTTTGGACATTTTGACGAAGTTTTGTTGATTTCGACGAGATTTTTTGTTATTTTTTCAGGGGTCGTTGGGAGTTTTCAATACGCATTGTATTAAGTAGATATGGCATTAGTACGTAATAGCTAGACTATATGCAATCATATCATTTGAACGATTGTGATTCAATTTGAAAGAATTAAATATACAATTAATGAATAATAAGCAATAAATGAGTAACATCTGACAGTATTAGTCAAGTAGTATTCATTTTGAACAGTTGACAATCCAAGGCTGGCAGAGGCATTTCTCGCCATCGCGATACTCCCAACCGAATTACTCACACCAAATGCCAGGTCAATCAGCAATTGCAAACGGACTCAGGAATAGGCTAGTCTTCTTACTAGTCTCGAGTTACCGAGTCTCGACATGTTCGAATTATCGTTTTAGATTGTACGCTTCTGCAGCAACAAATGAGCGCACGATCAGGTATCCCGAGACTGCGTCACCAAATCCGTATCAGATCTTTGATATCGCGCACGGAAGCAAGATCGAGTCCGCAGAATTGAAAAAGAGGTATTACAGTTTAGTCAAGCAATATCATCCCGACACTGCCAAAGCGCCTGAGAACGCATCTCCAGCTGCTAAAGCGGCGGAAAAGATCATGACCGAGAGATTTAACCGCATCGTGGACGCATACAGTATTTTAAGCAGCCCAGTCAAGAAACGATCGTACGATTCGACAGGGTACGGATGGAACTATCCTGACCCGATACGTGACAGAATGCCGTCCCACGCGCGATACAATTTCACGAGAGAGGAGTGGGAACGGATGAAGAATTTTAGCAATGACAGAATGTGGGCATCAGGACAGTATCCCGACGAGCGCGGAAACCCACCAGACCCACCGAAACCGCGACCAATTGACCACGAGGCAAACATGCGTACGCTGATGTACATCATTCTCTTCACGTGCGTAGTGACGTACATTCAGTCCCTGCGCACGCTCTCGTGGGCTGAAAGTTTTGAAGAACAAGTTAAACGGCGGTACGTTTCTGCGTCAGACTCGAGCTCGTCACGAGTGTACACGAAATATAGTGGTGCGCCTACAGGGTCTATGGCGTACGAAGAAGTCGCACTGACGCGGCCGCTGGGACATGGTGGCAGCGGCGGCGCGGATTACGTGCCATACCGCGACCCAATCCCGACTCTGAGGATGTTACGCGCGCGTATGCGAGAACAAGCAGTGAGAGCAGGTGTCGATGTCCAGTCGGATGCGTTTAAGGAGATTGACAACCAATTCGTGGTCGCGGTCGGAAACTTATTACAAGGTCGTCGGGTTGCACCGGATGCGGTTCCAATGGCTCGTCAATTGGCGGATAAACTGGTGGCTGAGTGTATCAGCAAGTGTAAGCTGACGACAGATAAGGAGTAGCATCTATAGCAAGATTGAGAAGCATAAGGAGTAATTTATTAGGCGGCATCATGCAAAACTATAAAAATACATATTAAAAATCTATCCCATTGTACGCATGGCAAATTCAAATGCGCAGAACGTGCTTGCATTCACCGGTGCAGCTCGCAGCATGGTCGGTCCGAATCCACGGAAAAATCCTTTGAGCCCAAACTCGCGGAACGTCTGCTTGAACCCGTCGGCCATGGACACGTACCGGCGCTTGGCAGGGTCGATTGAGTCAGTCTGCATTTTGGACTTGACGACGTCAAACGGATACGCTGACATCCAGACCTGGTCTTTAGTACAGTACTTTTAACACTTCAGAGTAAAACTCACGCTGTATCCAGCACAGCCTCCATAGATGCATAGTCTCCAGCTTGGAATTTCTGTTCGAGCGATGCTATTGGTTCGCATGTCACGATTGACAAGATATTCATAGGTCAAAAAATAAATTCTGCTAATTAGAGCGACTTCATACGACGACACAAAATATTACCCCATTCCATGAGCTTCACGACAAAGTGTTGGCCCAAACCCACGAAATACGCCACGAATGCCAGCAGCCTGCTTTGCTTGTCTGACTACGTCCAGCGGGCCATTAAACTGACGTTGCCCTTCCGCCGCGGTCTGAGTCTGCAGTCTGATTCTTACATGTTCAATAGGGCATGTCTATTGAAGTTCATTAGCAAATTATCAAAACGCGACACTTAATACATACGAGAAATGCATTCATGAAACCAGCAGCGGTGCCAGAGAAATAGTACTGCGAGTACTTTAAATCAGGCGGGTTTCCAGCCGCGACATTCTGTCGAGCCCACATCCGTTTCATGCCTTCAAACACACCAAATTGCATGGAAACTTGACAGGATCAGAAACAGAGACCAGAATTCACAGCATAATAGTTGACGTACCACAGAAACCAACTGAATACGTTAGAAAAATATATAGAAACGAGGCAAGTAATTACCTCCAATTAAAGGAGTCAAAGTTCCTTTATAAAATCCACGAAAGCCTTCATTCTTGACTAAATTTCTGACGACGTCTAGTGCGCCATTATAAGTACCAGTCGGAGCACTTTGAAGCCGAACCTTGAGGTATTAGACTCAATCGGGTTGTAAATGCGTATAGAACATACTTTTGTAGTATCAAACGGCTGTCCAACTAGAACTTGAGCTGATACTGTTAGCTAATGCTTCAACTGTGTATACTTTTCACACACCAATTCCACCACAAGTTCCAGCAGAAACGTCTTTGAGGACTCTTAGAGGACTGACCGAGTCATTTTGTTCAACTGCCTCAATAATCTGAACTTCTTCTTCCATGGCCACTCAATTGACGTTTAAATGGGTTCAGTTTGAATAGACGAGGATTAACTAATCAACTTATTTTTTGTCTTGCGGCTCATCCCATTTACGCTATATGCGCTGTGCTATATACGCTATGCTTATTACACTGTATAATCCTATACTATTTAATGAGATAATACTATACGGTACATAACATACGCTCATAACTACTATTTACATATCCCACCGCACTCTTTTCTGAGTTCCAGATAAATTTGATTTCCCGCCTTTAACAGACTCATTGTCGCCCATTTCTGTATACTTATGTATCCGCAATTCTATCTCATTAACCATTTATCGTAAGTAAACATCCACTAAACTTACTGTAAACATCCTCATCCTCATCCTTCTTTGTTCGTTCGCCCTGAACAACATTTGTTCGCAACACTAGCGCAACTCCAACAGCATGCTCAAGTCGTCTGTCAATTTCTTCTAGATCAGCGTCATTACCACTTAGTTCTCGTTTGCCAGCTTCAAATCCATCGCGTGCTTGTTGTCGTGCTGCTAAGAGTAACCGGGTATCGTCTGTCTTTGCTCAGTAGTGAACATCCACAGCATAACTGACTTACTCTCAAATGCTACCCGAGTTGCTCGAAGTAAATTTCGATACGTTGAGAGCACTGCAATAGATCGTGACATTTCTTTTATGCTGTAAAGTGGAATACAAACTACCATATATATTCTTCGACTCTTGTCAGTTAGATCTGTGCGGCTCAAACTCTACTCGGTCTACAAAAAATTCCACTTGTCAATCAATGCCAATCTATAGTATTAAAATACAGTGAGAGTCCTAGATAAATAATCTACTAGTCTAAAAAGGCAAGTACAAAGCCTTTTTAGCGGCCTTAACAACAACATCAGTAGTAGGGAAAGCCATGTTCTCAAGCTCAATAGCATAAGGAGTAGGCACCTCAGCACCAGTCACCCGCTCAACAGGAGCATCGAGATAGTCAAACGCTTCTGACTCCATGATTTGAGCAGCAATCTCAGATCCGAATCCGAAAGCAGGGAAACCAGAGTCGACAGCGACAATCCGGTTGGTCTTCTTGACACTCTTGACAATGGCAGGCACATCCATAGGCTTGACAGTACGAAGGTTAATAACCTCAGCCGAAATGTTCTCCTGAGCCAAAGCCTCGGCGGCCTTGAGACACAACTCAACGTTGCGCGAATGGGCGACCAGCGTCACATCCGTGCCAGCTCTCTCAATCTTGGCCTTTCCGATAGGGATGATGAAATCGGGAGACATGGCCTCCTCTGACATCTCAAACGCTTCTCCGTACAAAATCTCGTTCTCGAGGAAAACAGTAACGTTAGGATCACGAATGGCAGCCTTCAACAGACCCTTAGCATCCTCGGCAGAATAAGGCGAGATGACCTTGAGTCCAGGAATAGCACCGTACCACGCACTGTAATCCTGCGAGTGCTGAGCAGCAACACCAGCAGCCGCACCGTTAGGGCCACGGAAAGTGACATTACATGGTTGAGTACCTCCAGACATGTAGAATGTCTTCGCACCCGAGTTGACGATCTGATCAATGGCCTGCATCGCAAAGTTGAACGTCATGAACTCACAAATGGGCTTCAAACCGGCGAGAGCAGCTCCGACACACAGTCCAGTAAAACCAGATTCGGTGATTGGCGTGTCAACCACTCGTTTGTCGCCAAACTTATCCAGCAGTCCACGCGACACCTTGTAAGCTCCGTTATACTGAGCAACTTCTTCACCCATCAAGAAAACAGTCTCATCACGTTCCATCTCTTCAACCATTGCCTGGTTGAGTGCGTCACGAACAGTGACCTAGTATTGATTAGCACAACCCACCACAAACTCAACAGTAAAGCAATTCACATACCATCGTAGGTCCTCCAGTAGACGAAGCAGATCTCTTTCCAAGATCGACCATTCTCAATGCCGCATTCTGTCCAACTAAAGGAATTGAGGCCTTGTTGAGTAATAATCTATTAGACTTCGTTGCAGCAACAGGCGCAACAGATGACGATGAGAACGAGCGCTTCACCAGGAGGCGCTTAGCAGTAGCAATTGAAGCCATCTGAAGTTTTCTTCTAATTCAAAAGATAAATAAAACGAAATATAAAAAAAAACCCGTCGAGTCCGATTATTTAAAACAAAACACAGAAAGAAAGGAAGATGATGAAGAAGGGCGAGAAAGCCTCGGGGATAGTGTCTGTTGAGCCCTGACCCTAACCCGGGTTCCTTACTTTCAAACCCTGAATCATTGCCGAACGAATCATAATCCTTTCACGTGACCTGGCTATTGTCGGCTATCGGTGGTATCCCACATGATCGGAATAAAGCGCGACGCCGCAGTTGTGGGGGCCGACTACACCCGAAGCACCTAGGCCATCTTCAATGCCTTCGATAGCCGAACTCTTTCTTGCGTTGTTTTTCTGTCACATTTTTACTAATTTGTTTTTTTTCGGCGTTGCTTTTTTGGCGCCGCTCGCCGCGATAATATAAGCCGTATGAAATGAGGCGCATAATTACAAGGGTATTGTACAGATAATGTGTAGCCCTAACCCTCTAAGTGTACATGCTTACGTACATCGCGACCCTCCAGAGTCAAAGTTCAACTTCACCAAAAGCCATTTGCTCGAAATGAGTTCTGAACAGTCAATAATAACACCAGAAGAAGTACTGCGGACACTGCGAGCGACTCTGGAAAATGATTCGTCCTCGCGAGCAATCGCGTCCCCCATCGAAGGCCTGGCTCTGATCTCCCACTCGCTCATGATGTCGTCTGGATTCACGTTTCTAGGCTGTGGCGAAGACAATTCAAGTATGTCGTTAATCTTCTACTGCATTGAACACCTGCTGACTTTTAAGGCTCGACCGTGATTCCTGAGTTCTCTTCCACACAGTCAAGCTTCACATTCAGATACAAACACACAAAGTCAGCACTTTCGCCGTTCTTGCTCGTGGTCACCAAACTCGGTCCCAAATCTGTCATCTCGGCACTGTCAGAAGGTAACGACGAGCACACCTTCAGCTTTGACGCCCGCGTCTCTGATGTAATTTTGATGCCGCCACAGGCTTCGTACCCTCTTTCGCCAGCTGATTCATTCATCACGTCCATGGATGCGCTCGCAAATTTCATGACTGAATTCAAAAAAAACGTCATCCAGTCTTTATTACCCACGACTGAATCTCTACGACAGCAACAGCAACAACAACGAGAAGTAGACTCTAACGGCAACGCGCCACCTCCACCTTACGCCGAACAAGAACGAGTCCGGTCAAGACCAGATCCAAGACCAGATCTAAGACCAGATCCGAGCCTATACATCCCTCGTCCGGACCCAGTACCAGGCATTCTTCCACGAAACCCACGACCTGCCCCAATGGCAGGCCCGCCAGGGTTTGAAGACGAGTATGAAATTTTAAACGGACCCCGCATTTACCCCGGCCAGTCGCCATTCTCGATTGGCGATGACGACCTCAATCCTCCTGGTCTGCGCGACCCTAGATTCACACCCGGACTCACACCGTACGGCGGCGGTGGGAACGGAATGTACCCGTCTGAAGACCATCCACTATTTGCCGGGAGACGTGGAGGCGGTACGGGACTTGGATCAGGCGCGTTCAGACCGCCGGGCGCCAGGTTTGATGAACCGTTTGATCCTGCAGGTGGCTTAGGTGGTCCGCCTGGGTTCGGCGGTCCACCTGGGTTCGGTCGGCCAGGAGGCGGGCCTGGGTTTGGCGGCAGCGGTGGATCTGGGTTTGGTGGCAGTGGCGGGTTTGGAGGCGGGATCATTTAATTTTTTTCTGTATACGAAATAAACAATAGAAATCATATTCGACCCAATCCTGTAGCCTAAACCATCCAAACTCTATTCTATTCATGCCCGCTCGCGCTGATACGTCTCAATCATCATCGCGTTCATGCGCTCGAGCATTTCTTTCATTTTGTATACCTGTTCCTCCAACCCCCTGATCCGAACTGTCGACTGGTCGGCATACAAACTCAGAAAATCTTCATCATCATCATCTTCATCATCCTCATCGTCGACCTCTTCTTCTTCGTCGTCATCATCACTACTAGCAACCTCGTCATCGTCGTCCGTGTTGTCAACAGTGGCATCCACAACCGTGTCAAGATTATGATCTGGCTCGCCCACCATCGGACTCAGAGATGCCATTGTGAAACCTTCATCACTCGCACCGTCAGACCCGACCCGCATGGCCGCAAGCTTCGGGCCGTCGCTCTGTCGGTTCGGACCAGACCCGTAATCAGACGACACAGAAACGGTGTCAGCAGGCATCATCGCGCTCCGCCGACTGCGCAAGTCTCGTAACAACGAAATCGCAAGCCGACCCTTCTTATACTGTCGCGCAGCCGCCGCCCGTAACCGCTCAGGAGACCGCGCACCATCCGCGCTCGCGTTGCTGCCACCCCGCACCCGTCGCGGCGCAGATGGAAACGTCGGGGCTCGCCGGACAGGACTCGCGAGCTTGGAAACAGACACACTTGAGCTACTGCTCACCAGCGGCGGCCGGCTCTCGTTCGGGTTGGCCTTGGCCACGACTGCGCTCTTGCGGGTCTTACGCCTCTTGGCTACATCATCTCCCGTGATCGGATCCAGAGCCGTGCTGGTGCCAGTACCCGGCTTGTAACTGCTGGTCCGCATAATGCCGGGCTTGACCGTACCGTCGCCGTTGAATCCGCTCTGACTCAGATCAGGATCCGTGCCAGCGGCAATCGCTTGCCCGGTCAGCAACAGCCCCTGCGCAACTCGGCCGCGGCCCCAAAGCCTTTTCTTTCCCGACGCAGATTGCATATGCAACATCGAGCCTGGAGTGTCGCGCTTGTTGGACGCTATGTAGTACCGCACCTGCTCGTACAGCCAGAGCGCAGCGACAAACGGCGCGTGGGTAACTTTGAGGATATAGATTCGCAGATTGCGGTACTCGCTTCGGTTCATAAACAGACGCACTGGCCGGATTAAAATTCCGATCAAGTTAAGCGGTGGATAAAAATAAGTCACCCGGTCGGACGTCGTGATGGATTCCATGACGGAAGACGCGAATAATAACATGTACTCCTCACTGTCTTGTCAGCACGGCCAGCAGTATGCAACAAAATCTTACTTGGCATTATTCATCATTTTTCCGAACCGCTGGGACAAAATCGAAATAACGACAGTGATTAGCAAAACACTACAAGTTAGCTCAGCAGAAAACACAAACAAAGCACCATACTTGGTCAGAATGACAAAGACAAGCATCAAAGTTGGTCCAAAAATAGGAGAAATCTCAGACGAAGCATCTAAACCGTCATACGGCGCACCAAAAAACACACGGATAAGTAACCACGCCATCGCACTGACTGTGAAATGGTCACGGCCGAGAAAGCTGAATGTGGTAAGGAATCCGACATAAAGAATGACAATCTAAAATTAGCATGGCAATAATGTCTTAACACAAGAACGTACGATGACCAAAAATTTCATGAAATCTTTTGTCATTTGTTTGAGACATGGTAGAAGGGTACCGAAATAAGGCGACATTGACAAGGCAGAGAACACTCTTGGGACGAGCAGTAGCGCTTCGAGAGAGAGCACGTCAAATGCGATATGGGCATAATACTCTGTAAACCCTGGCAAAACGCTGACCAGTCTGACAATGAAAAAAGTCAAAAAGATTGCAATCATGCAGAGATCGAACGCGCTCCAGTAATCAGACGCATAGTACCTAATACTACCGGACTCGCGAACTTGACCTATTTCTTCATACACGAAACCGGCAAACCAAACGTCAAGTGCAATTTCCAGTGCTGTGATGTGTGTGACTGTTCGTTCAGTCAAGACAGCGTAGTACAGAGCAAGAAGGACGACGTAATTGACCATCATAAAAAAAACACGGTACTTTGGAACTCTGAGTCTAGAATAAATATCATTTCCGGGCCGACGCGGGTTGTAAAACATTGCCTTCTTCTTAGACTTGACCGAGATACTGTCCCAAAACACGATCCGGCCTTCCCAGATTGAAGAGATGATTTGCTCGACTGGACGTGACAGCAAGAACTTCTTTGCATCGCCCAAGATGGCAAGTTCAAGCGCACTAAGTCCAACAGCAGATTCAGTTACATACGGTGTTCCCTCTTGTCTCTCCAGATCAAACGCGTCAATCAAAGGTGTTTCTTCAGACGGAGTTGGTAGAGTTGGCGGTTTTCGTGGAATTTCATATGTAACGTATTGGATCAACTGAGCCTTATCAAATCAGCATATGTTTAATAAATAAATTAAAAAAAAAGCATACCTCAGATAAGTGAGAAGAGTACCTGATTGCGACCAGTTCAGCTGTGTACGCTCTTGCTTCGTGGATCGCCCGGTCATCTTCTTGAATTGAGAAATCTAGTCTTGCGGCTAAAAGCGCAGCAATGATAGCAGGATGTTGTGTTTGCTCGAGAGATTTGACTAAAGAAATGTTAAAATACAGTAATTATCAGGAGAAACAGGAGACATTACCGAGCGGTCGAATGAGATGAGTCGAGAAAGGTGGACCTCGAAGCTGCTCATAAGAGTACGGGGAATCTACAGTACGAGCAATATGAAGTTCGATTTGGTATAGCAAAGAAGAAAATGGAAGACTGTCATCAAAGACCGGAAAGGGTTGAGCTTTGCGGTCCATTTCGACTTCTCTCTTGGTACGAGATTATTGCTGTGATAATCACGGGGAATGTTGATGTCGGAGATGTAATCAGTATGGCATTAATTTGGGTAAATATATACAGATATATTTGATACATTTTGCAATTTCTAACGGCCCCAGAATAACCCTGACTTACGTAGACATTGAATAGTCTATCTAGCTATATTATAATCTATTGTGGTCTTTATACAGTCATGCGAACATGAAAAAAAATCGAAAACACGACAAAAAAATATTAGGCGGGAAGGTCGTCTAATGCTTGGAGAAGTACTCGAGCGATCCCTTGGGGTCAGGCTTCATGGTGTCATCACCCTTCTGCCAGTTGGCAGGGCAGACCTCACCATATTCGTCAACGAACTGGAAGGCATCAAGAAGACGGAGGGTCTCTTCGACGTTACGTCCAACAGGCAAATCATTAATGGTGATTTGTCGGACGTCGCCCTGTAAATTGTCAGTGTTACGCTTTAGCTAGGAAGTGCATGAAATTACCTTAGGGTCAATGATGAAGATTCCACGGAGAGCAACACCCTCATCCTCAAGAAGAACACCATAGTCCTTAGACAAGGTGTGGTTCTTGTCAGAGATCAAGGGGATGTTGACAGGGCCGAGACCACCATCCTTACGCTCGACGTTAGTCCAGGCAAGAAGCGAGTACTCCGAATCGACGGAAGCAAACGCAATCTCGGCACCACGCTCCTTGAACTTAGGAGCAGCATCAGAGTAAGCGATGATCTCAGTAGGACAGACAAAGGTGAAAGCCATTGGGATGAAAGCGAGGACTAAACAGTAAGCGAATAATAATTAATTCAATCAAATAACACATACTGAACCACTTTCCCTTGTAAGTGTCAAGGGAGACATCCTCGAAAACACCGTCAATGACAGCGGTCTTGTTGAAAGAAGGAGCGGGTTTTTGAACGAAGACAGTCATTATGGAAAGATTAATGATGGAAGATGGCGAAGAGAAAGGATGGCGATAAGGCTGTATATAAAGACAGTGTGTATGCCAAATAAGCATAGTGTGTTGTGGCATAAATGTGTATATAATACATTGATTACGGCAGATATACTTACATATATTGATTGCTAAACGTCGATGGGCCAGACCCCGAGCTGATTCTTAATCAAAGATTTCCTTACTAAATGAGAGACTAGAACAGAACAAAATATAAGACAGCTAGAGATTTAAATGAAAATAAACAGTTTTTTTTATTTTTTTATTTAAATCAAGTCATATTGAGTCAATTGAGTTGGTTCATGCATTTTGGTCCATTTATGTCATTGGTTATAGAGATGAGCATCTATTTGTCCCATGTATTATGTACCACATTATACCCATATACATCCACATATATACACATATATCCGATTAATATAAACACAAATCATCACAATAAAATGATAATTCAATCAAAATAATCACGAAAATACCGGGATTCGGAATAGAGCCATCCGAGCCGCTTCATTTGGTGCGGCTTCATCTGATTGGTGAGAGGCGTATGTATGCACAATGAACTCATCGGGGCGTTTCAAAGCGCGGTTTAAATGGTATTTAAATACCACTTAACAGTTCCTAATTAGGACATTTTAATCACTTGTCGGATTCCTTGGATTATAGTGATCGTATTCATCTTCTGTTGCACTGTCACTGCTTTCATTTGATTGAACTGCTTTGACTCCAATCTTCTTGAACTTTCCAATCGATTTAAATCCAGCATTCTTAGTATTACTCTTGCTCTCAATCGATATCGTTCTCATTCCTGATTCTTTTTCTTCTTTTTCTCTTCGTTGTGCTGTACTTGAATTGTCACGTTGCATATGACGTAGTTCATTATATCTCTTTATTCGTGTTAATATAGTTGGACTGCACTATCCAATTCACCAACCTTTCTATGCTGATGCTCATAACTATTTGTATGAGTCTCATATTCATCCATTCGACTATATCCCTATTCAATTGAGTACGTACAGGGCAGAATACAACACAATACCTACTTTTTGACATAAATCACAGTAAAAGGCTCTCAATGCTTGTTTAGCTGCTTCAGTCTGCTTAATTAGTCACTTCCTCTCATTCAAACTGTTAGAACTAACCTTCGGAGCTGGATTCGCCGTACTTCTTCTATTTGTTCCAATCTATTTTTTATTATTTACTTCATTATAAATCAATTTAGACCTCACATACAAAATTCCTTGACATTTTATTGCATTTGTTGTTTCAAAACTGCGTCAGTGCGGCGACAGATTCTTCACCAACTCCAAAGAATTCACTTCACCACAACGTCAACAACAACAACAACAAGACAAAATGCCTCGATCAACAAAGAGAAACTTTGATAGCATGTGCTCACGTTTTAGAGTAGAGAAGAATGAAACTCTGCTCATCCCACCTCAACAACAACAACATCAACAACAATCTGAACAGCCTAAACCACAAATCCCGGTCCAGCTTAATAACGAGACCAACTCTCAAGCATGGTCAAGTGTCGGCCCAGTCAAAAAACAGTCTGAATTGACCTCGACATTTAGAATTGTCGCTCTTTATCCTCAAAATCTGGAAGACCCGCAATTTGTCGATAGTTATGGCGCTTATAGAGATTCAACAATGCCACCAATGACGTCTCTCATCTCAACTTTCCCAGTCAGAACAATCCAGACCGGGCAAATGAACCAATCACTTAATATCATGTCTTGACTTCTTGATTCAAGAATCCAGGTGCTTCTTATGTTTATGCGTTATTGTTGTCATACTTCGGCGTTTGGGTCATCATTGTACACATACATATATTATTATAAACTTAAAATACTACAACTGAACATCATGCTTGCTCATTCACATAGTGTAGCTTTAATATACATTGTACTATACAATCAGCTTAAAAGCTTGGCCTCTAATATCTCATAAGCCATGCGTCGTCTCAGAATAGGCATGTCCCGCTGAGAAAACGACAACGGCCCGTCTCGCGCCAGAACCTCAACAGTCTTACATGTAAATACACCACAGTCGTATCCATTTTCTTGCATCGGCGAGTCCTTAGACACATACTCGCTCCACCCAGCAACATCATTGATCATGGCGTTTTGGGTCGCAGCCTCGTTGATGACATATTCACGCAAATATCTAAACGCGTTACCAGGCCCGCCACCTAACGAGTCGTAGTACTCAAACCGCTTCTTGAGAAAATTGACAACGCTGACACACCAATGAGTGCTATGTACGTTAATCGGCACAAAAAGGTAGTCTGTGTCTGCTAATGCAAGCTGCTTGCGCTTTCCCCATCGTGCAACACCTGGATATCCTTTGCTCGACAGCGTTGTGTAAAAATGCGTTGTCCACGCAAACGACCGCGGATAAGTCCTATCATTTGCACGCTTGTCTTTACTCCGTTGAGTAACCAGTGCTAGATAAAAATCAATTACATTATCATTCAACCACCGCCTGTCTCCAAGCGTTTGAATGTCTCCGGCAGAAATATCAATCCTAAACGCAGAACACAACGTTCGCGAACCGTCTCTGATATGCATTGCGTCATCAACCTTTCGCTGCTGCATCACAGACAGTGGAATGATTAACTCCTTCCTTGGCCGACGCATCTCCTCAATCGCCTTCGCTCGCTCAGCCCGCCGCTGTTGAATCGCTTTCCATGATGGAAAATCAGTCGCGTTGCCTTCGCTAATAAGTTGTCTTAGCAACTCATCCACACTCTGTGACTCCGTTATGCGTAGCGACCGATTCCGCCGAACTTTCGGCGTAGGAACCGCAGGCGACCCATTATCAATCATCGTCCCTTTCAGCCCGTTCATCAGTCTGTTCCGGACACTAGTCAATCGGGCAGAGTCACGCATCGAGTCTGCTCCATAAGCCACAAGCGTCGTCCGTAGTCTTTCGCCGCTGCCAAGTTTCTTGAAGGGGCTTTTGTATTTTGTAATTCTAGACGCGGAATAAACTGGATACACACTCGCCAGACTTACAGCGCCAGAATCAGTCATTTTCATCAGTGACGGCGTCTGATATCGTGATGCTCCAAACCTCAGCTCTGCCTGTCGTCGCCGACGTAACTGCTCAGTAAGTCTTCTCTTTCTTACTACCTTGCCGTTGTCGCCAACCGAAGCAGTACCGTCTATTGAAGCATTATTGTTGGGTAAATACGTGCCGTAAGGTGCAATTTCTGGTTTTGACATTGTACCCACATGATCTAACTGTCGTATATGTGATTCCTCAGGCTCATTACTTTGTTCCGTTAGGAATTGAAATTCCTCTTTACCCGTTTCGTCATTCGTTTCTTCCCTTCCTCCTGGCGCTATTGGTACTTCCGGCTGTTCATGTATCTCTTGTTCTCCTGGCTCATTATAATATATGCTATGAAGATCACGACGTAATGATTCGTACAGTGTATCAAACCTATTCACCATCCAATTGCACCATTCACTGAAACTGCGCGGAATTCCACCAATCTGATTCTCACTCATCGCACTTCAACTGCTCCATATTCTTGTACCACCTCTGATCTACATCCTAAACAAAAACTATATAGGGTTAGGGCTATACATGTTCACGAACCCCATGAACTCCTGACTCTCGGTGTTGTTGTATATATCAATCAACATCTTGCGATGGCTGTCAGGCCCAGCATTCAACCGCTGCCAAATTCCGATTTTGTGACTGGATATCCTGGAATTGCCGACACAGATGTGCGTTTGCTTACATACATTATGACAAATCACTAACTCTTCCAGCCGGCAATTGCAGGTATTGTTGAACTTAGGTCGCGAACTGCCGGGCTGCCGTTCAAAGTGAGGTCTGTCAGTCTAAAACTTTTGCGCAATGACGAAATATTCCGACGTATGGGCCGGTCAACGAAATTTGAAACGTCGTACGCTGCGGTTGTTCTATTCACCGAGCAAAAGTACGGCTCTGAATATCTGGCCCTGGATTTGCCGTTTTTGTACAGTCTAAATTACGACGGAGCAGACTTGCCATCAAGTATCAACGATCCAGATTATGTAAAGATGGAATACACGCTTGAACTGACAGTCGAATCAGACTCTTATCCCGCGCTCAAACTTTCGCGCCCGGTCTCAATCATGAATTACTCCTCCAAACGTCTCAATTTAAATAGAATTGAGGTTGCGTTTTCAAACTATTGTGGATCGCGCGAAATTAGAGGCCGCTTATCGTCAGACTGGTTCGGCCCTGGTGACGTGGTCAAACTGCATACCCACGTCACAGAGCATTCTTATACGCGAAAGACAATCGAGATCAAGCTTATGCTCGTGCGTGAACTTTATATTGGCGACAGCAAGGAACCGACAAAGACAGACACAATTTTAGGGACGGAGTTTTGGCAAAAAGCCAACGATGGCCTTGAGTTTGCGTTCACGATGCCGTTTTCACCGTCGTCATCTTATCCGGACGGTCCGAACGTCGGCATCAATGCGTTTTCAATCGAGTCGCGTGAGTTCAGTATTCGATATGCCATCATTCTTAGATACAAATTTGATACAGAATTGCTTAATTTGAGAGTTCCGGTTAAAGTCTCGCCATTCCCCGACCAAGTCTGCGAACCTCTATGGAAAGCTATCTGCGACGCGGCCGCGAGCAGGCACAGTACAATTCTTCCAGAAGACACAATTATTCGAGCACAAGATGATGTGTCTGCTTTGAAGACGCTCAACTTCGTCTTGAGGAACGGCAACAGCAGGATCGTTATTGAATAAGCTACAAATGGGTAAATGCTGATTTTACTTGTGTGGCCAGGCACGTCCTTCATATATCTAAGCCAGTCCTTGATGGAAGCTTGCTAGACTTTTAGATGCGAGCAGTTACTCGCCAGTAGTTTGGGCTCAAAAATTATCAGTCTGGGATCAATCCGTAATAACCCTACTATGTATTTTACAAATATGCCAGAGACTTTGTCAACAGATATCTATTGGTGCACTTCATAACTTCTGTTTGTTATTTTCGTTATGTTGGTTTATAGAGAACCGAAAATACACGCATCAGCATATTAGAGACTTCAAGTCATTTACAATTTGCGGTTAATTCACAACTACTGCCTATTATCATCGTCGCAAGTCCTGTCGACGCTGACGTTGAGCCATGGAATTGACTGTCTTCAAAGCTTGGAGCGCCGCTATAAGATATATTTTAAGCTTATCGCTGAGTTTGTGTGATTGAGTCTTCTCAAAGCTGGCCGCTTAAAAACGCAAGCAGAACTGAAATGGGAAACTGAGTTCAAGTTCAACACTTCTTCCCACCATAAGCTGCAGTGATTGAAACACTAGTCTGAAGACAACTTTTTTTTAGTTTTCAGAGATCAAGTGTGTGATATAATCAGTCACGGAAAGCCTAGCGAGAAATATATACAAATCAGCATTCTAATAACCGTTCCGGTCATTATCAAATGGATTCTAACGCGCTCAGGCTTTTGCGTCATGTGAATGCCATATTCCTTCTAAACGAACATTTTTTGCGCAAATTCCCCGCGACTTTTGAATTCACTGCGATCTAAGAAAACCAAAAAGCCGCATATCAGACTCAGTTGACTGGTTCGCATAACTTATCACATAATTTACTCAAATCTCATTATCATATAACTATATGTACAATCCTAAAATTATATAGAACTACAGCTCATCGTGATCCGGCATGTCCTCATCAAACTCATCACCGGATCCAGGTGCGCCGCCAGAGTACAACTTGGACGTGATTGGATAAGCAGTTGATGACAACTTCTCCCGCTGCTCGTCAAAGTCCTCTTTCGACGCAGTCGCTGCGTTCTCGTCTAACCAGTCAAGAACTTCCTTAACCGCATCAACCAATGTCTCCTTGTCCTCCTCCGAGATCTTGCTACCGAGTCCGGTCTCAGTGTCATCATTAACCTGATTCTTGAGCGAGGCGGCATAATTCTCTAGCGAGTTTCGGGCTTCAATCTTCTCACGAAGCTCCTGGTCCTGCTCGGCATACTTCTCAGCCTCCTCCACCATCCGGTCGATCTCTTCTTTGGTCAGACGGCCCTTGTCGTTCGTGATTGTAATGCTCTCAGACTTTCCAGTACCCTTGTCAGTCGCGGAAACCTTCAAGATTCCGTTTGCATCAAGCTCGAACGACACCTCAATTTGAGGAACACCGCGGGGCGAAGGTGGAATACCAGTAAGCTCGAACTTGCCCAACAAGTTGTTGTCCTTGCAGAGCGTGCGCTCACCTTCATAGACCTGAATCAAAACAACAGGCTGATTGTCGGCCGCAGTCGAGAAAATTTGCGACTTACGTGTAGGAATGGCCGTGTTTCGGTTAATCAACTTGGTCATTACTCCACCAGTAGTCTCGATTCCAAGAGTAAGTGGGTTGACATCGAGCAACACAATGTCCTCAACACCTTCCTCACCAGACAAAATTCCACCCTGGACAGCAGCACCATATGCAACAGCCTCGTCAGGGTTAATACCTTTAGAGGGCTTCTTACCGTCAAAGTACTCTTCCAACAACTGCTGAACCTTGGGAATTCTAGTTGACCCACCAACAAGGACAATGTCGTCAATTTCGGTTTTCTTGAGGCCGGCATCCTTCAACACTTGCTCGACAGGCTTGATTGTCTTCTTGAACAAATCGTAGTTGATTTCTTCGAACTTGGCACGGGTCAAAGTCTCAGAGAAATCAATGCCATCATGGAATGCCTCGATTTCTATTCTAACAGACATTTGCGAGGACAAAGTACGCTTGGCCTTCTCGACTTCACGCTTAAGCTTGCCCAAAGACTTGGGGTTCGTAGTAATATCAACATTGTTCTTCTTGTTGAAGATCTTAGTGAAGTGACGGATGACTCTGTTATCGAAATCCTCACCACCAAGATGAGTGTCACCAGCAGTCGCAAGAACTTCAAACACACCAGACTCAATCGACAGAAGCGACACATCAAAAGTACCACCACCGAGATCGTAAACGATAATTTGACGCTCACCTTCACCTTTGTCAAGACCATAGGCAATGGCTGCAGCAGTAGGCTCGTTAACAATTCTAAGGACGTTCAAGCCGGAAATAGTTCCAGCATCTTTGGTAGCTTGACGCTGAGCATCGTTGAAATAAGCAGGAACAGTGACAACTGCATGAGTAACTTTCTTGCCCAAGTACGATTCAGCAATCTCCTTCATCTTTCCAAGAATCATTCCCGAAATTTCTTCAGGTGTGAAAGTTTTCTCTTCATCAGCAACAGTAACTTTAACGACGGGCTTGTTCTCCTTTGACTTGACAGTGAATGGGAAATGCTTCATATCTGCCTGAACATCCTTGTCATCAAACTTACGTCCAATGAGTCTCTTGATGTCAAAAATTGTGTTTGTAGGGTTTGAAGCGGCCTGATTCTTTGCGGCATCACCCACCAGTCTCTCCTCAGATGTGAAAGCGACGTACGACGGTGTAATACGGTTCCCTTGATCGTTTGTAAGGATCTCGACTCTACCTGATTTCATGACACCGACGCAAGAATAGGTTGTGCCTAGATCAATACCAATGACTATGAACTGTTAGCACAATTGAAAGATCACACTTATATTCTCGTGATTCTTCTCACCTGTTCCGTATGATTCGACATCGTCTGCCTGAACTCCTTTAAAGATAAAAGGAGCCGCGACAAGAACAAATGCATAGATCAGGACTGACCATGAAATAAGTGTCTTTGAATACAATCGCGCCATAGTAAAGATGGTGAACTTGATCAAACAGAAGAGAGAGCGAAGGGGTCGTCGTTTTATAGCGCGGCCCATCAAAAGAGGCCACAGTGGCTTTTCCCGTTGTGCTAACTGTCAAAACTTCGACATAGTTCCATAGCCCTTACCCTTATAATTATGTAATGCTAATTACTCCAGCGGCTCACCTGAATTCATCAGTTTGATCGTTCCCATTTTTTTTTGGCCAACACTCAGTCAAACAATGGACGAACGAACTCAGAAGGCAACGGCGACCTCTGCTACATTAAAACGAAACTCGTCGAAGCATTTTGTTGTTACTGCCTCAAACACCCGCCAACATCCACATACGCGTAATCTATCTTATGGCAAGGGACTGAGTAAACTAGGGAAGCTCACTCAGGCAGATGAAGTAGCTTTGCTGAAGAAGTCAAAATCAACTGATTCATTTGCTGCGTCTCGTCGTGCTGGAAGTTCGCTTGCTCTTGCAAAGCGAACAAATTCCAAAGCAAATCTTACGTCAAAGAAGCCCGCCATCAAGACTAAATCAGAAGACTTTGAAGATGCAAGCAACGAAAGCGACAACAGTGGCGATGATGTTTTGTCCATTAAGGTCACTCCGAGGTCAGCTTTAGGCAGAGAAATGAAAGACGCAGATCAACGCGTTTCGGCTGCTCTTGCACAGACGACCGATCCGAAAATATCATCATCTTCTGCCCCAACGTCAGACACTTCATCAATGAAAAATGCACCAATCATTGCAAAAGCCCGTGATTTACCTGAGACTGCAGATGCTGCGACTCCGGACAGTGTCGATTCGAACGCACCTGTTCAGTCCAGATTCATCGACGACAGTAGGGCGACTTCAATCTCCACTTCAAACGACAGTCACACCCCTAGTTCACCTCCTACGTTCACAAGGCGTACAATAATTACAGATGCAGAAGCTTCGGCGGCAGCAGAGGCCGCCGCTGCTGCCGCAGTGGCTGCAGTAGCAAGTGCAGGCTCGTTTCCGGTCAATGGTGCCACTTCACTTGCAGACATAGCTGCTGCTGCTGCTGCTGCAAGCGGTAGTCGTACCCAGCAACGCATATGGTTAAGACGGGTTGGTCTTGAGCCAGAGGAAGAAGAGTCTCGACGGCGCACTACAAGGCGAGGCGGTGAGCACGTTGACGCTCTTTCTAAAGAACTCAAAAACGTTAAGCGTTATCGCGATCCAGTCGTCGAGTCACTAGAACGTGTTCGTGTTCGTGTTGTTGCTGCTTCAGTAGGGCTAGGCGGTGGTGCGACACAAGGCGTAAAATCTAAATGGTTTTTTGCAGGTGGCAATTCAGATGAACAATTTGCTGCTGCGCTTGTCAAGTCGCACGACAGAGATCGCTTGAATGAACGGTATAACGACCGCAGACCTCCACAGCCTGCAGATATCGCGATGGCTTTAGAACGGCTGTGGTCTGGTCGATGGAGATTGGTTGACGATGTACCTGAACCCACCAACGGAGTTTCAAGTAATACGAGTGTTGTCGGCAGGCGGCAATAACTGTTTTCTACATGTAATTTGCATCGGGTTGGCGTTAGTTTGTTACAAAATATCTAATATTGAAAACTGGTCTTTTTCGGTCCATCCAAAACCTACAATACAATCCAAGGCTCAACAAAGCGACAGAATCGTCAAACCCCAAAAATACAAGCACGTACACTAATCAGAATCCGCACTGATTAGGAAATTGGCGGTTGTCCAGCGGCTGTGGCATAAGCCCATTCTGGATCAAAAACTGGAAGTTCCACGCTAAAGACGCTTCGGTTTTCCAGCACCAGAATATCCAGCCGAGACCCTGCTCGTACGCATCTAACTGAGCTTCAATGTACTGTCTTACGTTGACTTTATCTGAGTCAGACCACGCGGCAAAATTGTCTTCGTTTGCGCAAGATCCAATGTAGAATGAGTTTGGAAACGAATTGTCGTATCTGGCTCCGGTGCCGACTCCATTAAGCCATTTTGTCTTTAGGAATAATGAGACCTGCTCAGCAACAAACAATAATAAAACTTACGCAGTCAGTTAGAGCAGCACTCCATTCACCAATAATTGTCCAAAGACTATTGCCTTTAATGGCTTGGCCCTGGCCACATGCAGCAGAAATGTGATCACCCTGGTTACGAGAAAGCTCACCAGGAGAGAAAACTTGGTACTTACAATCAGATTAGAAATTATAATGCAAAGTAAACTTACAGCATGATGGTCCAACATAACATGGAAATATTCGGGATACGGCATGAACCCATTCCAGGTTGAGTAGTCATAAAACGCGTCATGAATGGCAAGCATGATGTCTGACCCTGCGTCGACGCGTAGCGCGTTGTAAGAGTAACCATAGTAATCCATGATTTGCTGCTGATCGAGTCTGGGTCCAAGAGGTTCGTTAACTGGTTGAATAGCAACAACGACGTCGTTCCATTGAGTAGCAGCATACGTGGCCATGATTTGCGAGATAACACTCTGAGTCAACTGAATGTTTTCCTCAAGTTGCCAGTCGTAAGAATCTCTCAATCCGGAGTTATCAAAGCCGTTCCTGTAATTTATTAGAGCGCAAAGTAGCGACTTAGGTGACTTGACTTACTGCGACCCAGGTGCGCCGTGAAGGTCAATCCAGGCGCGGAGATTATATTGTCGACACCAGTTCAAGGCTTGTTCAAGATACTGAACCTGGCCTTGGACATATGGGTCATCATCCTTAAGTTGGAATGCCCAATATCCAATTGGAATACGAACGCTAATTTATTAATATATTCTCAAACTAGAAGGAGTGAACGTACTGATTCAGGCCTGCTGCTTGCATTTGGGCAAAATCATCAGCAGTCATCCAAGTAGCCCAATGATTTTGGAGCTGAGCAAGACAAGCATCTTTTCCTAATAGCTGACAGAAGTGATATTCATCAACAGGAGTATCAGCAGGGTCGAATTGTTCAAATAAAGACAAATTAATGTATCTTAAAAGGTCAGACAGTTACCAAACATGGTCCGAACAGCAAAACATACGGTTCAAGGACGAACCAACCACCCAAATTGACTCCTCTCACTTTATCACCAAGTCCATAACCAAAGTTAAGCCAGCGACGAGTTGGCCTTAAACAAGAGTCAGTAAATAGTGCAACTACACCGAATTGAACACATACTGTGCCTCATTTTGAACAGGCAAAGCGAGTGCTATTGTAATGAAAGTAATGAGACTAATTAAACTAGACAGCATTATTATTTCAGTGTATTAACAATAAAGAATGACTGTTTCTTAAATACAAAAACACAAGATAGAAAGAGAGAAGAAAGGACGATAAGAGATTTGAGACGCGACCGGTGCGATGTTCGAATCCGTCGTCAGAATCCAAACGTGCACAGTTCAACAAACGTTTACGGTTATGCACGTGCATCATTCAAATGACGGGATGAACACTGACTAGCGCTGTTCACAAAATACTAGCGTGAAAGTCTATGTTAATGGTCTAAACTAAAATGGTAATAGAATTCAGGTACTATTAAGTAAACCTTATCATTTAATGCAAGGTGTACGTACCCACATTCCAATTCCAATCGCATAGCCCTAACCCAAAGATATGTAGAAATTTTAAAAAAATAAAGCCTCACGGGGGGGTCGAACCCCCAACCTTGAGATTACAACTAAGTAATTCTTAAGAGTCTCACGCTCTGCCAATTGAGCTAGCAAGGCTAATCTCAAATTTTAAAAATTTCTGGGTTTCTATGTACCTTTCTTCTAAAGTATTTGCCCACCCGAATTGTTTTCAGATCAATTAAAACAAAACAGCTAAAGTAGTAATGTTTTGCATAGATCCTTCAAGCGAGCTATGAAGAATTAACTTTTTTAATTTTGACGCTGTCAGAAGGTATGATTTCCAGTTCCTCTTTTGTCATAAGGGTCTCCATTGCTTAGAACTAGCGGCTATTCACTTATTAAGCTGATGTTATTTTCTTATTTGTATTATTTATAATTCTATGACACAAATAAATTATTTTAGTAGAATGTTAATTTCGTGATTTTGAAACTATATTTGGCAACAGCTTATGGATTTGTTCTGGGCTTTTGTGCACCGAGCACAAACTTTTAGTTCAGCCGTACATTCCACATACCCCGCCAAATCAATAACACAAAGAAAACGCCTCTTCTCACCAATGACTTCATGTGACTGAGACAATTGTCATTCCAGTCAATTAAAATAAGCAACAGTTTGAGTCAGTCGTTATCCATCAGAAGACTTCAATTTGAACACGCGTCAACGCTTACCCTCAAATAGGTTTAGTACATATCTGATGATTTCCGGATTAAGAAACTAGTCAACAGTTGTTCCTGAAATCTTCTATGCCGACTTAGTAATCCTTTTCTTCATAAATTTCAGTTTTTTTTGACAAGTCTAACATAAAATTGAAATTGAAAGTTTTGTTTCTATCTTAATGTCCTAATTTACTTTGTCGTCTTTCATTTAATAACAATGGGAAAGCTTTTATCTGTTGTTCGTCCGTATTAATTCTGAAAACAGTAATTTAATTTGGCAGATGGCATTTGACAAAATTTGAGACTTTTAAGCAGTTTGACTCGTGATGATTGACAAAAAAAAATGCTGGTTAGTATTAAACAGTCTTTCAGATATAAACCCCACAATAGCAAAATCACAGTAGTTGCGGTGCTAGCCCTATTTTGGATTGCATAGTACAGAACTGGTATAATACCAACGAGCTCAAGGTCACACAAACCTGCCACGTCCGCTCCGCGCCTTTCGATCTGCCAGTTACTTCTCCCTTCTCAACACATCATCACTGCCAAAACACTCTGCCAACTCATGACGCTCATCTTCGCTGATCTCATTAAAAATTTTATCCATCCAGGATCTTGACACTCCACAAACTGTTCTACTCACTTATGACTTCCACCGCATCAGATCAAGAACGCAAGCACCACTTCCCTGCGTCAAGACGCGTCTCTGCCATGTCTATTAATCACGCCCATCCATCAAATACCGTCGATATGTATCTTTCGCCCATCCATAATCGCTCTTATTAGCATCAAGCATCCAGAGTATCCTCATTCAAAGACAAACACCCAGATCGCAATTTTTTTTAATTCTGACTTACTATAAAAAGCGTGACTTAATACTGATAGCAAGATCAATCGATCAATCGATCTACTGATTTATCCATTCATGCCCCTGTCCATCCTTGTAACGCAGTGAAATTGTAAACATTTTGGCCATCTTTCGGCCTGGGCCTATCTATTTGCAACGATGTCAAGCCATATCGCGATGCTTTTGGTTCTGACCAACCTACACTCCTATCTCGCTACAGATCGAGTCCAGTCAAAGCAGTTCACATGTCAAAGTCATCCATTCATTTAACCTGCAGACGTTCCTTCTCCCCACCTTATAATGCGGTTCATCTATCCTCTCTATCCTCTCTATCCTCTCTATCCTCTCTATCCTCTCTGTCCTCTCTGTCTTCTCTGTCCGTCCTGTCTCTCTATCCTGTTCTGTTCTAAAAGTTCTGCCTTAACTGTTCATACTGTCCTACTGTCCTGACTGTTCTTGCTGTCTGACTGTTCTGTGCTGTCTGAGGTGTCTGTTCTTGGCGTCTGTTTTGTCTATATTGATGTCTGTCTGTCAACCCAATTCTGTTCTGACTATTCTGTCTCACGTCTGTATTGTCTGTTCCGACTGTTCTGCATTTCTTCCAATTGCATGTGTGCTTGCTGTTGTATCTTCTCTGTCTAGTGCTTCTTTGTTGTGTGTCTCTCGGTATTTACAGCTCTATCTGGCCTTCTTATTCGAATTGCAACTCTATTCTGTTTAGTCTCCTCGTTCTAGATATTACGCCTTCTTTTTTTAGTTCTGCCATCTATTCTGTTTGTCTTGTTTTGTTGCCTGTTTGTTTTTTCGGTATCGATTGTAAAATCTATGCTCTTTTCAACTCTTCTCCCTTTGCAACTTTCCCCCCTCTGTTTGTGCCGTCCGTAACGCTGACCTATTTGATTGCTTAGTAGGCATTAATCGTTCTATCTATCTGATCTGTTGCGGCTGCACCTTTTCACTTTCTCTTGAACTAAGTTATATTTCCTGTTGTGCTTAACTGTTTTGAGTTATCCATTTTTTTGTATCTGTTTTGTATCTGTTTTGTATCTGTTTTGTACATTCTGCTCGTCCTCTATTCCTGTCATTGGCCTTGTTAGCTAATCAAGTTTATGCTGTCTGTTTTTATGCTGTCCATTCTGTCCATTCCGAGTCAGATCGATCTGTTATTTCTTTTCCGACAATTAATTCTGCCTTTCTTCTAATGTATTTCATTTGATGAAATGCTGAATGTGCCAACGATGTCGTCAGTCCTCTTAGTTCGGACTCTACCACTCTTGTTATATCTGCTCTGACTATTGGCTATACTGATAGTATTGCTTGTATCGACACGACCATTATGTCTTCTAGGATTGTTTGGCATAGCTTATATAGCTGATTTTCCTGGTTCGCGTTTTTTCTTAAAGTATTACTTGTTATTTAGAGTGTGCTCTCTACAGCGGCGTTCTGTTTGTCCAAACCAGACAGACTATTCTTGTTACTGGCTGTTACTGAAATACTTATACCGCCTTACTGTCTGCTGTGTCTGATCCTGCTGTATTGCCTCAACGCTGTATCAACTGCTGCTACCATCAATTTCTTAACGTTATATATGTGCTATATGTACGTAATGGATCTCGTGTGTCCAATTTACACCGAAATTTCTGAATGCTGTCTGGCAGGAGCGGAAATCTGATATTTAATTGAGATAGACTACGCATATAATATTGCTGCTGCAGAAGTTATCGTAAATGCTCTTAGTATTGATAGTTCCTGAACCAGCAATCCTTCTCGGTTCCGCTATTTTGACATACCATTAGAGCGTTCGTTTGCGCTCAGCAGCTGAGTTATTATGCATTCAAAATGCATCAGCCAGGTCTATATAATGCATGCGTTTTGAACTATTGTTTGCCTGGTCTTCTCTGTGCAAGCTTTATCCACTACCTTTACTAGCATGCCCCAGTCTCTTTCTTCGCTGTTTCTGTCAATGTCCTGACCGATTCATAGTTCGTTTTCTGGCTAAGTTCTCACAGCAGCCAGAACTGCATATTTCATTTAAATTTAAAAATTGACACTAGCTCAGCTAGCTAAAACAATCTTGCACACGCGCTATCTTTGTTCGTGTTATCAGTGATGTCACTGTCTGTCTTGATAACCGCCAGGATGGTCTTCTGATTCTTCTATAATTGCGTGCTGATACTACTTACAGAGCAAATTGTTTATAGTGGTCCCATAGGCGCTCTTCTGATTGACAGATCTTCAGCAACTACCCTGCTGACCTGACAAATTTTCTTATCACATCTGCAAGTTCCACTGAATATATGATTTCAACAAGACTCTTGCTACCCCACTTAGTTGAATGTTCGTTTAAGACTGAGCTCCTAGCCAACAATCATGACAATAGCTATAGCGACCATTGTGTGCTGGCATAAACATGCGCTAGCATCAAAATCACATCCGGAGCTTATTTTCACTATCACTATCAGATTTGATCAAATAGCACGCCATGACAGTTCAGCTTCTACAACGTCCAACGGTTATAGCTCAAAAATTTGCTCTAAAATTTATACATGTCTGCATTCTACTTAACATGTTCGTCTCGTGCTCTGGCTGAATTGAGGCTATTTAGGCTAAATGAATAGAATTGGTCTTTGATCTTGGTAAAATTTCTCCATCAATTGCTAGCAATACCGGTAGTAACTCTGGACCTCAGAAATTGGAATCCGTTGCCTAAAAAGTGACAGCGATATTATAAAGTTAAGGATACTAGACACCGAGAATTTGACGCATTCTAGGACGAGACTATGACCATTATAGTGGGAAAGGTACAAAGTGCTCAGCGCGATTTACGCAGCTTCAGTGTAAATCCGGATTAATGCTAATTCCAAGAGCTGATTTGTTAATCGCCGTTGATGTAAAATGCTACCAATGAATTTAGGCACATCAATTTAAGCGAGACGCAATTGATGAAAGACAGTAAGTCTATTGAATGGTGCAAGTGCCTCGTCATAGTTGCCTGCTTCACGATTTGTTCAAATCAACAAATTGTTTTTTCGCGATAACAAAACTAGGTAGCTAGTCCACCACTTTAGACTGAACTTCGTAAATTTGTCACGTATAAACCAAATAAGCTTCTTAAACGATGACATGCAAAAAGGTGTGATCCTGAAAGTTTAGCGCCAACAAGAGTATTGTGCTGGCAAGTCTCATAAACAATATGCATTGGAGGGGATAATCTGCAGTTGCTTTTTAATTCTCTTATTCAAATATGATTACTTGTGTCACATATTAGGCTTTCAGCAGTCATTTTAATAGAATCACCGGCTATATATGTCGTGTTAATTGAGGAGGACTGGTGACTCAGCACTGATCTTTTTGCCTGAAACTTTGGTTTAACAAAGCCTAATAAGCATTGTATAAATACAAAATCAGTTAGATCAGCAAGCAGATTTTCTTAGTGGCAGAAGAAAAGCAAATGGCAAGGCAGAGGTTGTGAGAGTGATCTTGGAAAAAGGACATAAAAGCTGTTCGTTAGTATTGTGAATATCGCGCCGCACACAAAGGGGCTGTTCAGAACTTGGGAAGCGAGATTTTGTCAAAATGCGAGATGTACTGCAAATGAGCAATTCTTCTACGACAATCTAACCCACATTACAGCCAGAATTTTCAGCGGAAGCTACAGCAAATATTTTTTTTTTACTTCTGAGCTGTAATGCTGTGATTGGGATCACAATTTGTAATTGAAGTTTCGACTTATACAGCACACTCTATCTTGGTTTGTAAAAACTTCCAAACTGGCTACTATAAGTTATGCTCCGAATGAAAACACCAATCTAGTTTTTAAAATTTGAATACAATGCTGCAGTAATATTTTGCGGTTTGTGTTAGAATTGATCTGATTTATTTGTCAATTTCTATTGAATAATAGTGTACGACCCAAGCTTTTGTAGACCGAAATGCCAAACTACACCGACTTCAAACCGGAGAACCTCCCGTGCTTGATAGTCTAAGGACGTCGTCTGAGTTTGCTTTAACCAAAGTCGACGAGCGATCAAATTTTGGCTCACTCAGATTTCTTTTTAAAGTCTCTGCAGTATCTTGCTTGTGCCTACCAAACCTGATATGCCAGATGAGGTGCGACAGCATGATACCAGACTCTGTGGTTGCGACAAGACAATACAACACCATTCCAAGCACGTCGGTCTTGAGCCTGACGCCATTTGCATCTGTCTGAGGAAAGAGCAAGCTGGCGAACGATAGTATTGCACCGGTGGAGTCAATGGCAAGAAACACAAAGTTGATACCAATTACCTGGCCTTGAAGATGTCCTAGTTCAAAATAAGGAGGCAGTAGCCCGACAAAGACACAGATCGCAGATAAAGTGCCAATCAGTAAAAGCGGCCAGCACGTTGGCTTTGGGTCGTCCTTGTATAGGTTCGAGTTCTGCAAGGGGATGATAACCGCGAGCTGCAGTCCTGCAGATAGCATCGCGACCAGGAGGCAAACCGTGCTAGCTTTGAGCAAAGAATACTTGTTGCCGTAGCATAAGCACTGGCAGACCGTCACCAGTGAAAGGAATGAAAAAATCTCGGCCTGTACCATGAGCGCGACTGAAGTTCGCTGCACAATGAAGTATATCCCAAACAGCATTCCGGCAGAGGCCCACAAAATAAACATTGCGGCCGTCAGGCCCTCAGTTGACTTCCGTCGATAATTGGTGTAGATTTGAGGAATAAGTTGCACGCATAGCAGTACTGTTCCCATCGTTCCCAATAGGGTCGAAATCTAAGAAGATTTTAGTACCACACTTGATAAAAAACAGCACACACACCGTATTGTCATGTTGTTCTGGTGTCATTACTTTCCATCTCTCAATGAATGAAACTACGGTCGGCTATATGATATCGTAGACACTGACAGCAATAAGCCAAAAATTGGTAATATATGTCGCTCGAATGTCATTTCTTCGTCCCGCTCTTGCCGCCCAATACTTGGTCGAAATTATCATCTCCCGCACGCCTGCGCACAGTCCCGGTTCGCACCAAGCCACAAAATTAAGGCGCGACAAGGCTGCTTAACCTTACCGCTACGAGTTAGGCACTAAACATGACGTACGGTAGCGTAACGTCTATTTAGCGCCACATACGTATTAGTCTCACCTTTATTTTTGCATAACTGTCAAAACTCAAGCATGTTCGCGACAATAATTCGGGTGCGTTTTCAAACACTGACTTCTACACGGTAAAGCTGCTATACTAGCGCCGTGACTCATATAAATAAGCAAACTCTATACAAATCATTACGCGTCTTTTCCCTTTTGCAAATGGCGTAATGACAAGAGCTCAAATTCAAGACTTCTCGTATGATTAAGCGGGAAAACTTTGCCAGATACAGAATTTAGATCCCACTGCAGAAGCTGGACGCAACGATACGGTGATACAATGCTCACACATACGAGACCCGCTCATGCAACCCCGCAATTCCAAGCTTGGGCAATTTTTGCGTAGACGTTAAAATATAACTAAACTTCTGGCAATTGGACATCTTGCTTAATGTTCTTGACAGCTATAGCTGTAACAAAGTGAGTATGTGGCAAATTGTAATTATTTTTGAAGCTTTTCTCCAAAATGACGCACAGAACCAAATGTCTATCAATTATCGCGCTTAAACACATCGGACCCTTGAAGCCAGCGCTGCGTACGCTCGTCTTGCCGCTTACCTGGTCCCCAAACCACCGTCGACCAAAAATGCACAAAACTAAACTTTGGCGGCGGGTCTGGCGATGTCCTGAACGGTATTGCGTTGTTTATAAACTCACGCTTCTTGTCATTGGCTAGAGCCCGTTCAGCAGTCTCGACCCGTTCCCATTCGCGCGCCGATGAGTCGATTGGCGTCCACTCGCCTGCCCACCATGCATCCGAGCCAGTCATTTCTTTGAGTCGCGAAATTGCTCTTTTAAATGCAAACTGCTCATCTTCACCTGTGAATGCTGAAGTTTTGGTGTAATCAGGACCTAGTTTTGGCTTGGATGGCGTTTCATGTATATCTTGATACAGCGATACGTTCGGACGATACGGACTGGACAAGTCCAAATCAACCCGAGAGTACATTTCTTGATCTAGAACGCTCTCTTCGCGGGACGTAGATTTCGTTTCGTCTGGAAAGAACAAGTCATCGGGATTTGCCTCGGCACGTATGATGAGCTTGACCCGACACTCGTATAAAGCGTCTAATAAGGTGATCAGTCTTCTGGCTTGGTTCTTCTTAATTAACGGTAACACTGGGACGTTATCTAAAATCACGGTATGAAATGTAGAGGCAATAGTAATGTAGTCAGCTCCTGCTAGTGGTACGTCGCACAACTCCGCAAACGAAAACTTCGCGACCCCGTCTTGCTGCCATGGCACTATCAAACTTCGACCGTAGACTTTAAGCTCCAAGGGAACGCCTTTGTCTTCGCCATGCACACTTTCAAGCATCTTGTTCCACTCGGTACGCCGTTGACCAGATAACCAGTACCGTCGCACAGACTCTTTGCTGGCAGAGTCATCACATAGGACCTGTCGCCAATCGGTTCCACTTCTCATGTCGAATGATACACAACGAGACTGTAATATGTCGTAAAACGATCCAAATTGGGACCGGTTAAATCCGGCCGAATAAAGCTCTACAAAGTTAGCATAGTCATCGCCAGGGACCAAGCAGTTCTACCCTTTGGAAGCCTGTTTGATGTAGCAACAACAATACCGCCCATTTTGAATATGAATGTAAATAGTGTCTGCACTATTTTGGCGGCCGCTCTAATATATCAGTCTGTGTAACTCACAATAATATACCAAAAAGCATACATATCCGGCAACATGAACTCATCCAGGAGCAGAATAGCACTTTCATCTACTAGTTCTTCAGCGATCTTCAGCAACACGTATTCATTCTGAAGCTTAAACTTCTGTTTTACAGAGTCTTGTGGCATATAGCTCAACTGTATGTTTCGTTGTGTCTCGCGGTGTATTCTACCATAAACTGACAACATGAAGTTGTGATAGTGCCATCGTCTTTTGGACGCATGTGGCAGTGATGCTGCAAACATGTCCATCAGCATTGATTTCCCACTTCCTCTATTGATGTCAGTGTATCCCTCAAGCTACAGCATAGACATACACTTCTCCGTGTACTAATAATCCCCGAGGCGCGTCAATCATTGCAATCTCATCCTCATCTGTGATGGTCTGGATCAAAGCTAGCGTCTTTCGTTCTGGCGAATACCATATCTTTGGCTGTTGCTGTCCTGTCTCTTCAAGCAATTGAGTTAGTTTCTCAATTTTTCGTTTAAAATCAGGTTTCGGCATATAATCTTTGACGCGATAGTACAGATTCTGGAACTCAAGGGCTGCTCTGTACTGTGCTTCGTCAGGCCGGATCCGGCCCGAATCTACGTAATGCCGGTATAGCACTAGCGGATCTGTGATTGTCAAACCAGTACTACTAAAAGTCCGCACATGCCGAACAAGCCCTTTACTGCTCCGTTGCATCCCGCTGACCGTAGCCATATATATCCGTTCATTCATATGCAGTCTAGACGTCTAATCATCTTCAAGCGGCTCGTTTTCATTATTTTGGATACAATATTACAGAAGCTAATGCTGTGAATAGTGTCACGCACTGAACCACAATAACGAGTTTACCCCTGAATTTGTGATCCTCCACATCTTTGCTCGACTCGATAACGTTCCTCCTCCATCACGGACAAATGTCCTTTTTGTACAAATCTGTCGCGGTCGAGATTGCGCCTTATTTGACTTCAACACTCAAATTTGAGCAAATCTGCGCGTTTCAGCCGTTCGTGCGCTGGTTCGCGAGATTGCAAAACAGTTTGACTTCCACTCCAATCTCTGGAGGCACAAACTCACCTGCTCCGACATATTACCTCCTCAAAAAGATCGACGTTACGGATGCCGACTTTTTTGGCAAAGAACAGTAAGTTTTAGTTGTAAAGAAGTACGTAATACTAAACATGATCAGGACTAAACTTGGATTTCTCAAAATACGAGCAACTGTTGAGAACGAGGCCGGTCAGCACCTACCGGGAATCGTCTTACTTCGTGGTCAAAGTGTCACGATTTTAGTTCTAATTTATCCGGAAGAATCAGTAACTGTAGATGGGTTTGACGACTCGAGAGCATTCGCAGTGTTAACTGTGCAACCTCGGATCGCCGGTGCGATCATGACTTCGGTTGAACTCCCGGCCGGAATGTTAGACCCGACAGATACGCGAGACAGCTCTGGCGGATTGTCGTTTACGGCCCAGCGTGAGCTCAAGGAAGAATCTGGGATCGAAATCGGGCGACACGAGTTGCAGCCACTGTACACTACTGGCGGCGGAGTGTATATGTCTGCTGGACTTTGCGACGAGCAGCTTCAGTTTTTTTACGTACGCAAGGTAATGCCGCAGGCTGAGATTAATGAGCTGCAAGGTAAGTTTGGCGGTGCGTCCGATGAGGCCGAACGTATTACCCTACAGGTCGTGCCATTCAATGACTTGATTTCTACAGCTACCCCAGATGCGAAAACATTATGCGCTGTAGCACTGTACCATAATCTTAAATTGTTATCTAAATATGAACATTAGATTTCAATCAATAGACATCGTAGTTGGGCTTGTTTGCTAGAATTTCCTCGCATTCGGCAACAATCTCATCAGTCAACTCGCGGTACACCTTTAGCGCGCCAAAGTTCTCAGTCAGCTGAGATGCCTTCGACGCACCGAGAATGACGGTCGAGGAATTAGGATTCTTGAGCACAAGCGCAAGTGACAATTGAGCGACAGTGCATCCAAGCTTCGCAGCAACACTACTCAACTTCCGGACCTTCTCGATCTTGGCCATTCCTTCCGGAGTTTCCAACATGTTTCTGACCCCGGCCAAATAACCTTCTGGTTTACCACCAAGACGAGTGCCTTCACCAAATCCGTCGTTGTACTTGCCAGTTAGTATACCGCTAGCCTGGTTATGTCAGTCATACATCCTACATAAGACAACTCGCATACCAAAGGAGACCAGATGGTAGTACCGTACTTGTACAACTTGTAAAGAGGATAGTACTCGCTCTCAAACCGATCACGTTTAAGCATGTTATATTCTGGTTGTTCAGCAACTGGCGCAATCAGACCGTACTTGTCGGCAATGTGATGAGCATGCTCGATCTCGAAAGCACTCCATTCAGATGTACCCCAGTAAAAAGCCTTGCCATCTTGAATAATCTGGGTGAACCCACGAACAACCTCTTCCATTGGTGTTCCACGGCGATCAGGACGATGCGCAAACACAATATCAACATAGTCCAATTTCAGTCTCTTGAGCGACTTGTCCATTCCCTTGATTCTTATAAGTTCGTGCTACTATAGGCAGAAGAAATTAACAAACCTCAATCAAATGTTTGCGAGAAAGACCTCGACCATTGACTCCAGTCTCACCAAATCCAAAATACAATTTAGTCGAGACGACATAGTCTGATCGGTTCCAACCCAATTCGGCCAATACATCACCAAAAACTGTTTCGCATTGCCCAAGTCCATAACTTTCGGCCTACTTCGTCAATACAAATTATCTGTTTACCAATTGCCTGACTCACAGTGTCAAAGAAGTTAACGCCGTGTTTCCAGGCTTCCTCAAAACATTCCTTTGTGACCTTCGCAGTATCGTCCTTCACAGTCAACCAACCTCCGTAAGACAACACAGACACTTTCATGCCCGTGTTTCCGAGAAACCTGTACTCCATATCTTTAGGATCGAAAACAGCCATAATGAATATCAATTGGATCAATTGCTAATTGCGATCTACATGGCCAATGACCCCCTTTTTATACTTCTCATCGCTGACTAAGTGCGGCTTACTATTTAGCCATTTGATAATTTACAGTTGGGTCGAACCAATGGCATTGTCGTGTATCATTCATTATTCTAGCTACTGCACACCGCAACTCTACTTTGTCTGTTCTCCTTCGACAAATGTCAGCGCATTATCCTGTGTAATGGATGCAATCGACGAAATCTTGTTGTTAAATAGCACGCCGTAAAACTTATCAGCGCTGTAAATCATCTCGTTCCTGAACGTGGTACAAATGAACTGCCCGTTCTCGCTTAGTTCATGAATCATGCTTGCAACCGCAGTCCGGTACTGTGCATCCAGATTCGCATCAATCTCGTCAAACAAGTAGAACGGCGCAGGATCACACTGCTGAATCGCAAATATCAAAGCCAGAGCGCAGAGCGACTTTTGACCGCCGCTCAACTGCTCAATCCGTTGCTGCTCATCGTTCTTGCTGTTGAACGACACGCTGATCGCAACACCAACGTAGTTTTCAACAGAATTCTCGGCCTCAGACTCAGACCCGTCGTCATCGCCCCGCATCTCAACGTCACGGTCCATCCGTCGCTGCATAATCAATCGGCCCCGTCCAGCTGGCACAAGTTTCCTAAACACCTCTGCAAATCCTTTCGAAACTTGCTTAAACGTACGCTCGATCGCTTCGTCCTTACGCTGATCAAGAACTTGAATCAATTCTTCGATCGATTCTTGCGACTTCTCGAGCTCCTGCCGTCGCTCGAGCAATGTTTCCCGCTGCCTCGTGAAACTAGTATACTGCTCAAACGCTTTTTTGTTGATATGGCTGAACTTCTTCAAATCGTCAGTCAGCTTATGCAACCGCTTGAGAACCTGCTCAGACTTGGCATGGCTGTAGTGGCCAAAAGCCTCTTCGGGCAACGCACCAAGGTCTCGAATCTTTCGGTTGATTTCGTCTTTCCGTTGTACGAGAATGCCTCGCCGAGCCATGTTCCGCTCAAGACTCTTCTGTCTTCGCTCGATCGATTTGATTTCTTCCAGCTGCTGCGCTTGCATCCGCGAGCACTCATCCTCCTTCGAACTCAGCTCAGCCTCGCTGTCTTCCACATCGGTCTCTAGCTTCTCGAGGACAGCCAATTTGCTTGCAAGTGACTGCTCCAGTCTGGCCAGCACAGCACTCACAGACGCAACATCCGACTCGCCAGCAATACTGCTCTCTAGCAGCTCCGCCTGCAACTGGTCCCGGCGTGCGTACAAAACCTGACGCAGCTCAAGTTCGAGCATAACCTTTTCCTGCTCTAAACCTGCACGTGTTGCCGCTCGCTCCCCATCTTGCACGCGCAGCGTCTGCATCTGCCGCGTAACTTGAGCCAACTGCTGCTCCTCTGCATCCGTAAGCTGTCGGTCAAACGGCGACTGCAGTTCAGCGCTTAGATTCTCAAGTTGCTTGTTGAGCGACTCCAGATTCGACATTGCAGATTCAAGCATCCGCTGCTTCGACGTAACTCCTTCCTGCAATTCTGACTCCGCAATCGTATGCGTCCGTAAACTTTCGCGCTTGGCGCTCAAGCCCTGAATCAATTGCTGCCGCTGTGCCTCAGTCTTACTCAGGTTGCTAACCGCCATCGTTACCTCCTGGTCTTTGCGCGCAACAGCCTGCTTGACCTCGACACTCTTAGCCTGCAGTTCTTCATACTTCTCACGCCAGGTTCGGGCGCCTCTGACTGCGTCAATGCGTGAATGTCGCATATCGTGATAACCACCTGTCAACACACCCTTCTTGTTGGCCTGGTCTCCTTGCAGCGTGATCGCGTTCAAATTGTGTGCACGCGCATACTGAGAACTGGCGTCAAGATTATAGCAAATGATGGTTCGTGAAAACACTTGTTCTACCGCCTTGGCATATTTCTCATCGTATTGCACCTTGTCAATCAGCGGGATTGCGTCATCGGTCTTAGGATAGCTGACAGGCTTGATCTTCAACCTGTTCAGCGGTACAAAAGTGACTCGACCCGACCGTTCTCGATTGAGCACGTCCATAATTGTACTCGCAGTCGAGTCATTGTCAACCACGACGTGGAAGAGAGAATTGCCTGCAGTGACCTCGGCAGCAACCTTGTATTTGTCATCGACTTCAATTAAATCACAAAGCGGACCGTAAACACCACTCAAGTTAAGCTGCTTCGCGATCCTTTGCACCGCCTGCAGTCCAGCACTTTGAGCCCGGTCCATCGTACCCGTGAATCGTCGCTCTGCTTTCTCCAGCTCGGCCCTAGCATTTTCAAGCGCAGACTCGGACTTTGCGCCTTCACGCCACAGTTCTTTCCGCTCATCAAGCAATACATCCCGTGAACGTTTCTGCTCAGCCTCTTGAGCCTGGATCGAGTCCAGCGTGCCCTGCGAAGATTCCAGCGCGCTTCGCGTCTCTGCAATTGACACCCGGGCCTGATTCAACTGCGCGGTCAAACTGTCCAATTGGAATTGTATGTCTATCCGAATCTGGTCTCGCTGTACTATAGTTGTCTTAATATCAGCGATATCTTTCCGCAGCCAAGCATCACGCTCTGCTTTGGTGCGAAATTGTGCATTCCGACCTTGCTTGGAGTATAATCGCTGTTGCACTTCTTCGGCTTCGGCAAGCATCTTCTTGACTTCAGTTTCCACTTGCAAGGACTGTTCAAACCGCGGTGTTAGTTCGGCAAGCTGTGCTTCCTTGCTTTGAATCATCCGCACAACTTCATTAAACTCAGTCTGTTTTCTAGTAATTGACTCTTTTGTCTCTTGCTCATTGTCTGCAACTTCTTTGAATTGCAACTCAGCTTGTGCGCGGGCGCGGATCAAATCCTTGCGTTCTTCTTCGAGCTGCTTACGGTCAACTTCAATCAAAGCCAAATGTTGCTTCAATCCTCCAATTTCGGTCTCCAAATTCTGAATCATCTGGTCGCGTTCGGCAAACAGCTCAAGTCTGTCGTCATTCGAATGCGAGTTCCGCAACCGTTCAGCTTCAATGTCATCCAGATGCGCGTTGATCTCCTTCAGCTCTCTGTCAAGTAACGTGTACTCCAAACACCGCCTTTCGCGATCTTTTTCTTGGTACTCACGCAACTCGTCTTTTTCCTCGTCCAACTCGCTCAGACGGTCGTCCAAAAACTGTAAGAGTTCGTCAATCTTCTCACGCTTCGAGTTGGACTCGTTCATGACCTTGAGCGACTCTGTCCTACGCTGTTCATAGACTTGCGTGCCTGCAACTTCTTTTAAAAGTGCTAATCTCTCTGCATCTTTTGCATTCGTTAACGCAGTGATCTGTCGTATTAGCGCGTTCCTTAATGTCACAGAGACTACGTACTCGACCCTGCGGAACAATATAGTAGGGATTTGACCTCGAGAATCCAGCTGATTCAAGCAAATTCATAACATCTGACTTGCTCGCACTCTTGCGATCGAGCGAGTACTCATCCTTTTTCAATCCGATTGTCCGCCTAAGCACAACTTCATCGCGTCCACTCTAACCCAATCAGTATAAGCTTCAGCATGAGCAGTAAATAAACGTACAGGAAATCGTGAGTCTGCATTGTCAAAAATAATTTCGACGTAAGCGCTCATGACGGCAGTGCCTGAACCTTCATGTAGCAGAGACTGCCGCTCTTCTCGACTCATATGAGTGTACGCGTCACTGAGAACGAAACGAATTGCTATCAATCAGAAAATATCCCAGGAAGATCATGTCTATATATACCAGCAAAAAAATTACTCTTGCCAGATCCATTCCGACCAACTGAATTGTCAGTAGAGACAAACAATATATTGTGTAACGTACCAATGACATTATGCCTTGGACTGAACGGATCAGTGACTGTCTGGTCTTTATACGATTTGAATCCTTGAATAACAAGCTTTATAATGTCAATGCGAGCATTTATGTTCTATATATCACTGACCTGTTTAATATGCATCTCGTGTTTGTTGTGATAAAAACGCGACAAGATCAGTTGCAATCAAAGTTTGAGTGACTGGACGCGCCAGTCCTAATTGACGCGTTTAGGTCATAAAGCTATAATGCTACTATTTATGGCATAAGTGCGTAATAATATTTTACACCGTACTCTTTACTCGATTGCATCTTGCTCGACTCCACAATCCATCGTCACTAGAACAGTAAAACAAATGTACACATTTTTACACAATCAGCCGAGTCCGGCTCAGCATGCGCCTGCACCAGTTTTGAGCTATGAAAAGATTGATAAACGAGAAATTATAACGAAAAGTCTCGGTTCTTGGGACAACATTGCGATGCGATCAATGGTTTTGAACGAAGTACGTACAATGTCACAGTCGTATTGTATTTTTTATTACTAACGATTTAAGAGCCCGGCAAGAGTGCGATTGAAACTAATGACGGCACTTGTCAATTACCCAGCACCAACTCGGAATCAATGAATAAACTACGAGAGAAAAATGCTTTGATATGGATGCAAATTATCACTATGTACAAGCAGCTTAGAACTGGGAAATGTTCGTTAGCGTAAGTAAGGTCAAACGGTCACTGTAATGGCTCGGACGTGCTACTAAGTCTGTTTAAGTGCATGTACACGTCCGTTCCATAGCTATTCGGTTAGCACTCTGTGATACATGATAGAGATGGTACATACCCTTCCATAGAAATCAATTTTAAATCTCCACCAAAATACCTAGCGTACAACCGCGAAAGCGGTAGTCCATAACCAAAACCCGCCATTGGCGCCTTGAAGTCTGATTTACTAAAATCAGGATCAAGCGAAGGTGTAGATTGAACGGTCGTATACATGTATGTCCACACAAGAGGCATTGCGCTTCGGGGAATACCACCGCCCTCGTCTGAAATCTTGATTGTAATGTCTTCTTTTCCTTCCGCCACAATTAATTTAACTGGTGGAAATTCTTCGGCTTCCGACCCATGAGTCTCGACAACTGCTCGCAGAGAGTTCTTTAATGTCTCAAACAACATATGTGACAGATGACCAGGAACGTACATAAAGTTTAAGTCAGGTTTGCACACAAGCTGAACTTTTGGTGCGTCAAACAATCCATAATAATCTTCGCAAATAAATCGAGCATTCTCGATGGCTTCCTGTGCTAGTTCACGTACGTTAGTTTTAGTGCAAATTACGCCGACGTAATTATCTCGTGCTGGTTCTTCATTAATTGCAATATGTTGACCGATTAGCATTCGAATTCCAATTCGGGACATGTAAAATCGGTCGAGAAAGGACTGGATTGTGGAGTCGATCTGCATGCGTTGTCGAGAATGTTTGTATTCGTTAATACCTTGAGCAACGGTTGTCACCACGGGGTCATGCCTTCGTTTTATTACAGATAAGCATCTTGTAAATTTTTTGTTGTACTCGTGTATCTCTGGAGACCATCTGGATAATTGTAAGTAAAGTCTCTATATGTAAGAAGGAAACCCGCACGCACCTTATAGAATCGTCAAGAAAAACAAAGTATCGCCGACTATTTACACTGGACTTTCGATTTACTGGACGATAGTCTTCTCCCGCCAATGACGGATTCTCTGTGTTTTCCATGAGTGTTCGAGCAGTCCTCAGACCGTTACTGTCCTTTCGCTGAGCTTTCAGAAGTAATTCGCGTAAGTCTTTTGGTAAAGTTGGACGTGGCAGCTCTGTCAGTTCTTCAAAAGACTGAGCGTACCAGTTCCGTACTTTTTGAATTGAAGGCATATCTGATAATCCATCCGGTAAATTGTTCAGTTCTTTAACACGATGTGCTAGTCTTATAGGGAGTTCTTCGGATAGAAATTGGGCCCCTCGAAATAATGTGCCTGACTGTAAGTAAATATGTCAGCGAGTCCATTAGTTGAACTTACCTGCGTTTGGTTTTTGGCCAAATTGGACCTAATGACATGTTAGCATAGAAAAAACAGTAAACAGTCAGTAAAATGATCGATGACTAGTCATGAAACACAATGTAAACTATCAACAGCATAGCAAAAAGAACAGTACCATTTGACGAAGAGAAACTCCTGTGGCCGGGAAATTTGAGTAATGATTGATTTTCTCAGCCAATTTGTCAGTCAGACGCCAGGCCATGATGGACGTCGGCTCTTGTCTAATTCGGCCACACAAACAAGTCTTTGACCTGGTCTGACTTGGTTATTTTTTTGTTAAAGCAAAAAAGTGCAAACTGCCGATTTGAAGTTGTCGAGCCGAGATTTAGTTGATGTTTTGCGGGGACATAAATCCGAGCTTCGGCTGTCCGGCGGGTTAACATGGGTTAGTACGCGTGCTTGACAAAGTTTTATGTATTGGGACATATGAGCCTTTGTAGTTTTAAAACATAACCTTATTTACTCTTTGACTTTAGCTTTGAAAATTGTGGAGTCCGGCGGAACGCCGCATCAGGTTTCCGCCACAGCCGCACAGTATCATGAGCCACAAATATAAGCCACACGTTTAGTTGCAGCCCTTACCCTTGAAATGAGCGATAGAGCTCAGAAGAGGTTGCGCGCGAGTTGGCGAGTTCACTTCGAGTTGGACCCTACCCCATAAAAAGTATAAAAGAATTATGTCGTTGATTGTTCGGTTTTCGAAGACTTCGATAAAGGATTTGAGTATCCCGTTGCCAGCACCAGGTACGGCAGCTCCGGTTAGTGCAATTAAACGGCAGATACGGAAATCAAGGCCGACAGATACTGCGAAGCGACGATTGCGATTGATTTATGCAGGTAGAGTGTTGCCTGACTCTGCCGATCTTGGGCAATTGATTCCAAGTTCTGCTCGGGCGGATGCGAATGGAGAGAATGGAACTACAACTTACTTGCATTGTTCAGTTGGAGACGTGTTGACTGATGAGGAATTGGCTCATGAAGAGAATGAGGGACAGGCACAGCAACAGACATCTACACTTCCCCAACCTATGGGATTTGACCGGTTACGAACGGCAGGATTTTCAGAGCAGGATATTGCACAGCTAAGAGCACAGTTTAATAGACTACATGGGGTTAGTACGACAGCAGATTCGGACGCAGCTCGGCAATTGGAAGAAAGATGGATAGATGAAGGAGCGTCTGCTCCCGACACACTTCCGGATGGAAGTCCAGTAGGTGTATATGAAGATTTGCTGGTAGGCACCACTGTCGGCTTTTTCCTCGGGTTTTTTGCATTATTTTTTCTACGAGAAGGTGTGATATTCTCTAAACGGCAGCAAATGGCAATTATTGCAGGAATCATCATTAACGTGTCGTTTGCGGTCTTACGGGTCTATTATTGAAATTGCATATGTTTTGGAGGGTGTACTGTTCATTATTAGTGTATCATAGGGTTGCAATCTATTATTTATACACATATAAACTAATAGTCTCCATCCATGGCTATTTACTGTTAGCGGATTACACACATTGCAAATTCAGCACTCACGATCTTCGATCCGAGGAGGTGCGTTTCTTTCATATTTTGAGCCTGATGAAGTTAATTAGACTTGGATCTCAATCAGAAACATATGTATTGGAGCATACCACCTGGTCTTGATGGAGGAATGTATGGATCCGGATGTCGGTTTTCTGCAAGTGTTTTCTCTGCTTCTAATACTAATTGCTACTCTCAATTAGCATCAAAATATAAACCCCAATCAAAGACTATTCATACTCTGATTATTCGTTTATCTGTAATGTCTTTATTTGCGTCGAACTTTGCTCTGATATCAAGAGCGATTGGTCGCCAGACATCACGTCTAATTGCCCAATTAAGAGACAGACGAAGTGCACGTCTGTAAATAGATGCTACGTGAGCCGGTCCAAAATTTGCAGGTGCCGACATAACTTGTATGAACCTTCAATGAAAAGACTATGACGGTGTTGTTGAAGGTGGTGAAGGCATAGTGGTTTTCAGTGTTAAGTGTCTAAATTTTAGTGTATTGACAATTGAGCACATTCAATAGGCTGGATGAGGCTACTTATGGCTACAAATGCGCGGGCTATTATCACTTTCAAAAGCCGCATGAATGACCCCAGTATAATACACACAGACCAATCACATTGTTAGGATTGCTCGGATCGTTGCCGGCGGCTCGGATGTTTGAAATGCCTTCTATTTAGACCAATTCAAGCACCTCGTTGTCTCTTCTTCTATCTCGGTGTTTCTTGTTGAACGAAAAAATGATCAGAAAATCGTCAATTAACATCGCAAAGGTTGCGTCAAGAAGAGCCTTGTCCGGACTGGTGAGAGGACGCCCGGTTTGCTCTTCTTTTGCTGCTCAACCTCGTTCATCTCCCGTTCTTCTCCGGTCATTGCCAATTGTTTCTAACAATGTCTTTGGCATTAGGACTTATGGTATTTGGTTGTCAATAATTTGGGTTTTATTGTGATGTTAACTGTTATGAAGCTGTTACGACAGTCCCTGTGCCTGAAATGGCTGAATCTATTACTGAGGGAACATTGAAGCAATGGGTCAAAAGTACGTCATTTGATGCGGTCAAAATCATGCATATATTAATTTAATAGATGTCGGTGATTATGTTGAACTCGACGAAGAAATCGCTTCGATTGAAACTGACAAGGTACGTTGTTTGTTATTTTGTTACAGGTCAAATTTTCATCATCATCTTAGATCGATGTGGCCGTCAATGCCCCTTCAGCAGGTGTTATTACCGAAGTCCTTGCCGCAGAAGAAGATACTGTCACTGTCGGTCAGCCATTGTTCAAGCTCGACACAGATGGCAGCGCTGATGCTTCTGCTCCTCCTGCTCCAAAGGAAGAAGCACCAAAACCAGCCGAAACTCCAAAGGAACCCGAAGCGTCAAAGACAGAGGCACCAAAGCCTGCTGCTGCTGCACCTCCCCCACCCCCACCTCCACCACCTGCTGCCAAGCCTGCTGCTGCTTCTAAGCCGGCTGCCGCCTCAACTCCTGAGACTCCATCTACCCCTGGATCCCGTGATGAGCGGCGGGTCAAGATGAACAGAATGCGTCTGCGTATTGCTGAGCGACTAAAACAGTCACAGAACACTGCTGCTTCGCTGACTACATTCAACGAGGTTGACATGTCCAATTTGATTGAGTTCCGAAAACTGTACAAGGACGAAATCCTGAAGAAGACCGGAATCAAGATTGGGTTTATGTCGTTCTTTTCCAAGGCTTTGTGCTTGGCTTCAAAAGAGATCCCTGCTGCTAACGGTGCGATTGAGGGACCTAATGGTGGCGATACCATTGTCTACCGTGACTACGTTGACATCTCTGTCGCTGTTGCAACTCCTAAAGGTCTTGTGACTCCAGTTGTTCGAAATGCCGAGGCCATGAGCCTGCTTGAGATTGAGAAAGCCATTGCGGACCTGGGCCACAAGGCGCGCGACGGAAAGTTGACTATCGAGGACATGGCCGGTGGTACTACTACCATATCCAACGGTGGTGTGTTTGGTTCGCTGATGGGAACTCCCATCATCAACTTGCCTCAGACCGCTGTTCTCGGTCTTCATGGAGTCAAAGACCGTCCTATTGCTGTAAACGGCAAGGTCGAGCTCCGACCAATGATGTACCTTGCTCTCACATACGATCACAGACTTCTTGACGGACGAGAGGCTGTCACTTTCTTGAAGCTTATCAAGGAGTACATTGAGGATCCACGAAAGATGTTATTATAAGTTGTTTTGTAAGTTTGTCAATAGACGTCTAATATATGCATATCCATATGTTGTGTCATTTGCTGTATCTTCTGCCCACTTCTGCCATTGAAACCAACATTGTCACTGCTTCCAAATCAATTGAGCATTTTACGGTCTTTTTGAAGTACTTTTTTCCCCTTTTGACAATATGTAAATAACTTTCCAGTCAAGGAAAAAGTGTAGTACGCACAAGTACGTCAGCCTCACCCTAACCCTATTCAGTCTATTTGGCTGCGTCCAGGCCAAATTGAGTCCAACAGTCTCGAGGGAACACGATATTTAAGTCAACATCGTCAACCGAAAGCAAACGTCAACAACCAAAAAAACCTTCCATCTTTTTATTTAAAAATACTACGATCAAGGTCGAATGTCGTCCGGTCTGCAGCGCCGCCGTGTCGGAAACACCGCATCCGCCTCCTCGACCTCTCTCTCTGGCGGAGGAGCTCAATCGACGACACCGGCCACGGCCTCGTCCCCCCGACCGCCGTCACCAGATTCGTCAGTTTATCATTCAGAAAGCTTTGCAGGTGAAAATGGGCATCGAATTGCATTCGACCCGCGTGATATGCAGGAAGGTGACGAGCGCGCAAAGCAGCCACGTTTGACTTTGATGGAGGAGGTTCTGCTCATGGGATTAAAGGATAAACAAGTGTGTTTGCACTGTTCACTCAATTGGTGTTGCTCTACTGACATTATACTTAGGGCTATCTTTCATTTTGGAATGACAACATCTCATACGCTCTCAGAGGCTGTATCGTACTCGAACTCGCATTCCGGGGCAGGATTAGTATGCAGCGGGATCCTGCCCGACGCCGTCTTCCTCTTTCAGACAGATTGATTGAAGTCATTGACGAGCGACTCACTGGCGAAGTCTTACTCGATGAAGCCCTCAAGCTCATGAAATCCAGCGAGAAAATGAGCGTCGCCGCGTGGATCGACCTGATGTCTGGCGAAACATGGAACCTCATGAAAATCGGCTACCAGCTCAAACAAGTCCGGGAGCGACTCGCAAAAGGATTGGTCGACAAAGGCATTCTCCGCACAGAAAAACGAAACTTTCTCCTGTTTGATATGGCTACCCACCCGGTATCCGACAACGGCGCAAAAGACGAAATCCGCAGACGCACAATCTCCATCCTGACCGCCCGCACCGTCGTTCTCAACGCGTCTCCGCTCGTGCCCGAAGACGTCCCGTTCAGGTACCTCCGCACTGTCGCCATGGTCTGCGCTGCCTATGCCGCAAACGTACTCGAAAACACCCTATCAACCCTCTCTCACGACGCTCGCGACCGCGCTTTCGGCCGCGTGGACGAACTTCTCGGCGACTTTTCCCAGTGGCCCTTCACCGCAAAACCAGGTGGTGGCTCAGGCGGCATCGGCATCAACCTCGCCCAAGAAATCTCAGACGAACTCAACGCAAACAAAGACAAAGAACTGCAAGTCGAGGCCGTCGCAGCTGCGTAAGTCATTATTTTGCTCATATGGACCAATTGTCACTAACTATATAGACTGAGCGTGTTTACAAAGTTAGATTCTATACTATAATTTCTCGGTTTTTTGTTTTCTTGTCTGTTGTGTCAAATAAATCATTACATTCTATATCATGCGTCGATATGCATATTCTCATGAGTATCCTCTACACCGATCATGCGCTTGACTGTCTCAATCAACATTTCAGTCGAGTCCTCTTTGACAAACACCAAAAAATACGGCGTCGCAGCGCTCTCGTCAAACGTCCCGTTAAACTCAAACTTGCTGTCAAACGGCATCACCTCGTCTTCGCTCACGTCGCTCACTTGCTTGTCATTGTACTTTCGGAATTTCTTGGTCGCAAAATCGTAAATGTAAATCCAGTAGTGGCCGTACGTCGCTTGGCCCCGGTGAATAAACACAGAATGCACCCGGTACCCAAGCTTCGTCAAATCGCCATACTGCGACGTAATCCTGGCTTGCAGCTCCCGTATCGCGCCATCAAGTCGCGGAATATCAACCGCAATTGACGCAGCTTCTGCAGACAACTCGCCGATCAACTGCGTCACCATCGCATTCGCAACCACATCTTCACGCGACTCGCCAGACCCTTCCTGCCGCTCGAGCAAACTCTCGTGTGGTCTTGCAACCGGCACATTCACGTCCACAGCCCCGGTTATCCCAGCAGAAGCCTCGCGCGCCTGTGCTAACCACCCGGCAGTCACTTGCAACATCTCCAGTGCCGACAGCTTATTTTTCTGGTCCACCACAGCACCCAGCGCCTTCTTCCGCGCCTCCAACTCCTGCAGCTGCCTTTTCCATTCCCACACCTGCTCCCGCCGCTTCCTCAACTCGATGGGGTCAACAGATTCGAGCTTGTCCATGTACCGGTCAAGGTAAATTGTGCTGTCAAACTTCAGCGGCGCATTAGACTTGAACACTCGGCCCTGCTCCCGATCGTACTGAACGCGCTGGACCTGAATCTGCAATATCGGCGGCAACTCAGACAGCGTCACATACCGTCTCGCGGGCTTGCCATCAAGATTTACGGTCTCGACATCAAAGTACGCGTCTAGTGCATCATAGATATCCCGTGGTCCTGACGCAACATCCACAATCAGATGCGAAAATCGCTCATCTTTTGTTCGCACAGATTTAGCGCTCGGCTCACCTTCCACTTCAAGTGTCTGTTTTGTTTTGCCGTAGAACAAATCCTTTACCAAATCAATTTGCTCACCATCATCATCAATCCGCTCCGGCTTCAACGCAGCCTCGATGTGAAACATTACGTTCTCAATGCATTCCGTCACATCCTGCTGACTACCAAACATCATGCCTCTGTCATTCCTAGGCGGCAACGCTGGTGCAATCTTCTTCATAACCGGCTCCGGCTCTATTTCTGGCTCTGGTGAGACGGGCTCCGGTATTTCTATGACCTTCGTCTCATCCATAAGTTCGGGAATAGGCCCTAAAGCAATCAAGTCAGCTTCCGGCTTTGCAATTTTGGTGGAATCTATGCTGCCTTCAATATTCGGTGCAGCAATCTCTCCCAATACCCGTCTTGAACTCGGCGAAATTGGCGGTCTGTCATCAATTCCAGGCGGCGAAACATTCTCTTTTTCAACATCAATCATGTTCTCGTCTTTATCATCGTCTTCAATCACAACGACTTCCGTCTCTGCGTTCACGGCCGGTCCATACGGTACATCAGACGGCGCTGATTCGTCAATCATGTGCACATCATTTTCACTTTGTTCAATCTGCTCAAACGCCTCTCGTGAATTGATCAGTGCAAGATATGCAAGCTGGTACTTTGGCTCAACTGAGCTTTCTTTGGTAGTTATCAAATTTTGAAACAGTTCACCCAGTTCACGGATAAACTCCTGTCCACGAGCAATCTCCCATTCTTTGACCTTGCGCCCACCAATTCGCCGATCAATTGTTCCAGCGACATTATTTGCAGACAAGTCAAACGAAAGAATCATTTCTCGCAAAGGCTTAATTGTGAAATAATACTGTAATAAAGAATTTAAATAGCAAGTGTTGCCAATATTCCATAACCCCACTGGATTTGTGTCCGTTCCTTCTGGCCCGATGTTTGCTGTTCGTCAGATCAACTTTATTCTCAAGCAGAAAATACTTACTGTCGATAACGCCACTCTCAAGAAAATGTTTAATCTGCGCACTTCGCCGTGAATCCATTATAGATCTTAACGCACCTCGCATCTTCAAAACATCGTCCGGCATGTCATTCACTCGAATGTTGAACACTGCCAATACTTGACTATCATCCATCGTGTCCATGATGCCTAACATCCTATATGCTTTTTTCACATCTGGTAGTGGACCCGCGAGCCCGCGCTTCTCAACGTACGAGAGCAAGCTTGGGCTTTGCCTGCTTCGCGCTATTACCATCAATGCACTATTATACAAATCCGCTCGAGTAATGCTATCTTGTAAATACGTCTCATATGCTGCTTTCACTGTATCATCATCTGTTTCTTTAACCAAACCCAATGTGCGGTAACTAGTCTGTTCATCCATACTGTCTGCTTGTATATATGCTCGCAAAACTTCGCTGTCTCTAGTTTCAGCAACAATTTTTAAGGCCGCTTTCATAGACAACGCTCTTCCAGGTGAGTCCTGCAATCGTGCCTTAAAAATTCCCAATATCAACGAATCATCGTTGACTGCTTCAGGGTCATCTATCCCAATTTCCTTGTATGCGTTCTTAAGATCATCCCTAGTCAACGCTCCCATGGATTGCAACTCGACCACTCTAATCTGCAGTTCCTCGGACTGTCTTGTAGTGGATATCTCTCGCAAGCACTCTAAATAGTATTGTGCGTTCGAAGGGTCGCACGCATTCTGTCGATCAAAAGTCTGTAGTAGCAGTGCATCACTAAAATCCGGAACAGCTCCTAAACTGGCACATCGTCTAAATTTGTTAGTAGGTTTATTGTTGGTCTCCGTGAAGCTTACAGAAATATAGGACTAGTAGGCTCTATGTATGTAATTTTGCGAGGAATAGTGGGATCTGTTCGTTAGTCTATTCTTGCATATTTCGTTGAATACTAACAATCAGCACACTTTAATGCACGCTTAACAGTCTGAAGGTCACTGTCGATGGAAATTTGGTACGGATTTTCTTTATTATTGGCTAAAGTTGTCAGTCTGCCATTCCTGCAGTCAAACTAAAGGCATACTTTCTTGCCAGGCTAGAATTGCTATTTCCATAGACGCATCTTCAAGCACCTTTCGCATTTGCTTAGACTCTGGAGTGTCCTCATTGACCATAGGTGGCAGCCAAACGCCAACCTGTTCATCTTTTGTGAAAAAGAAGGTGGGCAAGATCGACGGGTCGATTTTGGTGTTGACAGCGTTATTGTCAATGCGAATCGAACGGGACCGCTCGCCACATATATGGACAAGTGGATCGTGCAAGATTCGCATCAAAGTGTTGAAGTTGCTCAAAGGGCTTGATGGTATTAATGGACCTGGTGCAGTCAAGCCTTCTGCCGCCAGTTTTTCATTTCGTAGAATTTCAAAATGTGCAAATCGAGCATCTATTGCTTCTTGCTTAAATGTGGCAACAATCTCATCAGTTAAGAGGGCTTTGTGCACGTTAATTGAGACCGATGTACTGCATATATTGCATGTGAGCATGCAAGTTTCAGTCACAATGCTGTCGTCTAATTCATTTGCATCAGCAGGAACTTGAGAGTATGCAGTCACAACAAAATGATGAATTTCCATTGGTGACTTTCCACAGTCTCCCTCATGACCTTCCTGCACTTTTATTACAAAATGGCATCTGCATACTGAACAAATAAGCTTTATTTCCTCTCTAGCTGTCACAATCTGTTTATCGGCATTAATTGCTTGAGTATCAACATTTACCGTCTTTAAATTATCTGATATCAGTCTATGTACATGTGGTGAGATCGGAACATTTAAAGATCTTTGACTTTTGTCTCTATTTCGCAGTTCATGAATGGAGCGATACGGAACAATCGGAACAGATGAACCCAAAGCCGACGTCGGAAACTGCGGAATCTGATGGGCTATAGAGGCAGACCCAGGCAAATAATGTAGAATTTGCTGGATGAGCAACGGCGCTGACTTACCGCTGCCTTGATAAGTCTGGGGCATGTTGGCAGTCGCTCGCTTATGATTTGTATCTCACGTTAATATTCTGCAATTTGCATAATCATAGACAAAAATTGAAAGTCCAAACACGTGTTAAAATCACTCGAACAAAAACATCTAAATTAGCGAAGTCGGTTTTGTAGGCATATTCCAAACACTTATGTGGGTGACGTCAACACTGTCCGGACGTGTTCACGGACCTGTGCACACGGTGTTATGTGAACTTCTGCAGTAGCCTGGTGTTAGGGTACATAACTGCACAGTTGCTGTGAACATTCTGCAGCTGAAAATGCAACCGGTCTGATTGGATCAACTAAATTCAATATCGACACCACTGTCTTTCGAAAGTCCATAGTCAAGACAATAAAAGGTGTCAATTGACGGCAGAAAAAGTGAAAAAAATTTGTATATTAATACAGCAGCTTCTGAAGCCGAGTTTAAGCATTTCCGATCAAGTTACAGCACAGAATGTCGAGCACTACTCGTCCAAAGCTTTTGTACCCCATACATGACTATCCTGCCTACCAACCAATAGATGTCCTGACAATGACTTCAAAGGCTGTCTTGCCGAGTTATGGTATGGGACTCGTTTACTCAGCTACTATCGAGCGTGTGAAGCACTTTCAAGCTCCTTTGGTGCCATCTGTTATTCGTATTGGAAGACATTCATTCTTTCTGGGTAGGTTTAAGTTGAGATACCGTGAATAAGAGCAAACTTCTGACTATAATAGGAACTCTTGGGTGTGGGTTTGTGTTTGCAGAAGGTGCTATAACAAATTTACGAGAAAAAGGGGATGGATATAACGATTTCATAGCTGGTGCTTTAACTGGTGCAGTAGCTGCTATCCCACGTAAGCTTTTACTCGAACTGTACGACTGGTTTTGATCAGTATTAACACTTTATAGGTGGTACGATATCCGCAGTTTTTTTCACATCATTATTCCTCGGTTCAGTCGCTGGATTCGCACAATTTACTGGTGGAATATTAGGAGTAGAAAAGAGCACAATTCCTGAAGACTCAATTTATCAGCCAGACGGTGCTTTTTTTGCGCTTCGCCGTCGGGTACCATTGTCGGAAAATATACGCAAACTTGGTGAAGGTAGAGGTCTTTTTGTTCCTGGAGAGATATCTAAGGAGGAATAAACTATGATAAAGTATGTATGGCCATTTAATAGATTTATTCGATTCTTTGTTTGTACTGTTTTTATTGAATAAAGAGTAAACCAGCGTATTTAGTAGTAATTCGTGTAAAAGTGTTGAATATTCTTTGACACTTGTAGTTTACACGAAGCAAATTGGACATCCGAAAGTGTCCGCAGACAACAAAGTGCAAGCATTTGAGAAATCTTTAGGCATATGAAATAACCGCCAACACTGGCGAAATGTCAAAGCTACATCAGACTCAGCAAATCTTTTATAACAGTTTCCAGAGTTCTAAATCATGTTCGTACTGTTTAATAAGTTCAATTGAATATAATTGTACTTATTAACTGATCTTCTAGCATTGGAGTTATTACTGGCTACTGACCCACTACCAACGCCATCAAATGATTTATTAGATGCAATTACGGTTAAATTAGATCAGTTAGTTAAAGAAGTTCAAAATGCAAAAGTATATCTGGCACCGTACGATCAACGTGCGTATTCAAGCGTAAGCTGGTGCTGAGAAATTATTTATCCACTCTGATGCTAATATCCCAAAGCAATTGGACGCACTTATTAAAGCATTTGAAGAATTAAAAGAGAGAACAAGACCTAAATCAAGATTTACATTTGCAAGCAGAGTACGCGTACAACCTACAAGTACAGAAAGCGTACCTTCAAGTCCAACTTCAGTGGTAGATCTATCGAGCAGTGTGGAGTTACCGGGTGTTTCCGTCAACCAAATTAAACGACAGACTGGCAGGTTCATAGCTGTATCTGAGCTCTCTCCGTTCTCAACCGCAGTAATCTCGGGAATTGAAAACAGTATTGTGTACTTTCCACCAAATGTGAAACTGACAAATGTTCAAATCAAAGACTGTACAACATCCATTTTGATACTGCCTTGTCAGATTGACGGACCCGTTCATTTATCTCGTGTTAACTCATGTGTTGTTCTGCTCCGTCAAATTCATCAGTTCAGAATGCATGAGTCTGTTGATAGCGACATATTCTTCGGTCGAACTGGCGGGCGTATAATCGAACGTTGTGACGATCTCTTATTTTCATCAATTGAATTTGACAAGGTATTTATGTTCAATTTACTTTCTGACCTGGCATGTCTGACTAGGCAGGCTTATGAGCACATATCAATCAAACCCTTTGTAGACACAATAGACGACTTCGATCATCCAGCAGGCCCATCTCCGAACTGGTCAACCATAGACGAAGACACAACTACAAAGTTTACAGACAAACAATATGAAGAAATTGTCAGGCTATCAAAGAATGCAGATAGTCCTACAGTACTGGATAGAACAGCAAAAATAATAAGGGCGGCTCTGTCACGGGAAATGATATTTGAAGGGGAAGCAGATACAGCCTAAAGTCATACTCGCTAGTGTAGCAAATTTCAATAATCTATTACACATATCATGGCCCAGTGGATGTTGGTGGAGCAAGAACTGCTGAAGCGGGTGCATTGGGTGCAATTGGTATCGTGGTAGGGGTCTGTATCACTGTACTTGGAGCTGCCTGCGGATGTTCAGATTTGTCTACTTTGGCCGCTTTTAGTCGCTTTCTTTTGGGAGCGGTTGTTGGTGCCGGCGAAACCGTTGACCCTGGCGCTGGCGCAATCGCTACGGGTGGTGCTTGACCTGTGTGACTGGGATCCGTAGCTGCCCGCTTGGTTCCTCTTGTAGTTCCACCTGACTTTGATCCCCGGCCTCGGCCGCCTCGTTTAATTGTACCGTCTGCTCGTTCAATCCGCACCTGATCCTGGTCTGCAATCAAAGGTCCAGAAAATACAAAGAACCCGTCTTTAGTACTAGCAGCCTGTTCTTCAAATAACATTTCCGAATCGTCAATAAAGGGATCAGTCGTGTCATATCGACCATATTTTCCCTCTGTTTTCCGTACACGGGCTGGTTTCTTTGTTGTAGAGTCTTCTCCTCCTGCAGGCGTGTCAGCCTTGTCGTCCTCTTCCCCCCCAGATTCGTCAAAATCATCAGCACCGCCATCATCATCAAACAATTCGGCGGCTGCAGATGCAATCTGAGGATGTAGTGACTCCCATCCGTATTTGTTTTCTGCCAACTTTCCGAAATCTACAACCACGTTCATTTTTCCGTGGAGCGCCACATGTAAACATATGTCTGGTATATCTTCTGTCTTTGTGGAGCTCATTCCAGGTGAACCCATGCCTCCAATCCCAAGTAATGCATTCGATGACAGCCCCGGTGTGTAATCCATTTTCTGTTTCTTCGCCTGTGGAGATGGTGTGTTTGTTACCGGATGTTGTTTCTGTACTTTAGTGGCACCTGCCTGATTTGTTGCTTGTGCTGGTGTAGGTGTTTTTGACTCAACCGGTAAAGGCGACAGTAAAGACGAAACTGCGACCGGATGTGTCTCGTCAGGCTTATTTTGCACGACCGAAATTGGCTCATCTTGAGTCAATAATGACGCAATGGTAGGCGACCCACGGCCTGGTGTAAGTTGTGGCGTCTGTACTGGGGACATGTGAGTGGGAGCAGGGAAGTGCTGTTGCTGCGTAGACGGCGAGTCTGTTGTAGGGTTCAGAATCGAGAACAGCGTGTTGCTGGATCCGATGTTGCCGTTACTGGCCATTGCAAGTTAGGACTGTGTTCAGTACTGATATACCAATCAAGTAAAGACAATCAACTGGCCTGCGAGAGGGTTTTAGGTGTGGTTAAGTTGCTAGAGTAAATTTGGTGGGCGGCGGTCATGTCGCGGTCTATTTCACGAGGTATGTTCACGTAGTGTGCGAGTAAAAAAAAAAAGGGACCATAATAGTGTATATTTGTAAAATAGTGGGATAATGCTAAAATGGATCTGAGGGCTTCGGACGTACTGATATTTTATTTTCCAGTTATTCATTCCTTGATACTCCCAGCAACCGTTACACTGAAAAAAATGAGTTTAAGTCGGCTCGCTTCTTTAGTGAAGTCAATTCCAGAGGACGCAATGAACAGGCCGATGCAACTTGGTCCTGTACTTTCTGAGCAAATAGCACAGCGGCAAAGTGGGAAGACAGAAGGGTTACCAGATGTCGGGATTCAAGTCGCGGCATTAGAAGAATTGCTTAATAACAAGTTTAACAATATGGTAAGCGAATATGTGTGAATTATGACATCTCGTTGCTAATTACTTAAGTTTCCAATCACAAACAAGTTACTGGAACCAGCCGGGAAGCCGACATACTATCAGGCGTTGGCTAAAGAAATTGAAAATGGCCCTGTTGAGCCGGGATTATGGCAAAAGTTCAAGATTTTTATTGCCAACTGATCATGCTTAACAGCTGTGAAGTGATGTAAATAGTTAATCATTTTGTATATTACAGGAGTCATATAGTAGACAATCTCAATCTGTAGTCCTCTTACGACCACCACCTTTTTTCCACAACCATAATGCTTCGATCGCATATGCCCGCAAACCCATATGCCGTGTCTTCCTCTCGTCCGCAGCCTCGTAGAGAGAATCAATCACATGCATGTCTTGGACGATATCCCATAGAGTGTCGCCGATATACTCTCCATAAGCATTAACTCCAAGTTTATAGAGAATCCTTCCCATAGCTTGTACTGCTATTGCTCTTTGAGCTGGAACTGCACTTCGGCATAAATGCGATAGCTCGGCAACCGTATATCCGGCATAGCCAGGTGAATCTGAATGATGATGCAATCCCAATGTAGTTGGCATTGAAGTTGACATAGATGGCGGAATCACATTTCCTTTAAAATCAAACCGAATATCTACGGGCAACACTGAGTCTTGAGTAGGATTGTATGGTGAACTTTTATCTTCCTCTTCACTCACCGGTTTCATCCATGCCATTCGGGACGGGTCATTTGAAAGATCCGGGAAGTATTTTTGATGTAATTTGTCATAGAAATCTGGTGCATCTGGATCTAATTCATCGGTCTGTACTGGTTTCAGAAAATGTGTACCCGAACTGCCGGCTTCTTCTGCCGTCTTGTCCTCATTTTGGGCTTCTTCTTGTTTTAGTACTTCCGTCCTTTCTTCTATGGATACCATCTCGGGACTCGGTACCTTGTCTCTTGTTATCGGCGTAACCGTTGTTGCAACTGGAATAACCACATCGACATCGACGGGAGCATCTTGATCTAACTTCTCTGCTGGCGCTTTCATATGCTCAGTAATTGGGTCATCGTCACCCATAAGAATGGCGTCTGCTGCTGTTGGATCCCTCTTCAAGATCCGAGATATTAGGCCTGGAGGCAAAGCGGCCTCAAGAGCAATCCGTTCAGCTTCAATCTCTTCTGGTGCCATCGCTGCAAGCATGTCTTTATTTTCCGCGTCGATTCGTGCTGCTTCTGAAAACCGTTCTAATGTAGACTTGGCCCCAGACTCTGAGGCCTTATTCATTCGCGACCGCCATAACGATTTGCCCGGTCGTTCCCGGCCTGCCGAACCGGTTGGTGATTTTGGTTTTGGCGGTTTTGCTGTCACTGTCGATCGAGAACGTTCTATGATGTCGTGTACGAGATCCATTTAACGAACTTTACGCTGTTGCTGGCTGTCAAATTAAATCTAAGTTTGATCTACGCTAAGCTCCCAAAAAAAAACGTAAAAAACGAACGTTCCAAAGATCGCCATGTCATTTAAGCTCAAAGTTTAATGATTTACTAACTTAATTTTGGAAGACAATGACGGCATACTTATCCCCAATTTCTCTTTCATTGTCTACAATTGCACTTTATTTTCTTGCTTATATCTCTCTAAGTCGAGGTTTGCTGATTTTAAGCAGAACACAGTGAATGGCGTCGGCAGGTCCAAGTCTTCTCAACGAAACTGCTGAAGGCTGTCCGTTCCCGCTCTTACCTTGGACTCTGCTACGAAGCAGCCGTTTTCAGCACACCTATGAACTCGGTCGGATGTGTTATAGAGGATGCTGCTTACCGTGTGATTATCGACTTGTTATTTACGCAAATGTTCGCCAACTTTTCTCACTACTCATGATCCTAGGCATAATTTCTACATCGGTGTGCATTTTCTTAATTGTTTCGCAAATGTTGTCTCGAAAGTTTGTGAAATCAGAGTTCAACCTGCTGCAAGCACTCGCACTAGCAATTTGCAATATTTCTTTATCATTTTTTTATATTCAACGACATAGGGTGGTCTGCGAGGACGAAATAACGCCAGCTGTAGGTTTGGCAAACGGCAGATGCATGGCCCAAGGACTCATGTTTGTGTTTGGTTTTCAATGTACAACATTGGCCGTGCTGGCTCGAATAATCAGTCTGCATATTTCTGTCGTTTGGAACAAAACTATTTCGTTGTATATTCTAGTTTTGATCGTCGTCCTAATTTCTGCAGCATTTACTGGAGCAAGCGTAGCTTATCTTAAGGTGTGCATCATGTATTGATAGAATGAGCAAGCTAACGTCTGCAGTTTGCTGCTGGTCTATTTTGCAGTCCAACATATCCAGAACTTCAATATATTGTATATATCCCAACTCTGATATACACAGGATCTGCCACCATCTTGCAGACAATCACAGCCGTGTACATTATTCGGGTATGTAGATTTTAGACATTCAAGGAAAGTCTAACACATGTAAGAAAATATACCGTATTAGGGCCACAGTACTTGCGGCACGCATGGACTTGAATCTCGAAGAAAAGCAACACACTTTATGGACAAAAATCACATTATACTCTCAATGCGCATTAACATATTTGAGCATTGGCTGGCGAATTGTTGTCTTCACAGAATTCATGGCCTTGATTGCAATTTGTTACTCGATTGTTTTTTTTGGTTCGTTCAACAGTACAAAAGTGAAATTGTATAACGACGCACTCGATGGATATTTGCGCTGTGTTGCTGATGGTGAAGTACTTAGCGTGTGCGCTAGCTTATACCAAAATCCACTCGGAAGTAAGTATCTAGTTTAAATTTCCCAACTGTTGATCTAACAAATCAGACCGAGTTAATTTGATTTGGTCAAATGTACTGATGGCAAGCACATTTGTGTTGCTTCTTACTGAAGTCCGCCGTAAGTATTTGATTTGATATAAATTGCATAATCTAATCAAAATCAGCATTTTTATTTCAAGGCTGGTACTTGATTGTGAAGAATCCAAAATCGATACTGTCGCAAAAACGTCGGAATCAGCTGTTTGACGATGTACGAGAAGTAAACATTAACCCTATTCGGTATTATCGTTTCCGCTCAGTTGCAAGTGGGACTGACACCACGATGAAGCCTTCGCCAGTCATCGGACCCGGCATTGAATTGGATTTTGCAAGTTTTCAAGCCAACGCGAGCCGCAGCGTAGATGGCAATGACGTCGAGCTTGAGACAGGTCATAGGGCGGGACAAATAGTACCAAAGGATGAGAGAACATCAGAAACAGAAAGTCTCAGAGAAACATCAATATCAACGTTCGACAGAGCTGAACATCAAACGGAAAGCAGCATGTTAATGATACAGATGGAATCTATCAGAAATGAACCGTTACGTGAACTACGGTTTTCGATGACACCGCGGTCGCGAAGGTCGCAGCGCTCAAAATCACATTCCGCAACACCGCCCTGTGGGCGTCCTTCTTAGGGCAGTTACTTTACCAATTAATTGTTTTGATGTTTTTTTAGGGTTTCTTGACGGTATAAAATGGGAAATTTTGTTTCCAAGGTTTTAAACAGAATGTGGGGAAGTTTGTAACAATATTCAGAAATATACTTGTTAATGTAATAACTCATCACAGGAATTAAGCAAAGAATTGTGTCGCAACTATTTTCATTTAGAAAACCCTAAGCCCATGCAAGGCAAGCCGCACGTCGTTCATGGGGATTTTATGCAAGACACGAAGCATTAGAAGGCGCTTTTCCTCTTTTGTTAAATCCCAAAATTTTATTGTTTGAGTTGTATTTCTGGTCATTTGTAGCGGAAATTGAGATGAGTTGTCTTATGAGTATGTTATTACGCGGGTATTGTACTCGTATTGTGCCGATAGTAATGAATATAAGCGTATAAATTGATACCATCTGGATGACTTTATTGCATACAAATAGCTCCTTTCAAAACGTCATGTTACTTACTACAGAGAGTTCTCATTAAATCGCTTCTCCTTGGTTTGTGCTTGTTTTCCCCCTTAAACCTTGATTTCGGTGTGCTGGGAATTACCTGTAATTAAAGGGGTCTTGTACTAACGCCGAATTACATTGGCTCGGGACTTCCTGTTCAACCTGAAAGCATTAAAGTACATCATCATCCCATTCAACTTCTAGTCTTCTCTTATTACAAATCATAAAACAGATTGTTTGATGGCATCTGAGGTACTCTTTGCTGGAGCTACGGCTGCTCTAGGTACTGCCGTCCTAAGTAATAATACAAAATGGTTTAATAGATTGATCAGTATGCCTGAGTATGTCTATGAATTTCATAGAAGCAGGCCTTCTAACTTGTGACTAGATATCGGCTCGCAAGTAGTATTGCATTATCTGCTTTAGTATTAAAATACACCTTTTCTTCTTTAAGCGAACTCAAGATCAGAGGCATAGCCAATTCCGCACGTGATATCTACAGGTTCAGTGTCCGCAAGTTTTTCAAATTACTCATGACCTATGTTCCAAACATTAAGAAACAAGTTAACGAGGAACTTGAAACTGCTTTGCAGAAATTGGAGGTTGACATGGTTGATCAAGGGCGAGAGCTTATCAGCCATGTCGAGTTGCCCAATGTGGGCTTGTCTGAAACTGAAGTTAAGAAAGAGCTTGAGATTATGGCAAATATGCACCACTCTGCATGGGAAGAAGGAAAGGTGTCAGGTGCTGTTTACCACGGTGGCGAAGAGTTGCTGAGATTGCAAGCCGAAGCATATGGAATGTTCAGTGTCTCCAATCAGCTTCATCCTGATGTTTTTCCCGGTGTGCGTAAAATGGAGTCGGAGATTGTCAGTATGGTGTTAAAGATGTTCAATGGACCAGAGACCGGCTGCGGAACAACAACTTCAGGTGGTACGGAATCCTTACTTATGGCTTGTCTTTCTGCAAAAATGAAGGCATATCATGAAAGAGGAGTCGTTCATCCTGAAATCATTGCTCCCGTCACAATCCATGCCGGCTTCGACAAGGCGGCATATTATTTTGACATGACTCTTCGTCATGCCCCTGTCGACCCTGTCACGTTCCAAGTCGACTTAGGTGCAGTCAAGCGGCTTGTCAACAGCAACACTGTCCTCATTGCAGGCTCTGCTCCGAACTTTCCTCACGGAATTATTGATGACATTGAAGGCTTGTCTAGAATTTCTTTGCGGTATAAGATTCCGCTCCATGTTGACGCCTGTCTTGGCAGTTTCGTGGTCCCCTTCTTGCAGCGTGCTTACGCAGAGATCGATCCCTCTGTTGTCGTCCCTCTGTTTGATTTCCGTGTACTGGGCGTAACATCAATATCGTGCGACACTCACAAATACGGGTTTGCACCAAAAGGCAGTTCCGTCATCATGTACCGATCACCCGAGCTTAGAAGATATCAATACTTTTTGGCTACAGATTGGTCCGGCGGTATTTACGCGTCTCCCACACTAGCTGGTTCACGGCCAGGCGCACTGATGGCCGGTTGTTGGGCAAGTCTAGTCAGAATCGGCGTCCAAGGATATCTAGATTCGTGCAAGAATATCGTATCTGCCGCGAAGCACATTAAGGAACAAATTGAAACCATTGACGGGCTGGTCGTTGTCGGAAACCCCATATCGTCTGTCGTCGCATTTACATCTACGACGTTGAACGTATACGACATCTCCGATAAGCTGACAGCTAAAGGCTGGCACCTGTCAGCCCTCCAGAACCCAGCTGCAATCCACATTGCCTGCACAAGACTTACTGTTGCTGCAGCTGAAAATTTGATTACTGACTTACGCGAGTCCGTCGAGGCAGTCGCCGAATCTGGGTCCAGCCGTGCAGACCAAGGTGATACGGCAATGCTGTATGGTGTTGCTGGCAGTATCAGCACCAATGGCCTAGTTGATGAGCTAGCTGTCGGTTTCCTTGATAATCTCTACAAAGTATAATTACAAGCTTTCTTTGTGTCTTTAATGAGTGTATATAGTCTGTATTTATAGCATTATTTCGCAACCAATTAGCCGAACAAACATGCAAACGCCTTCCAAAGAATGTCCCAATACATAAAATAGAATGTATAATTGTGCAAAAACTTCTAATCTAAATGCGGAGGCAAGAGAAGCACAGCCTGCTCTGCCTCCATCTCTAAAGTCGCCCGCTTGATCTTCTTGGTCTGCTCAAACACATACCACACAAGTGCGCCGCCAATCGCCGTAGACACCAAAAGCAAGATCCCGTTGATTGGTCGTGGATCGTCGCCGAACGTTTCGTGTGTCATATGATCAAACCCAGACTGGGCAAAATTGAAAACACCGGATATCGTAGAAATCAAACCGTACACTTTACCAAAAGTGTCAAACCCAAACACCTTTGCGGTAAAATCTGAGATCGTTGTATAAAATAGTGAGCGGAAAACAACAAAGATCATAATGTTGCCGTATGCGGCAAACAGCAGAGCAAACAATCCCAAAAATCCCATGCTGAAAGCCATGGTTAGCAAAACCGCCAATGCAGTACTAAGAGAATAGTTGTCAAGCAAATATCCAGCGATTGGTACAGTGATGACACCACCTGCAGGAAGAGCAACATCAAAAAAGCTGTTAATGTGTCGAGCAGTTTCTGCGCTGTTGAACAAGAACTCATACTGCGACCGAATCGTGGCAACAAAATAGTTGAGTCGTAGCATCATTAGCATTGTAAACAAGCACAACAGAATAAACCAAGGGGTTTTGATCTGGATCCATGCTGATCTTCCGTGTAAAACACCCCAAACTCCAGAGATCTTGAGTTTTTTAAGTTCTTCTGTATCATATTCGTACAAGTCCTTGGCGGCGGCCTGGCGTTCGTCTTCGGTAAGCAGTCCAGACGATTCAGCATCTACCCCAATAGCATCACTCCTCGCGGCAGATACAGACTTGTCGCGTCTGACAGACCCAATCTCATCTTCGGCAGAGTCAATCTCAATTGCGCCAATGCTGGTCGCGTCAAGCACATCTTCTTCTTCTTCCAGAAACTGAGCGATATTGCCGCCGGGCTTGTAGCTGTCAAACGGCATAACAGTGTATGTCGCGCCAAGAATAAACACTGGCACCACAAGATAAAGCAAGAAAAATTCACGAGGATGAAACGAGCCGCCAGTGTTATCATAAATTATCCTGTAGAACAAGTAAACCGCAGTAGACGAATCGAAAGCACCTGTAAGTAGTGCAAGAATCATGCCGGAATAAGCAGGGAATGCATTGGAAAGATGGAATGCCGAGATGTATACAAAAGGACCTCCAAAGGCAAGAATAATGTATCCCCAAACATAAAAATCGAAAAATGTAGGCCTGTTGGCAAATGCAAGCATGACAGACCCAATAGCAATCAAGATGCCTCCCAAATACTGGCACACCTTCGGTCCATACCGATCAAGAAGTCCACCAACAGCAACACCAGCAATATTTGTCACGACAGAGGCACAAGTAAAAACAAAATTGATCCGAATTTCTCTACGGCCGCATATAATTCCCAATTCATTCTCTTCAGGTGTACAGAGATCAGTATAGACACCTTCCTGCAGCCAAACAGTCTTCAACGCAGCAAATCCCTATTATAGTACGTCAGCGCACGAACAATTGACATACTTCGTCTCAACATACAAAGATTGGGCCTGCCGCAAGCAGACACCAAACAGTGGCGCAGAAAACCTGTAAAAGTCGTGTTGAAGCTGGAATAGATAAATGATGGGGCATTGTATAAGCACAGCAACTATTGACCCTACAAGAGACGATCTTGCAGTATTGATATAGTATGCCCTGCTAAATAATTTTGTAAAGGGAGGCTGCAGATTTTGTGTGAGACTATTCAAACTCGGCGTAGCTACAAACTAGTGCAGGGTTGGGGTCCATCTGCACCGAGCATTCGGAGGTCTCCGTCAGTGCTGAATTTCTTCAAACAGACAATTATTTCTTATTTGGGTAATTTATTTGTATTTGTGCGGCGCATTGTCTTCTCATCGCTCAACTCCGGCCGCTCCTCTTCGGACAGAACTTCTAGAACACATAGAAGGTTAAACATGAATTGCATATTATTGTCCATTTCGCCCCCTTCGGCACTAAGTCAATCTGTTTATGTCTCAAATTAGATCAGTTCGAACTGAGGCTGTTAAGAGACGGGTCGTGTTTTTAAGGGTATACTATAGTGCTTGATCCGTTCACCTTATATTACACCATACACCATTCGCTATCGTACATAAACTATTTCCTCCGCTTATTACTGTGCTGTGCTTTTTCTTGGCACTGCGCAGAACAGTACCATACTCCAACTGGTGGCTGTTTGAGACCCACACAACCGTAGTGAAACCATTCATATTGGCATTCACTGTTGTCACAAGCAACCATATCACCATACGACACTTGTTGACAGAAGCAATACAACGCGCTATCATTGTTCTCTTCGTCATCTTCTTCGTCATCACCTCCTTGCTGAGCTGACTTCTGCTTGGGCTTCACCCCTGGCCGATTGCCTCCCAGCCGAGGTCCATGCTGGTTTGGCATATTTGGCATGCTCCGTTCTCGTTCCACTGCACCACCTGTAAATTGCATACTAGCGGTATCAATGCCATTCCCAGCCACCGAATTGTAGATGGGAGTCATTTGTAAGCCTGTTAATGGACTGCTATTTGTCACTGCAGCCGTCCTTAGTCCAGACACGCCAGGTCCCAGCTTCTGTTTCTTCATCATTCGCTGTTGCAACGCTCCAGGAGTGTTTGGCAACGACCCATCTGGCGTAGATCCCCTGACCACTGGCATACCATTTGGATGCTGTGGTGATGGCCGTTTCATCTGTTGTACGTGGCCCGGTGTTGCTGTGACTGCTCTGATACTTGATAACACTACTTGCTCAGTGCTAGGCGCCAAAAGCCCATCATTCTGTAACTTCTTAATCTCACTATCCAGTCTCTTCAAATGCCGTGTCATCAAATCATTCAACTTGTTTGCCAGCTCGCATTTCTCTTCTTGAAGCTTCATTGCACTTTCCAAATCTGCACTGATCCGTGTAATATACGAAGCCTCCTTCGGGTTTTCTACCAAAGACCCATGCGCCCTAATGTGTTTCTGTATTTGACTGTCATTGTGTTGCACCCGCTTCCGTAGATTATACAGCTTGATATCTTTTGTTTTTATCTCTTCAAGATAATGTGCTACTTCTTCTGGCACATTCGCCACTACTCGTCATTAGCCCATCCCTCTACCAACAACACCACATCAACTTACATTCTGACTGGAACTGCTCCAGCACATACGCAGCATCAACACTCATTTATTTTGCAGCTCAAAATAATCGATTTGATCGATTATATATGACCCGATTCTCCCCGGACTGCTGTCGTTCAACGCCACTATTCAGACTTATGTGCACGTGATCTTGAGAAAGTCGGCCTGAAACGAGGGTTTAGTGCTTACTTTTGCACTACCGGTAATTAAGTGAAGTTACTCAATATGCATTCAATCAACTTTAGAAGGATTACGATATTGCTTTTGCAATTGCTTATAGCACACCACTCTTGGCTGATGACCAAAAATAAAAATTAATTTTTGATTTAATTACAGTTAACATATACTGAATCATAGCCATGATATAAAAAGAAACAATCGTGTTTAGTTATAAAAAGAAATAAATTTTTGAAGAGATTTGGAGATAATTAATACCCTATCCCTGATTGGAAACCCTAGCCAGATGCCAGAACCGAATGTAAACAAATAGTTGCTCATTCGTGATAAATCCCACAAGATGTCTTCAGCAAAAACATATCACCGAGATATTGCCTCGTTGCGATCTGAAAGTAGGTGTGGTGGGTGCATTAGAAATGATGTTTATTAATAAGACTAGTAAGCCTGCTTTCTCGCAAGAGAGCCGAGCAGGCAGTGCAAATTGCACAACGTCAGGCCAACAAGAAGATTGTTTCAAGGCCACAGTTAGGTCAGACACAAAGTACCTTGTCTGATGATGCTATCAGATTAGATCGAGAGCAGAGCAAAGAACTTTTGACGTATATTTCGGCCAAGTACGATCAGCAGCGTGATCTCCAAATACAGAATCTGTTCCGAATCACTGGCGTAACTGCGTTCAAAGTTGCCGACCCTTCGAACAATGGATTTGGAGAGGACTTAATTGGTATAAGAATAGAGTCATTTGCTCTGAGTACGTGTTCTGAAGTGGAGCAGAAATGTTTGAAGCTAATTTGAGTAGAAAAGTTTGCTTCACCCAACTATATTATACTGGCCAAAAATGACAAAACTGGTGGATATATCATTCACAAACACACAATTCCCTTGCATATTCCATTAAATACGCTTGCAAGTAAATATCTCGATCGGAACATGAAGGTTCGTGGTAACCATAATAGTACAGTTGGGTGCCTTGGCTAACGGTAAAAGACATTTGTTCGTAAAGTGCATCACTACGTTGTACTCGATTTGCAAAAGCGGAGTATTTTGTCCACTTTAAGAAATGTGGTTTCTATTGAAGCGGACGAAGCTTGTGAGATTATCAAGCTAGATTTTGAATTTGCAAACTCAGGCCGCGTTGTGGCGTATCTGAAATGTGACTTTATTAGTGTTCTCAGCGCCGTTGCCATGAAAATTAGCGAGAGCAAGATTAGGGATGATGTTGAGCCATTGGGAGGAGATTTTGAAAACGAGAATCTTGTACGTGATGCAAAACTAGAAATGCTGATGGTGGGCAAGATTGATGAGCTCCAAGCTAGAATTTCCGATTTAGACTGATTAATCTTGCGGGGCAAATAATTTTGGGTTTGGTACTGGCGTTTATGGAATTTGAATCAGTTGTTATTGTGTTACATTATATACAAAATTCTGTAAAGATACAAATAAAGGAGGGTGGTCACAATTTAATATACATTATTATCGGCTTACTTTTTCTCGCTCTTGCCTTGCTCGTCAGATTGTGGGAACGTTCCGGCCATAAACTCTTCAATCGCAGTTTCTAGTTCCAAGATTTTTGGATCTACATTCTTTTCCAGTTCTTCTGAGTTACTGGGGCGCAATCCGGTACTTTGCATAAACCTGCGCATTTTCTCGTGAAATTCTTGCACGTTATTGATATTAAAAATTAAAGTTGTCGCGGTGACGCCCATAGAGAAGACAGAACAAGAAAGCAGTGTGCCGAGACCTACTGCCTGAACACCGTCTTGATACTTGTTGAAAGGTGGCGTAGTTCCATTGTGTGAGAACATTGTAGGAATGTCTACCCAAGTCAGCATAGATTTATTGATACACTTGATTATTCATACGCCTTCTAGCAAGAGTAGCTCTCTTCGTGATCATTACAGACAGATACGTCGCCGTCGTAGCTACCAAAAAGTTTTTATATAGTCGCTTTCGCTGAGGTGTCATTCCATTTGCAGAATTTGAACCCGAATCTGCATGCAATGCTCCACTCGCAAGCCTATCCGAATTCCCCATACCCAAATTCATTGAACTAGTACTACGTACAGCTCGAAATCGAAATTATTTTTGACTTCGCCAATGTTGACTCGGAACAGTGCGGCGCTTCAAACAAGCGAGCCGCAGGATCACAGCTTTCAATTTTTGACCGCGATTTACGAGGGAGAGAAAGATTGTAGTAGTACGAACAGACTAATAAACTTTCAGAAATATCCGCGATACTTAATTATAAGACGAAGAAGCTGCGTAAAGCATATTCGACAGCAACGTTTAGCTTTGCTACAGAGAAGTGTTAGTGCAGGGGTATCGTACCTTATTCGTAAATACTCGTTTCTTCTCCACAGTTTTTGCAACAGTAAGAACATGCAGCCTGAGCCTGAACAGTCATACTCTCCAGACTCAGACGAGTTTGACCCAAAATTGAATGTTTTAGGAGGCGGTGCAACAACCGAAGATGACACTTCTTATTCTTCTCCTCCATCTGCGGAATCATCTGGCCTGTCGTCGCGACCCTCATCACCTGAGTTGCACATTACCAGCGAAAATCCAGACATTAGAAGATTAAGACGAGACCATTCACAGCAAGGATATGTTGACGGCATTACCCAGGGAAAGCCCGCATCGGTGCAACCCGCATTTGACAACGGATACCCTCTTGGAGCAGAATTTGGACTTCAAATTGGAAGGCTGTTGGGTCTTTTGCAGGGCATAAGAGGGAAAGTTTGCGGTATGGAAGAACTACAACGTGAAGCAGAAAGCCTCGAGGAACGAGTAAGAGACGAGTTACTAGATGTCCAGATAGTATTTGGCGGCGAATACTGGAAAGTGGATGAGCATACCGGTGACATCTTACCTAGGTGGACAGAACTTAGTAATACAGATGAAACATCTAGAACTGAACTTGTTCGCACGCATCCATTGATTCAACAGTGGCAAAAAGCAATCCAATCGCTTCATGACCTTGTATTCTAGTTTATTTAATATTTTGCATCTACGGCGTTGTTGTCATATAAATTTCAATACATTTAGCCATCAATAATAACATTTAACATAAACTCCTAAATGTACACTATTTAATTTGCGTTTACCCTAAATACCATGTTAGTGACGTTAACAATAGCAGAAAGTCAAACTCACAGAATGAACACCATCCAATAAAATGCTGGCACAGATTTTCAACACTAGTAGCCTGTTGAATCAATTTGTCAACTTGGTGAGGCACATCTAACTCCTTGGGTTGCTTAAAGTCGTTACCCGTGAGTTTGTCTGAGATTCTTTTCAACACGACTGTCGCACGCGCGTTGCGAGATTCCAGTTGATTTTGCAGTTCCACTACTTCTGTTAGCCTTGGGCCACACCTGAACTGAATTGACTGCGTACAATTTACCATCTCCTCTTCATCGATTTGAGGCCTGCGGCGATCTAAACCTGACGACGAAGACAGAATAATTCTACCTTTGCGCTCTCTAGCCATCATTGAAGCAGAAATCGCAGCAGATTCGCCATTCATTATGCCGTTCTTAGCAACTCCGTCTGTCGGGTACGCCTGGGATGGCTTCTCAGCCTGCGGCAAATTGAATCCCCAATTAATTAACGGATCATGCGCAAACGCTTCTAAAATCGCCATTAAAGACTCTTTATTGTCGCGAAGTACCCGCATGACATTTTCACACGTGATGCGGAAGCTTCCTTCAATTCCGGAAACCTCCATAGCATATGTCAACATTCGAGTCAATCGGAACGGCACCTTCTCAGGATACTTTTCACGCAAAATCGCAGCTTCAAAGCAATCTCCAAAATCAATGTGAACGACCTTGCCCGTATATCGGTCAAGCATAAGATTGGATGGATGTCGATCACCAAGTCCAAGAATGTAGCCCACCATAGACATAACAGCCAACGATTGAGTGTAAGTCGTCCGACGATCTAGCCACGCTTCTGACGACCGACTTTTCAGCCACAGCACACGATACATATCCTGACCGGTTGTGTTATCGAGCGCATACATAAATACCTCAACTTTCTGGATCAATGTTAAGTGATCGTAGTCTGGTGCCATCTGTAACATGATTCGGTGCTCAATATTCAACAAAATCTTTCGGCTATCTCTGTACTCGCGAATCAACACGTGGAACGTGTCACTATCCTTGACCCATCCAAGTAATCCTGACTTTGGAGATAATGGGATGGCCGAGTATTGCTGGATGTTCAGGTGACGTTTAAAACACTCTGAATCAGCAGCCAGCAATGTATTAACTAATCCAAACAACTGCATAACCAAACTATCCTGGCGAATATCCTCGTGTCCCTTTAAAACATACTGATAGTCATGACCATCACTGCCTTTGATAGTAAGTCTTCGCGGTCGCTGCTTAGACGAAATGACTGTCAAAGTCGGCTCGAAACACACAATTCTGATCACCGGCTTGCCACTTGCATATGTACCAGGCACTGCAAGCTCCAAGTCATGACACTCCAATAAATTCGGAGACACATACTGTAGATCCAAAGTCTGTAGCTGTGGCAGTTGTCGTGTGATACGTCGGAAAACGTTATAGTAGATATCCCACGCTTGATTCAGATGTGTCATGTCGTTATTGCGTTTGAAGCTCAAAACCCATTCGTAAGCTTCCTTGAGATCACGACCGAATGCCTGATGAAAAGAAATCTCCCGCAGAGTTTGAGGACCCTGTAGTCATTAATAAAAGTCCCATATCTTTGTAGCATGTACTTACTCGTTCGAGCATCTTGTGAAGGGGCTCAAGCGTAGCAAACATTTTCTCAATGTTATGATCGCCAAAAAATAACCTTGACGCATCTTCAAGACCTTCATGCCATTGTTCATGCCACAATACAGTTACTCTAATAAGCTCTTGAATGACTATCTCAGCCTGTTCTACCAGCTTTGCACTATGTGATCTCATCTTGTCCATAATGCCACCGGCAGCCATCTGTCGAGTGTGACTGTCAGACTTAATTGCAACTGTTAGTGGGTATACCAAAGCCTGCGGATGCGCTCGTCCGAGATCCGAGATTAAGCTATGAAGCGATTTGCGGACAACTGGGTTTGGCTGATGGATACGTGCAATCAACTGAGGAATGACCTCAAGCCATGTGTCAATGCTCACGGTTGTGAAACCTTCATTCATTGCTTTAGCCAGTTCAGGCTGTCCACCGTATCGAAACCAAAGTGTAAGCAAGCGCAGCGTGTCCTGCAATGAGTTCCCACTTGACAGATAAATCGATTTGAAGAAACCTTGCATGGCTGGCAAAACATACTTGTCCACAAGATTGTTGGGGATCGCCTCGCTTCTGTCTGTATTGTCAGGCTTATCGACAGAAGTAATTACTTCAAAATTTGCGAGTGCCCAATTATGCCATGCTTTGTACCAACCCTTGTCGAAATATGTAGCGAGCAGGTAAGATCGCAAAATAGTACTCGAACTATCGCTACGCCAAGAATCTTGAAGAGCAATCTGCCACTCGCCCTGCTTCAAAAAACATCTGGCAAGCAGTTTGGTATACTCTTCGACCTTTTTCTTAGCGGCAAGTGAACCATTAGGACCGGTAGCATTCATAGCGCCATTAATAATTGCACCATTCGCACTAGAGGTAGTTAATGACATGTTTGCAAGTGAAGTCGAAATCACAAGTTCGGATGGCAACGGCTGTGTCATTAAGTCGGTCGTGTTTAATCCAAGATCTTTAGACATTTTTGTAGTGAAATCGTATAAATGATCAAGCGCAGCCTGTTGATTTCCCGTCGCCCACATGTACTTCAGCTGAGCATACACAACTTGAGGTGGTGCCCGACCAGCATATGACTGAGACGAAGTGACAATAGCTCCAGGGTCAGGATTATCAATCAACGAATTCAATGACTTCTCTGCAAGACCCATTCGACCAGACTTGCGACACAGGTTTGCAAATTTAATCCACATCTCCATATCCTGTCTTGGCTTGACGACTAGAGCGCGGACCTTAAGCATACGCTGCCAAATATCAACATTACGTTGGCAACCCTTCAATCTCTTTGTCCACGTTTTTCGTAATATACGTTGCTGTTCTGGATCATCTGCAGCCATTTTGTACTCAATGATTTCTTCCAACTCTGACAACATTTGCACACGAACAACGACACCATAAGCTCTGTTGTAACTCTCACCAACTAAGGCTGTTAGTTCTGTGATTAACAAATCTCGTGCTTTGACAATGTGCGTAGCAGAGTCTTCAAAATGGTTTCGGTGAAGCGAGAGAATTGCATGAAAAAAAGACCTGTCAGGGGATTCTTGTTTCATAACCTCGATGTAGGACGCCATATTATCCCAATGGCCCAAACCCCATGCAGCTGCTGTTGCCAACGGCGCAATAGATCGCCTAATCTCGACGCTGGAGTTGATCCACTTTGTATGAGCAAGCTCTGACAACAGCTCCCATTCTCCTAAAGCGTGCAGACATCTCATTTTTCCCATTGTGATATCCAACGAGTCAGGTTCATCCTTCTCTCGGCGATTGTATGCCTCCAACGCATCTTCCCATCGTTGCAGTTTTTCATACCAAGTCTCTCTGAGCTGCAAATCATGATGCTGTTGCGCATGCTTCAGAATACCAACCGCAGCATCATTCTGCTGTAATTGATTGTTGATACTAATAAGTGATTCGATCGTTGGCGTTGTGGGCTCTTGAATGAATTCCAACTCCTTGTAGTGCAATGCTTTGGCATAAGCATGACACCTAGTAGCATACTGACCGAGAGTTCGGATATCCATTGGCAACGCTTTGTCGTCATGCTCCATAAACTCCGCTAAATTTAACAATGACTGCAGGATTTCTGGTGGAATTTTTGGCGACATTAATGCTGTCTCAATTGCCCGAACAAGCTCGTCCTGATACTGATCGCATAGTTCGGTCCAGCATGATACAAAACTGACGTTAAAAAGATCTTTGGCAAGAGGATAATAAATTCCAGCCAGTGACGCACACGCGCGGAGCGCATGCGACGGAGACTCGCGGAGTAATTCAACCGACAACCTCCTAATCCACTCCTGCCAGTCATCTCTCGTGGATTTCTGCGATGCCTCCCAAGCTGCCTTCAAATGCTGCTGATTAACGGGCAGTTTCTTGACCGGGGCCTTGGCCTCCGATACCTCATCGGTACCACTGATAGCATACTTCTTGTCAGAGTCGGTATCTAGCTTTTGAGGAAACGGTTCCTTCTTGACCATTTTAGATACAAGCAACTCATACTGTGGATGATATATTTTATTGGCCACAGCAACCTTGTTGATCACCGGTACAAAAACGGCAATGTCTTCGCGCAAGTAATAAATCATTGATGTAATCAATTCCATCGCAGCTTTTTTCACGTCTTCATTTGCGGTGGACGATAACACGCGCAAAGTAGGATGCATAACCCGAGAGACCATGTCAGCAAGATTCACGCTCTTGCACATCTGTCCGACCGTTTCCATAGCCGTGACCTCAAGCGTTGGCGGCGAGTTCTCAAACATGCGAACAATCGATGGAAGAATTAAGTGAATATACTCCTCGACGTTCGACCCAAATACTACGAAAGCATGAAGAACTCTTTGTGAAGTGTTTCGTAGCGCAGTCTTATCTTGATCAAAAATCTGAAGCATCAACGGCAACAATTGCTGAAGGTACATCTTAAAGTCGCCTTCCAAAGCACGCGAAACTGACTCAACAAGAGTCAAAATCGTTACCTGTAAGCTGGATGACTGCTTGAAAAAATCTTTCACCAACAGGAAAATGTCTGGCAAAAAGTTTCGAATATGCTGCTTCACAATTGCAACTAAAATTCCGAGCTGCTGAAAATAAAATTCTAAAATGTTATGCGAACACGTGCGCATGACTCCTAAGAAGCAAGGAATGATCTGAGGCAAAAACGGCACGCATTTTAATCCCAGTGTTTTGAAAATTGACATAATAGCCTGAATGACTGCCATGTGATGCGTACCCAACGAAGGATCGCGTAAGATATGCAGCAGAATGTTGATTACGACTGTAGCATAGTAGTCGTCCGATGACGACGGATTAATGCCTGCCATCAACAGCGAAACGTCTGTCGCTGCGGCATTTTGCTCACGAGCCTTATCACCGGTTCCACGTTCAATCATTTGATGTTTATACGGATCGAGCGCACCAAGAATTCCAATTAGTTTAACTGTCTCTCTCTGCATCTGCAAAGACTGTTCTGACTTCAGGATTGAGACTAGAACTCCCAACAATTGCGGATAATCAATTAAAGGATCCACAACATATCCCGAACTGTTTGCCAATTGTCCAAGTGATCTTAATGCAGCATCTCGCTTTATAGGTGAACTTTGGTCTTGTAGCACGTCCAGAATGAGAGGCATCAAGTCCTTGATATAGGGAATTAGTTCTTCACCTCCAACACGAGACAGTTCACCTAAAGCAGTAATGACGCTAGCAGAAGTAGCGGTGCTGGAATCGCGTGCTTTTGGAAGTAACACTTTGATCATCGGGTCTACATAAGGCTTTATCAGACCTTTTGTAGATCTCACCAAGATAGATAACAGCTTGGCACTCTCTTCCTTGGTACGGCTATTGGTGGAGTACTCTAGCTCGGTCAGTAACTGGATCAAGGTCTTTCGCAGTGGTGGCATGACATATGCTGGATTGATGCTCGTCAATCGTCCAATAATACCGACGGCGACTTGCCGCACGCCAAACACTTCATCATGCAGAGCAGTGAACAAAAGTCTCACACTATCGGCTTGAGAGAGATGTGAGTCGAAGCGAGCATCTAGAGATCTGAGTACTTCCAAACGGATTTCAGCCACTGCAAATTAGTTTTGCAAGCAAGAGAAAATTGGTCGATATACTTACCGGGATCACCGATAGCAACCGCAAGTAATTTCTCCAACACATCTCCCACAACGCGAATTGCATGCGCACTTGTTTGAAAGCAAATGGGGTCTTTCAAAAAAAGAGAGCAGGATGCTAAGGCGGTCGCCTTCCGCACCTCCGGGTTTTCGTCATCGAGATATGTGATTACACAATTGCGGACAAACTCATTGAATTTGTACCCGACAAAATCAAAAGTGCCCAAAATTCTCATAGTCAAGGCAATCAAGTCAGAATCTTTCATTTCATTACTACTAGCCGGACCATCTTTAGACAGCATAGCTTCCCGGTATTCCCGAGCTGCTTCGGGGAGCATCGGTAAAGTCGACTCTGGAGACCCGGGTACTCGAAAAGGTCGCCCGCTCTGGGCATATGCAATGATGGTGATGAGACGTTCTTGAATTGTTGGCGAAAGAGGGCGGATGTATGTAGCAAGATCCACCAGAGTTTTGCGAAGATGCTCGCTGAGGCCGCATGCAAACATAAGATCAAGAATGTCAAGATTCAAACTTTTTGTCAATGCTTGACCGACAGCGGCAGCTAACATACTGATACACTCAAAAATTGTCTTCTCTTGCTCTTTTCTTGCTCTGCCTTTCTGACTCAAACCTTCTTTGATATTGACTAGAATTGCATCCAAATAAGGGCCCATGCTGCTGTGCACAGCTCCAGCGATTAATCCAATAGACTGAAAGATTTGATTGCGCTCTCTATCTTTTTTCAACTGGCCGAGTAAGTGAAGCATGCATTTGTGAATGTAGCTGTCTGTAAATTTTGTTGGATTATAGCTTGCAAGTGTTGGCATCATTACTAGCACGGTTCGTCTAACCAAAGCATCCCTGTGATCTTTATACTTCAAGACCGTTTCGCAAACATCGTCGTAGTACTTGTCCATAAACATACCTGCTTGCTCAAACAATTCTCTATAAACAAGCAAACTACCGTGAATAGCGTCTGCAGAGCCAATGCGAAATCCTTTCTGAGTTTCCTCGTAAATCTTTGAATACCACTGCTGCCGAAGCTGATTGTCTCGCTGGTAAATAATTTTCAAGCATGCTTGAAGCGCATCGGCTGCGTCGTTTCTAACGTTGACTTTTGGATCCCGCAGAGCGACCCAAATAAGATCAAGAATCTGAGGGACATAGGCATATAGAATTGTAGGACTGTTTCTCGCAAGTTCAGAAATGATTAACATTGACGCCTCACGACGCGATTCTTGCCGATCAGATTGTAGCCACTCCAGAGCGCGCTTGACCTCAAACTCTACAAACTCAACGGTCAATATACCACCTGGAATCGCCAATCGACCTAGCGCTTTTGCAGCGGCGCGCATAGCCTCGAAATCATTTGAAGGAATTACCATTCGCAAGTAATTTGCAAATCGTGTAATCTTAGTAGTGTTCTCCTCTGTTCCGTCAAAATCAATCAGTTTGTCTATGGCAGCGATGCCGCCAAGCTTGTCGCTAGTTTCGGCATTGTGGAGACAGTCAAAGATCCGCCGGTTGACTTCGTTATTGTATCTTGAAAATTGGTCTATAGGTAATTCACGAATAACTGACTGAAGGTTCTCGCGCAGCTCTTCTGCCGCTCTATTGCGAACCTCAGGCTGCCTTTTGCGCTGGTCAATATGCAAATTCAATCTCTATTTTAGCAATACAACATACTTTGACTTGAGATCGGTAAAGATGTGATTTAGGACCAGGTTGTCCATGACACCAAACTGTTCGCTGCTGCGTTTTGACCTGAACTCGTAATCAAATGGGCACAATCGTGAAATACTGGGTAAATGATGTTGGAATAACGTGCTGTGATGTATACAAATCTTACCTGTGAAGGACGTGCGGCGTTCGTAAAATGGGGTCAACCAGATTTAAAACTCTGGCAATTTCCACATGCATTTACCTTTCTTAGTTGAGATTTGGTGAAATAGCAAGTCAACTTTAAACATATCGAATAAGATAGATAAAAGACAGAAAATCAAATCACTCTTACTACATGGTAAATCATTGTAGGCTCGGAGTTCATTTAGAATTATATTTATAGCAAGATATATATGGCATATTAATACTACTTTTTCGCATATATGCGTATTGTGGAACCCTGTTTGCAACTACAGTAAAGTTAAATGTTGCTAGACGCAGTTCAATTGTAGACTCAAAACATCTTTTATACACAGATAATCTATTTTCTAAGGTTTGTGCTCTTCTATTCTATTGTGTTCCTGCGTGAAAGTGAGAGAGCAATCAGTTAGGCAATCAAAGCACTTACATCTTTCATTGCAGCTGCTATGTATTTTGTGTGAGTACCGCGAGCAAAAAGCTCGTTACTGTGTTTGTAAAACTCGACAGTTGTGAAAGCGAGACTCCTTCCAAGTTTATGACACTTGCCTTCCTAGATATAAATTAGTATAAAGCTGCCAAAGCCAAAAGAACTGACAATTAAAATGCTGTCACCTATATTTGTAAGTAAACTTCAATAATAATCGTAGCTAGCATAATGGCTTACCAATTTTTCCACCTGAAGATATGTACGTGACATTAAGATCGGTGGTGACTCCAGTGTTGAACATGCCCCGAGATGCAACGGCAAGAGAACCCGCAAGATCCACTAAAACGGTGTATAATTAACAAGTATTACCAGCAGACAAGCCATCAGGATATACCAAGGGCAGCGACAGTACCACCATGCAAAATCTGTAGTCTGTTCTATTATAAAAGATGTCAGGCAATGAAATCAAGATGCTTATGCGGCAAGAACTTACTGTATGTTTCTTCTCTATCATCATCTCCAATTTCACAAGACCAGGAGTAGCATCAATCAAATGCAGCTTACATTAAATGTCAGTCCACCATTATTTGCTTGCTAAAATTGCATACATGTGAGAGCAAGTTTGGCTCTAGACCTGAACTGGAGAGAAACGATGCCCAAACCTAGTATGCATTAATTCTGTTGAGTGTATTATCATGTATTCCGATTAACTACCCGCTTGACAAACACTGCAGTTGGCTTCATTTACACACGCGTTTAATTGACTGCTGATTTATATTTGATTCGCAGAGCTCGGACGAGAGAAAAAATGATCATCGTTTTCAGGAGGCCAACTTTAATTGTTACATTTGCAATTAGAGTTTGGAGATTTACTTTTCCGCATTAAGGCACACACCGTATAGCCCAACTAGCAGTGTACCTGTGATCAACACAGTTTGTTAACTGACTTTGTGTTATCCACTAACTTATTATTAGAAGTTACGTTGTAGAGGGTCAAGTTGGTTAATGGGAAAGTTTTCGCTTATGCCATCTATTGTTACAGTAAAACTGGTAAAACTGGTAAAACTGAGAAGTATAAAACAAATAAATTCTAGCTTGAACAAAATGAATAATATATGCCAAAGAGGTGTATTACGTAGTGAGCGTTGGGGGATAACTGCTCTTATAAGGTACCATAATAATCATTGCGTTTTTAACAGACGGACGATCAACGCTATCACAACCAAATCAAATGACCAATACATATCAAGGTACCAGATATATTGTTTATTAGCATACCAGGGGCAAAACTTATTGGCAAATGCCGACCGTTAAGGAACAGTCATGACGCATGGAAGCCTAGTAGAAGCTTAATCGAAGCCGTGTCAAAGTCGTGCAAAAGTTTAAATGCTCGGTTGTGGTATCCAGAATTGTCCGACGCCTCGAAGCCCGCTAGTCCAAATCTGTCCGATCCGAGTCAAATAGTTTACTGTCAATCCGCTTCCTGCATGAAAGCTTTACTTAAGACATACGCAGTTACCACGTTATATACATAAACTTTTTATAGGTTATGTTATACAATGACGTACTCTAATGTTGTTGCACGTAACTTCAACACTCAATCCAACGGTGGAAAATCAGCCGCGTAGGCGAAAATCATTGAGTTCGGCAGTTGTAATCATTTAGGAAATTAGGATTGAAGTAAAAGTCTATATTTAGTTGGATGGTTTCGCTAAGTTTGTCTATAATGGCTTGTGACAGCAGTGTTAAAGAAGGTCGAGGGGTAAAATAGAAGAAGAATGTCCAGTCCGAGTCAATATAAACCTTTACCGCTTACAATTACTCGCTATATTTGCTGCGCTACCACCGTTCCCAAACTTCGGTATCACTCGACCGCGGCAAGCGCACGCGAAACTTACCGGCCCGACGTCACTTGGCTGCCCTGTCGTATACGCTTCTAGTAGTAGCTACGCCTTATACCCTGATACGCGCCCACGAATGTCTCTCTCATCTGTTCTTTTCTTCTCTGCTCAGTCAGTCGTCCATGTCCAGCTCCCCCCCACCAGCTGAACAAGGTGATCACCAAATATCGATGTCGGCTGCTTCGCCGCTACCTCAAATTTCACTACTTGCAAATCCTTCAACTGTATATCCAATGCCACACATTCAATCCTATTCAAGTCAAAGGTCAGACTCGCAGCAACCGCAACTGCAGCAATTACAATCGCAATTGCAACAGCAACAGCAACAGCAGCAAGCACTACAACCGCAACAACCGCATCAATCTACTTTGCAACAGCAGCAGCATCATCATCATCATCATCATCATCAGCATAGCTCGTCGATACCTCGCCAGCAACACGAATACTATGCAGAACACGACCCGCAACCAGTGACAATTCCACCACCATCAAATGCAATGTCGTACTATTCAGCCGCTAGCCTTTTGCCCTCATATAGTACCCAGCGTAGTTTGATGCCGCCATTGCAGCCTATGGGTCAACCTGCACTCCCGTCAGCGTCTTCATTATTACCACAGCAGCAATTACCAGAGCCACCTCACCTTGCGCCGTTTCAGAGTGTACAGCCTGCATACTATTCAAGTAGCAGCCAGCCAGACATTGTTTTTGCTACGTCTGAATCGCGCTCAAAAATGAAACGCTTTAGGTGTGTGGTCCATTCAGTGAGATAATAAGTCATGCTGATTGTTTTAGATTAACTCACGCTCAAACGCGATTCTTACTGGCAGAGTTTGCGAAACAGCCACATCCAGATGCCGCTCAGCGAGAAAGACTGGCAGCCGAAATTCCAGGACTTTCACCCAGGCAATTACAAGTCTGGTTTCAGAACCGCAGAGCAAAACTTCGCAGACTGTCCATTGAAGAAGGGCGTGAAGAACGCGGACAGCCGTATGATAAGCATTCTTTGAATCAATCTCCGGCAAGCACAAACAGATCCGAATACACTCCTTATGCTCCGTCTTCTGCTCAACCATATGGCCAGAGTTCATATTCGCAACCTCAGATTTTGCCAAGCCCTCTTATTCCACATCTGCCAGCTCCTAGCATACCTGGCGGCCAAAGTTATGACCGGCAGCATGGAACGCCTACATACCCGTCGCTGATGCAGCAAACAGGACAACACCAATCACAAATAAGAGACATTCCAAATCTGCAATCTCCGCAATCACAGCAGCCGCGGTATTATTACCAGCAAGAAGACCGATAGTGAGCTCAACAAAAACTGCATATTTTTGTGTTGTATTTGATGTAATGTCCAGGGTTCCTTCACATTTCAAGAAAATATGACTGGCACAACAAAATTGACTGATAAACAGTTTTGCTTTCAAATAACTGGTTGGTTGGACATTATTTACTATATTTTGTATTTATTCTCATTCTCGTTGTACGATATAGACTTGTTATTGTCACGAGCAGGCGGCCTCTTGTGGGTGGTATCTCACGCGCCGCGTTATGTAAAAAGCCACAATAGCATAGCCACAGCACCAGCCATAATAATGGCCTCGAGGCTCACTCCACACAGCAACAACACACTACAAAATATTCAAAACATTCAATCGCGTCCATTCATCTGGTCAACCTAACCACCACTAATCTCGCTTAGTTTTGACCTGAAATGCGTGAAATTATCTCTATTCAATGTGGCCAGGCCGGTACGTGTGATTTCTAAAATTTTCTGTCTTTTGTAGACTGATATTTCTTTGTATCATGCTACAAGTTCATCAATCTTCTTTATCATTGTTTACTAACTCGTTGTAGGGTACTTATATTTCTAATTTATCAATTGATCTTCTAATATTGTAGTAATCAGATTTCAGAACAGTTTTGGAACACCATCACTGCTGAACACGGCCTCGACAATGCGGGCCATCTCATTGACGTGTCCGAGGCAGACCGTCTAGACAAGATGGAAGTCTTTTTTGCAGAGGCTTCTAACAGAAAATACGTCCCTCGTTCAGTTGCGGTTGATTTAGAACCCTCAGCTCTTGATGCCATCAGATCAGGACCACACGGTGATCTATTCCGACCGGACAGCTTTATTTCAGCTGATTCCGGCGCCGGAAACAATTGGGCCAAAGGATTTTATACTGAAGGTGCGGAATTGATGGAAAGCATTATGGATGTTGTAAGAAGAGAAGCCGAAAACACAGACTCGCTCCAGGGGTTTCAAGTCACTCACTCTTTAGGCGGAGGCACTGGATCCGGTCTTGGAACGCTTTTGTTATCAAAGATCAAAGAGGAGTATCCTGACCGCATGCTATGCACCTACTCCGTTTTACCGTCTCCTAAGGTCTCAGATACTGTCACTGAACCTTACAACGCTGTCTTGTCGTTCCATCAGTTGGTTGAAAACGCGGACGAGACTTTCTGTTTGGACAACGAAGCGTTGTATGACATCGCCACCAAAACTTTGAGAATCCCACAGCCAGATTATGTTGACCTCAACAAGCTCATTTCAATGGTCATGTCTGGTGTCACGACTTGTCTTCGATTCCCTGGTCAGCTTAACAGCGATCTGCGAAAGCTTGCGGTCAACATGGTCCCATTTCCTCGGCTTCACTTTTTCATGGTTGGCTTTGCTCCTTTGTTTGCCGTCAGTAAGTGCTGCGTCATTTTCATTGCAAACTTGGTTGATCTAATTTAGATACACGTGCCTTTCAACATCTCGGTGTGCAGGAACTGACTCAGCAGCTGTTTAACCCTGTCAACATGATGGCTGCCGCCAACCCTACCCATGGCCGCTACCTGACTGCATCAACGATTTTCCGAGGAAAGGTCTCGACTAAAGAAGTCGAAGATTCAGTCATGGCAATGAAAACCAGAAACTCTGCTTACTTTGTTGAGTGGATCCCAAACAACATCCAAACGTACGAGACGATTTTATTGTTAAGTCATGCTCACTCTAACATACACAGTTCGATTTGCAACATCCCCCCTGCAAACCTAAAGACATCCGCGACTTTTATCGGAAACTCAACGGCCATTCAAGAGCTGTTCCTCCGCACAAGCGGTCAATTCTCAGCCATGTTTAGACGCAAAGCTTTCTTGCATTGGTACACCGGCGAGGGCATGGACGAGATGGAATTTACAGAAGCTGAAGGCAACTTGAACGATTTGATTGCCGAATGTAAGTGCCTTTTTGCCTTTTTTCAACGCTTATTTTGCTAACGCTGTGTGTTCAGATCAGCAATACCAGGAAATTGGCGCCGACGATGATATTGAAGAGAATTATCTAGAAGAACAAGACGATGGACTACTTGAAGAGTGATTTGTCTACATTCCCTTTTTAAAGGTGAAATCTCTGTGCTTTCAATGCTCTGTGTTCAGTGAAGCATTGAATATCAATTTAAAGTGATGCGGCCTTGTATTTTATCTGGTCATGTGTACAATAATTTATAGTTTTTGCTTTTCAACAACTTGTAACCGGTTCGAGCTTGTTTCAAACCTTTTAATGATCGCATCTCGCTAAGATTAACTTTTCGTTTATCTAAAACACTTAACTAACCCCTGAGCCTCAGCTCTGTAGTGGATCATTTTATAAAGTCAAACAACTTTATTGAACCCCATAAACAAACAAATAACGCCTATGTAAACTTTAAGAACATCCACATTGAATCCTATGCAAACACCTTCAGTCTTCCGTTTCGATCGGCTGTAACAATCAATCCATACGGCCTACACAACAACGCAACGTCCAAAATAGTATCCGTGTGATTCCGCAATACACCTTGCTGCTCTGGTGTTACGAGCGTGTTGCGTTTGGTCTGTATCGCCGGTGGTGGAGGCAAAGCTCGTGTCAAAGTGCTCCGTCTGGGTGGTGAGGCTTCTTCTTGGCTACTAATGGACGACGTGGTGGATTGCGGAATCCGAAAAATGTCAGTTGAGCGGGTCACTTCGCTCGTGATTGACAACGAAGGCCTTGGGTTACTAACGGTGTATGTGGACCTTGTCTGGCCCACGTCCGGTGAGCTGACAACGCATGAATACTCAGCTTTACCGTTACCCCAGTACCGAATACATCGGTCAGCCCCAACACTTATAATAAAAGTACTGGCGGCCTGGCGTACGGAAGTATCCGACATGAAACCGCTTTCAGATATATATGTAGCTCCAAAATCGGCAGCACCAATACAAAACGACCTGATTCCCTTGGCAATACTAGCCTCGGTGCGTTCAAGTAACTGCACTGGATCGCTAGCAAATCGTGCAAGAATGACTTCTGGCGGATCGTCATCCACCTCCACCGGCTCATATCGCTTGTCATTGGCAAAATCTGTATCAGCATCGCTAGATGTCCGGTATACCTCTCGGCAAACCGTTTTCTCAACATCCCAAACAGTAATCTCATCGCCATTCACGTTCGTACCTCCAGCAACACAAATCCATCTCCCCCTGCCTTGAGTTGGATGCATTGACACTCGATGAATCGGTGTACCGGCACGCAAACCCCATGCCTTCAATCGGATTTGGTAATGGATACTCCACAAATCAAGAATGCCGCGCGATGTACCCACAACCAACCACTCACGAGACCGGTCCACACAAAAACTGGTCACAACACCATGATACAGTGGATTTTCAAACACAAAATCCCGCCGCATGGTCCGCAGATTCAGCCCAATAATGCGCGATTTATTTGTCGCAATAATCAAAATTGAGCCTGATTGGATCTTAGCATGCTCGATCCAAACTGCAAATTCTCCATCATCAAGCTGATATGACTTCAGGATCGTAATTTTACCATATTTCGCAATTCCACGACTCACGACTGGCGAACTGTAATCAACTTTCAAAATATTGACCAATCCGGAAACATCTCCGCTGGCAAAACAATAGGTACTTTCAATAAAACACATACAGCGCACTTTCGCTCCTTGCTTGAAAACTTGCCGCGATCTGTTCGTTACATTGCGTTCCAGCTGCAGAGAGTCCCAAACTCTAATCGTGCCGTCATCCGAGCCTGTCAAGAAAAACAAATGATCAGGCGAGACAATGACACGATTGATTGGACCATTGTGCTCTTCAAAATGGGCAATGAGCACCCGATCAGGACGCCAAGGACCAAAGTTGGGTGTCTGACCAGTACTGTGTCTCACGAGAGCTCTTGGCCGCGCTGCTAGTGGAATTTGTGGCCCAAACTCTGGTATGTCTTCCATAAATTTCTCCACATAGACAGTGTCCAGCAGTTTTAAAATGTACGGGTCGTCGCCCATATACGAATGGCCACGAAACACAAATTGCTGCTCCTTGGAAGTATCTTCATCTGCATTATCTGTAAAATCATGTGCAATAATTTTCGATCTGTTAGAAATTTCATTTGCTGTATAAACAGCACCGTTAGCAGAACGAGCAGACTTCTTTGTTGGAGTGGCTTGGTCAGTCTTGTCAAATGGCTTGTCAAGCTGTCCATACACGACCGTATTGTCTGCACTCACATCTGGTGTGGTTTTCCCAGTATTCTGTTCCCGTCTAGTCATAAACGTTACCACACTAGCTCTTCGTCTAAGTTCGTGGGACGTAGTAACATGACGCTCTAAATCTTCACCTGCAGGCGATAGAGTAACTATTGCAGCGGCTGCTGCTGCCGCATCTTCACCGTCCTTGGAAGCTGCTGTGTCGCTGCCCGCCGTATTAACTCTAGTTACTGTTGAGCCGTTTGTTTGTACTCGGGAAGGACTTGTCATAAATATGCTAGCGGTAGACGTTCGACGTGGTGATCCGACGTGGAAAATTGGCGCCATTGTTCGAGGCGAGCCCTCAACACCATTTAGCCAGTGCGGCGGAATCTCCGTCTTCTTGAGCGTAAGAGACGCAGGTGAGCGTCGCTGATAACTATCAATTGTTTTCAGCGCGTCCATCAACGCTGTGGCAGCCTTATATTCTTTAATTGTAGATTCTGACACCGGTAGCTTTCGTGGCTGTTGCCGAATGTTTGTACGCTTGCCATCGAAAAAGTACGTGTGTAATGGTATGTTTAGCTTGTTGACCGAAATGGTACGATCCATATCAATGTCCTTGGGAAACTGCTTGTGAGTTACAACAAGACGACTGTTATTGTTTGCTTCGGCTATACGCCACATATGCTCTCTGAGAGCAGTCAGCTTCCAAAGATCATCTTCCTGAAGCCCCATAATTTTAAGCTTCCGTAGCCATGCTGCGTCCCTGTACAGGTTAGCGATATTATACTTAAGTATACTTTTATCTCACTCTTCTGTTTTTGAAGTTTTCTCTAAAAATCCATTTTCCAAATGCGACGCTTTTGTGATGGCGAGATTATGAAGCGACGAAGTAATAGAATACGATCCATCAAACAACGGGACAATATCAGACATTCGTTGTTCTTTTGCAGGCTTCCAAAAATTAGATTCCCGTGATTCTGAGGCCCAGGCGATGGCGGTATTGAAAATAATTCGTGACAGCTACGGTCTATTAGCAACAAAAAAGTCAGTAAATCAAAATCTTTGTACCGGTAATTTGCAAAAGTCCTGTAACATCACATCGGAGTAATCTAGAATCTCGCATCGTAAAAATGGCTTTACAATGGGACGAATAATGCAATGAACATCTGCAGGCGATAACCACTTTGTCGTGGCCGAGATAAAGGAAAAAACACCTAGATACATATAAGCACGGTACAACAGAGACATTTCGTTTAAATAACCTTCGCGAATCCATAGGTTCGGATGTACCGAAAACCGTACAATGATGCGAACCAAATCCCAAATACTAGGCCTTCTTATCAAGCCCAGCTCCGCTAGGCTTGTAAATGCATGCAGCACCTTCTCTATAACAAACTCTTCAGTATCTAAATCAGGTTAGATTTGATTAATCGGCCGAAATAAAAAATACACACCCGCCAAAGCTTGCACCATCAGCGGCATTATATACTCCTCCAAACTATTACCACCGACAAAAGTAGCCAAACCAATAATGCCATCAAAGAATGCGCCGCGAAGCAGCGCATCTTTGTCATTTAAATATGTGATCAGGTGACTTAAAATTATTTCGCTGGCCTTCTGTCCTCCAAAAAAAGCGCACAAAGGCGAAATTGTACGCAGCAATGCACGTTTCACAGCTGGCTCGGGATCGGTCAACAAGGATATGGCTTGGTCTTGAAATTGATCAACTAGCTCTCGGCGATGCACATTATATAAATTCTGCTGACGGATGCGACTCGACACTCCTTCTTCGGTTTCCTCGTCGGCTTTTGGGAAAAGAATTGTTCCAGTTTTTAGCGCTTCTTGGGACATATCAAGAAATCTGAGTGCAGTTTCGGCCAGCGTAGAGATGCATGACGCATAATTGGCCCGCAAAAAAACCTCTCGCCCTTGGAGGAGGTTTTGAAACTGCGGTATCAAATATTTTGGAAAAATACCTTCGTTCACTGGAGAAATTCTTTTCACCAATGAGAGAATTTGTGTCAGTGATCTTAAGGCAGCAATCCGCACATTGACGAAATCGTCCTTTATTAGTGCAAATAAATAAGGTAAGCAGCGATCTAGTTTAGCCTCGTCAGGAAGCTGCTCGCCAAATGCCAAAATCAAGTCGCACGCATGTAGCCTGGCCGTAGCTGTTGCAGTATTTCTAATAGCAGAAACCACGATAGCGAGAAAAATGAGGGCACCGCTGTCTTCCAGAGGTTTACGTGTCTCCACGGGCACGGATGTATGATAATTTGGAATGTCAAGGTATACAGGGAAAGGATCAGTGTAGCGTTCTCCTCGTAAGATTTTGTCGCTGTTTCTGATGTTTGGTATATCAAACCCTAAAAAATAAGCAATCTTATCGCAATCGCTATATATACGTTCTATTCTGAAATCTGCTTCCACAGACTGCGCAGCTAGTGATTTCTGCCCAAGCCTTAAGACGCTGGGTTCAGTAATACTTTGCACATATTCATGCAAAAAGTTATAGAAGTAGCCCGGGAACGCTTTGTCGCGCCTAATAAAAAAATTAGGACAGGACCTGATACTTTTTGTCGAGTTGCATACCATTCATTCAAATACGCGTCAGCAGAGAAGCGATGTGTTGGATCGAGACTTATCATATGCAGAATTAGTGACTGCAGAAGTGTTAGCAATTGTCTAAAAAGAAATTGAAATCTCTTACTCGAATTTCTGGGTCGACAATTTTCGATAGGTCTGGTGTATACTGGCCTCGGCGGAAAGCAAATAACTGAGAGAGTGTAAAAATAGGTGCTCCGTCGAGAAATAATTCCGCAATCACACATCAAATTAATTAGTATAAATAACCAGGGAAACGGCATTTGTATATACCCTAAACTAAAAATATCCATTGCATCGGTCAAGGGACCACGTTTGTTCTCGTCAGGCCCGCAAAATCTTTCAGGGGCAACGTAGCAAACACGCCGTAATGATGTATCAAAGTAAAAAGAAAAGTCTGCTGGGTCATCCTCAGGAAGGAAGGTTGGTTTAAACGAGGCGAAGTCGGTAAGATAAACCCAGTTCCACGAGGTAACAACTGCGTTTTCTGTCTTGATATCACCGTGATGAACACCACGCCTGTGGCATCGATCTAGACCTGAGAGCAATTGGTATGCAATCCAACATTTCTCAATATTCTCCAGAAATGGTCTTGTACTACGATCTTGTTAGAATAACACTGATTTGACCACGGATTGTTCATACCTTATGCGGTCGTACAAAGTATCTCCGAAGTATTGCCGAACTAGATATCCTGCGCGTTCCGTTTCCATGATTATACTATACGGTACCACATGTGAAACCTCCAAAAGCGCGTTTCGCTCGCCTACAAAATATTAACTACCGTTAAATCAAGCACTAGTAGACCACCATACTGGTTAACTGTTTCTGAAAGCTTCGTAGTCCCAAACTAGCTGTTGGTTTAATGAAAATCTTTACAATGACCAGTCCGTCTTTATGCCGGCCTCGAACAGTCTTCATAAATCGAGCAGATCCACAAGTCTTGTCATATTGAATATCACCCAGTTCGTCAACATACGAGTCGATACCGACCGTCGAAGCTGATGGGGTGACCTGTGATATCTGATTTCCCATAGTGATTAGTTAGATCACTTACAAGCTAGCGAGAGCCTGTCAGAATACGAGTGAATCCGTTCAGTTTCTGGTGATGCCGTTGCGAAGTAAGTGGTCAGAAGTTATATTGCAGATAAAACGATCAAGCCAATTACGGTTGTATTTATCGATTCAAACAAGGCCACTTAATACCAACCAGCTTACAGTGATTATATTGTAATACTGTTTCGTGTAGGATGAACGTAAAATCACCGAGCTCACGATTATAGATTGTATTTCCCAACCTTACTTGAAGTGAAAGCAAGGTTAGGGCTAGAATAAAAACATACACGACAGGTACAAAAATTAGTTTTCATTACTTCATTACGCTGTCTTAACTATAAATTAGAACGTTATATTTAATAAACCCTGTTGTACAAATCCAATTACTAGTGTGCTGACTTTATATGTTAAAAGTACACTACGGCGCAGCAGGCGTCTGTTCCACAGGGGGCACACGAGCATATTTCTGCTGTCCGCCTTTAGCAAGACTGCCATTGTTATCGTACATATCTGCCATAGTGTTGCAACCATCAATTATGTCCGTAATATCAACATCAATCTCCTGCCACCAAGTCCGACCGTAGCTGTCTTTGATATCTATATGTGTGATTCTTGACGCACAATACAGAGCAGCAGCAGCTATCACTCGGGCATGGTATCTCAAGCATAAGGTTGATCGTGTACTGTCGTTCACAAATGCCCAAGCGGATTTCGTCAATGTCAACCGTTCTTTTTCGCCCTTCACAAATCTCCGAGTGTACTGCACCAAGATATTGTACGGGTTCTCTATGGATAAATCAAAACAAATAGCTTCAAGTAACAACTCTTCGTTGAACAGAATCAAATCTCTCCATCGCCAGTACTCTTTGCTTTGTTCATCAATCTCAAGTTTATCATTTTTTTGTGCAACTCGGCAACAAGCTATAACAATATCTTTAAGCTTTCTTCCAGTCTCCTCGAGTTTGGTAGCTAGAAATATACTGGTAGCACCAATATCCTAATCACAGTTAGAGAACAGATTGATATGATATCTCGAACGATCTTACATAATAGTGATGCTTTTTAATACTAAATCGCATGTAGAACCTGTGAAAAAGAGTAGAAGCAACATAGAGTGTAGGTTGTGGCAGTCTTAAATGCATTCCCACAAAATTAAGAAAAACAACTCCCTTGGCTCTCATGGACAATTCATCCTGTAAAGTTACAGAATCGCGAAGTGAAGGCGTCTCATAAAACTCAAGAGAGTTAAAGATCCAGTTTGTATGCCGCTGTACACCCCAATCATTTTGTTCTTCTCGTCGCCCACTGCGGCCATATCGATCGTTACGATCAGTTCGACCGCGTTCATGGTGGCTATGATGGTCACGATGACCATGATGATCACGATAGTTGTAACGACCATTCTGATCATTTCGATAACTGCGATTGTTGTATCGATCATAGTGACTGCTTCCTTGTGAACCTTGTGAGCTTTGTGAATTATGAGATTGTTCAGGTTGAAAAGATGTTGATGATCCACTGAATGACATTTTACTCTATTTCTTTTGCAAACTCAGAATCAAATACTGTAACACCTACGAAGAGTTTCGAATGTTAAGGTTACTTCGATACTTGCCTTTTGAGTTGGGACTTCTCGGGTAATTTTAGCGAAATCTATAGACTTAAGATTTAAACTTCAGTCACGTCGTCGAAACCAATGACGACTCTTAAATAGCTGCCAAATCTCACAAATTGTCATATTATCCACTTTTGAAACTTTTGAAAGGTATGAGTGATTCAATTCCAGACAACGATAACGATTACGTTCGTCTGATCTCGTCTGACGGCTACGAATACGCCATTTCACGAGCAGCTGCTTTTGTATCCGTGACACTGAGGGGAATGCTGGATAGAAATTCAAGTTTTGTGGAATCACAGCAGAATAGAGTGAATCTAACTACAATCAAGTATGCGTGTTTCTTTCCCAGTGTACCTTGATACTAACAGTTACCTAGTGGCGTTTTACTTGAGAAAGTATGCGAATATCTTTACTATAATCTGAAGCATAAAAACAATCCAGGAAATATCCCGGAATTCGATGTCCCTCCAGAAATGGCTTTAGAATTGTTAGTCGCTTCTGACTATCTTGACGGTATGGATTGGTTCTTTGTTACTTCCTCCCAAAGGCTGACAAAACAGTGTAATTAATTGTACAGATGAATGAAAAATACTATAAACCAGATGTTCTTGCTAACGATTGTTTGTGTCGAGATACTTCATATTTTGCAAGATCACCGTTTTCCACGAAGTTTGGCTTTGTGAGCCGACTTTGAAAGGCCCGCCTGCTGATTTTCGTATAATCTTTCGTCGCCAAAGGCTACGTCTCCGTAAGTTATGAAACTAGTGATTCCATAGTCAACCACACCTAGGATCACATTTTTATGTCCTTGTTTCAATCTTTGCTGTTGTGTAGCTGTGATATCGTTGCTCACAGGTAATTCTTGAAAAAGTGAATCAATTTGTGCCAAAGTTGGCATCTTATCTTTGCGAGCACTAAATGTAGTTAACAAACTGATCACCCTACTTTCAAACGGTATTATTAACTTTACTACAACAATTCTGAAATCTGGGTTGCTAAGATTAGACTTCTTGAAAGATGGTCGAGGTTTCCAAACATTATATGCAACTCTGAATGGTGGTTTATTGGGAATATTAACTATATGCTCAGTCTTGTGGCTATAAAACGGAACTATCTGCAAGGCTCTGTATATCGCATCTGTAAAAACATATGGTCAGTACTTACAAATAGCATGCCTCTAAAGGCTGTCATACCGTAAGAGTGCCATACACCGCCGCAAACTACTGGCCCAAATGCAGGTAGTTTTCTTGTCATGATATCGTTCGCCTGACGCATAGCTTGTCCAACTAATGATGCCAAATAATCCCATAGCCGTCTGAAAGTTCCAAGCTTTACTGGTTCAGTTACCAAAGATTTGAAGTCTAAATTGGCAAAACTGTCCGCTCGCTGGACAATAAAACCCAGTCGCTTCAGATAAGCGTAGACTAGATATCGTTCATTTGTAACACCGGCCATGCAAGCACTGTAGCAAGCCTGTAAAGATAGAACCGAAGAACCATCGAGGCTGTACAACGACATGCTGCCGCGTTCCACCAAGTAAATTACTTCTTCTGGTAATAGCCAAATGACACCATTTGAGTCAGCTTTGCCAATGCTCTTGAAATGTGGCCCTCGAGAGATATTGAGCTTTGCCTTACAAATATCAGGGTGCCATACTCCAGAGACGTGAACTTTACTAGAACCTATTAGCAAATGAATGGCCGGTGTCAGTAGAGCCATACTTTGTGTGTTTTCGTTCCCCGTCAAGTGATGAATACATCGCATTTCGCGACTCCTCTAAAGCACTTAGCTCTCTAGCAGATCCCGCTGGTTCAAACTCTTTGTCTCCTCGTTTTGGTAATTTGTTTTTCCTTTGCATACTATGTTAGACAATGTCGCCTCTCTCAATTCACACTTACTTAGATCCCACAGTCCTTAAAAGCCGCCAATCTTGCTGTTCATCTTCTAACTCGACTTGTTCATTTGCTTCGCCATGATCATCGCCAACAATTTCATCATAGTCCTTATCCAAATCATCCATTGCTTGGACTAGCAGAGCTGTGTAGCTAAACTTTTTCACACATTCGACTAATATATACACTGTGCTAGCCCCTGAAAATATGCGCAGCGTAATAAATTAAGTTAAGCTAGTTTACACTATACTACAACATCAGTTTATATGCTACTCTTACTATTCCAATTTGACATGTGTTCCTTCTGAGCTTTTCGTAATACCAAAGAAGTTTAGCAGTGCCTCTCCTCCGTCTTTCTGATACGGCACAAATGTTCCTCGTGGTTGTTGAAGCTCAAAACCACGTCTATCATCTCCAATCCTGCGGACTTCTTGCAAAGACTCATTAATTGGTATCTTCATCTTTTCAAGAGTAGCTCCATCAAAATGATTCATAATGAGTGTGCTCTGCAGTTCCACGTCTCTACAGCCGGACATTTTGACTTTAACCGAAAGATAAAACTCGACTGAAATCGTGTTTCCCGTCAAACTAACTGTTGGTGCCAAAGAATTCGGAACGCCTGGAGACATATTTATAAACGGCTGTGTAATCTCTTCAGGTTTACGTGTACTGAACCTTTGAAGCACTATGGTTGTTGAAAACTCGTTACCTTCCAGCTTAATTTGCACGTATTTTGTTTTATCATTGTCAGCAATCAACTTCGTGTCATTGATCTCACCATTTACGGTTCGGTATTTGACACTTTGTATGATCTTTGCCTTTATCTCTTGTACCGTAACCGGCCGCCGATAAAACGAACTAGATGGGTCACGCAATATTCGAACCGTGCAGTCAATAGGCTCACTAGGCCCGTAAGAGGTAAATTCAGTTGATACGGTTATAGTGCATAGATTGGAGCCGTTGAATATCTCAGTGGACGTAAGAGTAGGTTTTGATAGCGCTCTGAACAACCGTATCGAGTCGTACCGAATAATTGTTATCGGACAGCTTGCAGCCTCTCTAGGCTTTGTCCGTGTATCATCAACAATGTAAACCCGCATGTCGTATTTTATTTCACACAAGTCATCTATGGTCATGCTAGGTGGCATATTCGCTTCAGGAACAAACGGTAAGCTGTACGTGAATGGCAAATCTATCGCATGAAACAACGTAGCACTTCCTGGATGAGCTTTGTATAGTTCATGCTCTTTTCCTACCTTATACTTCTTCTCTGTCACAGCTTTTTTCAGGCTAGACCTTCTGCTTAGAACAGATTCCGTGAGCATTAACTGCACTTTAAGTGAAACTAGTCTGAACGTTTGGCCAATTTTCTCTGGCCGCAACTCGATAACACCTGCAACACGAGGCTAAAACATCATTACATCGACATTAATAAACATATCAAAGTTTGACATACCCATGTTGCGTTTATACCTGGGTATCCAAGAATGAAGTCGGCATTTGGTGGCGGACGTAATCGCACACGTGCAGCCATTACGACGTCCCAGCAAAGAATTAGATAATACTCTGGCTTAAAAATTTAAATTCACCAGAATTAAATCAGTTTTGTGCTGTGTAAAATTTGAACTTATAGTATTGATTTTTAGCAATAGTTCATTATGGTTTAAGGTCGTAGTGGTTTATATATAGTACTTGTTACTGCAAAATGAATACGCAAGTTGCCGCACGATAAGTGGCACCAGGCCTTTGAAAATGACGTGCCTATAATTTGCACTTTGCTTTACAATTTCACCTTCCAACTATTCAGAAATTGCATCCAAAGCATGGGGCTTTTTTATATGGTGTGATAAATATTTTCCAACAATATTGCTTAGAAGCTTGAGAAGTTGGAGAGTAAAAGAAAATTGCAGATGCATTCATGACAAAGAAAATGCAAAAATAAAACATTCCTAACCGCAGTACATAATTTACAAAACCTGTAACCATAGATCCTTCCTCGTAAACCGTGATACCCATACAAAAACAGGAAAGCAGAGAAAAAAAAAGAGCTTTTATCACTCAACGCCAAATGAATAAACGCGAACATCGCCGTCGTCACTTCCAGAAGCGAGACGGGAGTCGCTAAGACCGACACAAGCGACTGGGGCCGTGTGTCCGCTAAATGTGTGAAGACATTTCCCAGTTTGAATGTCCCATACCTTGACCAACCTGTCGTGTGCGCCAGAAACTATACGGAAAGTATCCGCAGCTAAACCCCAGACACCTTCGACGTGACCAAAAAGGGTCCGCACGCATTCGCCAGTATTTGCATTCCATAACTTGATTGTGTTGTCAAGCGAGGAAGTCAAAATGTATGGTAGATTTCGCCGGTGTGATCGAACAGCGCGAGTAGACGACGGCGACGAAGCCTCATCTTCTGACCCGTTTGCAGGCGCAGAGGACTCCTGTTGCTCTATATAGTCACCACCTTCCGGTACTGCCTGCATATCCAAAGAAGTAGACGTAGCAGGTCGATAATGGTGATGATGGTGAAATTGCTCGTCGACATCATCATCGGCTTCTGCCAAATTTTCATCTTCGTCTTCTCCTTCTTCCTGGTCATCCTCTCGGAGCATCACAGGAAGAGCTGCTTGAACCTGGCCAAAATGACCTTGGTCATTTCCGAGTCCGCTCTCACCGGCACCAGCAAAAACACGCATGCATTGATGCGTGTCTAAATCCCACATACGCACGGTCGTGTCATCGCTTGCCGAGACAAGCGTCCTTGAAGGACTATGAATATGAACAGAGTTGACCCAGTCAGTGTGACCACGGAGAGTGAAAAACGACTTTTCCTTGAAGTTCCACACCCTAATTGTGTTATCAGCTGATCCAGAAGCCAATAAGGTTGAGTCAAAATGCAAACTCAAGACACCATCCGTGTGTCCACGTAAGGTCGAGACACACTCGCCAGTTTTGTAGTTCCATATACGAATAGTCCGATCCATCGAGCCAGTAACCAACTTCGAGTCGTCAAACATCAAAGCACGAACACCTCTGACATGTCCAGTCAAAATGCGAAGCAGCTTTCCGGTTTCGATATCCCACACACGAACAGTGGTATCATACGAACCTGTGATAAGGACCGAGTGATCAAACTGTAAGCACATGACTCCATCTGTGTGTCCTTTAAACACTGTCAATTTATATCTGCCCCTCCGCCAGTTCTGCTCAACTTTCAGCCGCTCAGAATAAACGTCTTTCCAAGGTCGCGTGAGTCTTCCTTTAGTGACGTTTTGAGTGGTCAAACTTAACATGTCTGTGTTTGTCGTACGTAAACGCTTTTCAGCGTGTTCTGGTTCTTGTTCGTCACTTTCTGAATCAGTGATTGATCGTTTTCGGTCAGCGGTATCTGTAGAGACGTCGGGCTTGGTGGCACCTGCCTCCTCCGCTTCGGCAGTTATTGGTCGTGAAAGATATTCTATCCGCTTGTCAATTGCGTTTTTACATTCACGAAGTCTGCGCTTTTCCAGCAAGGGAAGACCCCATCCACACTTTGTGCATTTTCTGTCAATATGTTGCTCACACATCCTATGCCAAACAATATCATCATCTGCTAAGGCTCTCCATTTGCGAGAAACTTGGGCAGCTTTGCAAAGGGACGAAGCATCAAGATAGCACAGAATTTTGTAAGAAATCTCTGGAGGCAATGCTGAAACAAAGTCGATCCTGATGAGCTCGTGAAGCATTGCAGAGACATACGACAATTGCGGTGAGCAGCATTGCGATAAAAGACCTTTCAGCATCAAGTTACGCTCTTGAGCAGGAGCAGCTGAAAATATACTCCACACATGAGTTACTGCTTGTTGATCTTGATTCGACAGGGTATCTAATTGCTATAAATGATGTTAGCCCTTTTCTTCTGCTAGTTGAGTAAAAGTTGATTAGCAACAAACCCATACACTTTGTAATTCTTCCATATTAGTTTCATCAGCTTGTCGCTTGCATTTGAAATCTGGATGGTGTCGATAACAAAATGTCCGGGGTTCTTTGTGGCTTTCAGGATAGAGTCGTGCTGGGATGTGGCGGGCGAGAAATGGAGTCAAAACTGAGGCCGTCTGAACCGAGCTGAGATTGGCGTTGTCCTTTTCTGGAGAACAGGTCGTGTTATCTCTGATAGAAGTCATTTTTGTCTTCTCTATAATGAGAATAAAAAATGTTGAATTGAGGTTTGCTTTTGCAGTAAAAAGTCGTAAATCTGTAAAGAACGAGGAAGGAAAAGATGCAGATGTTTATGTGGGCGGTAAAGAGTACATCGTATTTTAAGGTTTAGGTTAGGGTAAAGAAAAGTAAGAGCACGACATAGTTGCGAAATGTTTGCTGCTGGCTTTGTTTTGAGCGCGCGCGGTTCGGGCAGTTGTCATTTACAGGACAGTTTATGGCAAAAGAAATAATTAATAATCAATCACTATAATAACAGTTTAATTACAATTTCAGCGTTTTACTAAATTTTCTGTATACTGAAGCTTGAAATAGCACAATAATGCCGTATCAATTTATCAGGGGCTGGAGTTTGGCCACGTGACTTTTCCGACATTCAATTAAATTTTTCGTGTTGGTTCATTTTGATATCAAAATTTGAGTCCAGAGAAAAACAGTTTGTGTTCTTACGCAACAAAGGAAAGGCTCGATTAGTAAGAACATACGGAGAGATATTTATCGAACAGGCCAAACATGTCAAATGAATCACGATGGCGTCAATGCACGATCATGAATTTCTTAACAAATCCCGGATTCAGCTATGACTGATGAGTGTTTGCCGTTTGGCAGAAGCACTGACCCATAAGATCTGACGCGATTTCTGCATATGTTTCTGTCACTGCCACGCTGAAAACCGCCGTTTTGTATTTGGCATTTCTTGCACTGCCATTGCATTGTCAGAGCCTCAGAGGCTTTGCTTGTGGCGCTGCGTAAATCGAGTACGTGCTGTAAAGAAGATACTGTTGTTTTCAAGGGTTTGGTAATTGTAAAACGCACTTTCGCCGTTACACACTATGTCGGAATCATTATGAGCGTGGTCTGAGCATCCGCAGATCCCGATGAGAATAATTGTGCATCAATTGCGATATTCATGGATCGTGGTGCTGAATTTCTGGAGAGATTGCTCGGATTTGACTAAAAAGGATACTGAGGTTCAGAATACTGGTCATCGCGATTGCAGCACGGTCAGAGCAACCATAAATTATGATTGAATTCTTCAATTATACGTAAAAAAGCATATCATCACTGACAACGACAGTTGAGCGCTCTGAGTTGGGTTTGCGTTTAGAACTTTGTCAAGTATCAGCAACCCACTCCTCTTTTATCGAAATGTTGCGAACACTTTACTTACACAGATTTACTTACTGATTTAATAAATGCACTTACTTCTTGGACGCCAGTAAGTTGATGCTATGATGTTCTGTGTATGTTGCCTGGTACCACTTTCTTACAGGGCAGGAGAGATGGGCATTGAATGTGACTCGTGACGATGCCAGCAAACTCAACCTGCTGGACTTTAAAGCAACAGCTCAATTACACTGGCGAGAATCGAAGAATCGAAGAAAGATTTAAGCATCTGATCCTCTATCAGTCTTGCAACAAGAGCGAGGCGTAACTTGTGACTAACCAATTGACGAATGCGTAAATGATCAGCTCACAGCTTGTGAGTTTGATTTAAAAAGTGGGTATTGAAGTTGTGACTAAGACACTTTTCAGGAGCAACAATTTTCCGGATAATTGGCGTGGCTGAATGCAGGAGTAAACTTTATTTTGCAAAGTGACGTAGTCTAGACTTGAAACATATGTCAAATTTCGTATCCGACGAATCTAAGTTGGCAGTCACAACTCTATAGCAGAAAATCTAAGAAAAATTTTTTAAGTTGACAGCAAAATCTAAAAACTAATTACAAGCTCAGGCAAACTGCTTATCGTAGTCAGTCAAGGTGAATCTGTACTTGACGTCATTGTCATGACATCTTCTCAAGGCTTCACCGCAGCCAGACTCGCCAACAGGAATTGTCTCGACCATTGGCTGGATCTTCTTCTCAGCAGCAAGATTGAGCATGTAAAGAATCTCCTTGCGAGACGCAATGTGTGAAAATCCAAACGTAGCACCGTTACCCATCATCTTGAAGGGATGAATCTGAAATCCATCTCCCTCAGGTAGACCGACGTTGATGAATCTGCCATTGACATCAAGAAGAGAAAGGTAGTCGTCAAGGTTGAAACCCTTGCTTGAGTTTGCGCAGTTGACAATGATGTCAAACGACAACGCATGCTTCTCAGCCCAATTAGGCTCCTTGGTGGCAATGTAGCCATCGGCGCCTAATTTGATGGCATCGGCCTTCTTTGCGTCAGACCGAGAAATGGCCCAGACTTCGGCACCAAGAGCCTTTCCAAACAAAATTCCAAAATGGCCGATTCCGCCGATACCAATGATACCAACCTTCTTGCCTGGGGCAGCACCGTTACGGTACAGAGGAGAGAAAGCAGTAGCACCTGCGCAAAGCATAGGAGCAACCAGCTTGGTGTCAAGAGAGTCAGGGATGGGGAAAACAAAGTACTCGTGAACACGAACGTGTGACGAGTAACCACCTTGAGAAATGAACCCGCCTGGGAACTCAGATCCGTAAGTATCACGCTGGTGAGCACAGTAGATCTCGTTGTCAGCCTTGCACTGCTTGCACTGAAGGCAGGCAAAAGCCTGAGCACCAACACCAACACGTTGTCCTACTTTTAATCCAGTCTTGCATGCATCGCCAACCTTGACGACGTGTCCAACAATCTCGTGTCCAACAACGAGAGGATATGGGCATGCACCCCAGCCTCCAGTGACTGTGTGTACGTCTGATCCGCAAACACCACAGGCACAGACCTTGATATCGATGTCGGTATCCTCAAACGGGCGAGGCTTATACTAAATAATCGTCAACAACTATGATCTCGTCACATCTATAAGTGATCAATTGTATACCTCGTGGCGCTTAGGAGCAGTCCATGTCTCGGCAGATTCAACGGCAAATCCTTCGAATGTTTCTGGGTACATATTTGTATATTAGCTGAGTTGAAAAAAGTGTCAGTGGAAAAGAAAAAAAATTTAAGAAATTGAAGCTGCTCTCGATGGTTTATAATGAAGTGCGCTCCGAGCGAGCGTAGGGTAACTCACAACTAAGCTGCGTTTCAGGAAGTGTAGTTTAACCCTAACATTTCCGAGGGGCAAGGGAAAACGTGCCTTTGTTACCCTGTTTTAATTTATTCTTTAAATCAATTCTATTTACGACGACACCAATTGTAATAAGTACTGAATCTAATATCTTGTCCAAGATTTATTGACCTCTGTAATGTGTGGACAGCGGAATCGACGCGACCGGAATTGAGAAGCGCGACTGCCGATCCCGGCTAGTGAATTAATGTAAAGTCTATTTCTACGCGGCTACGCAGGAAAGTCTACCAGCGTTTATAAAATTAAATTTGAACAAAATTTGAATTTTGATCTAAAGTTGGTGAACACTACTGTTCCTAGGTCATCCTCTGATTGTGTTGCCGTAGAAATGGATTGAAATTCAAACCAAAATCCACAGGACTGCTAGATCCGTCAACGTGAACATGGGCGGTTTGTATTCAGACCGCACAATCCATAGACTAGGGAGTTTTGGCATCCCGTACCCCAACAAGTTCTTGTTCATCGTTACTGTTATCAACATGTCCCCCGCAACCGGCTCGTAACAATCAATCAATTGCACAAGTAAAATCAATGGTCGGGATTGCCGCTACTTGAAGCCCAACAAGCGCATAGCAGATAAGAACAATGATTTCCCAGCTCCAGTTACCGTATCCGTACACGGTCACTAATGTACCGGCAATGAGGCAAACCGTGTAAGGAATTATATCCGGTAGACTCATTCGTGGTTCTCGAATGCCATTGTTGCGAATCGTCGCCGCATTGAAATTCAAGATAATGGATCAGAAGTTAGCACATCGATTGTGGCACCAACAAACAACCCAGAGTTTAGATACCCCACTCTAGTGGCATCAAAATTGTACGGTAGAGTAGAGAATACCAGAAATTGAGTAAGATTCAGTTGCAAAAACCAAGCCGTCGCAAATAAAAAGACGAATGAGTGCAGATCGTGCATCAAACTTCGTTTGATTTCATGAAGGATAATCAGTGTACAAATATTCATCGTGATGCTTCAATGCAATAGCTGCTGTTGTGATTGCACCTTTCGTCGTTAGCCCGATCTGACCATCTGTTGCTTTTCCACGTTTTCTAAGGCGATATTTTCCATCTCAGTGTTTGGGCCATCTTCGCTTTGGCACTCTGTAGGTTGCGCATTTCTGTTCCATTTGGTCTTAGGCTGCAGAAAATTGCATAGATCAAGAGCAAGACATAAAATTCAACATTTATCCCTCAGAATGATCGCCAGTCCTATCTGTCATTCTTCACGCCAGCAATAGTAGGACCGACCATGAGTGAACCCATATAACTCCGCATGTGTGTACACCCATACGAAAACCTCGCTCATGCAGAAACAAGACGTTAGCAATCATCATTTTAGGCAAAATTTCGCCTGGGCCTACAGCTATACGTTGAAGTGCGCATGCATCTCTAAATGAGTAGTAAGGGTGTGCCTTAGCACACCAAATAGATGAACTAAGCTCAATCAATGCCGATAAAATACTCGTAGGTCGTCTGCCAAATCGGGTTGCGAGAGGAAGCCAGAGAAAGTTGGAAAATCCTAGAATAAGAATGTTAACGCTAATCAAATCAATGTTAATTTATTTCAATATCAACCGGTCACGCTTACAATTTGCAAAACGTCATCAAGACTACGATCCCATTCGGCCTTATATGTCGAAAGTTGAGGACTAAACGCCTGATTTTTATCAGTGGCCATTGCCTCAGTAGTAGACAATTCCATGGATGACTCTAGCTCAATGGATCGGATATGTAATTATGAAGTTGTGGAGCCAATACACAACCAGATTTGTCACAAATGAAGTGAACTCCTGTCATTATATGTTTCGATTCAGCAATAAGATCAAACAGATTACTTCGACTACATACAGTGGGTCATAATCTCATAATCTCTGTTCCTGAAATGAGCCTGGCGTGAAAAATATCGGTAAGCTCTTTGGATTCAAGCTGCCTTTCCAATATATCATTTTCAGCCATATTTCAACAGGTGGCTTTGGCGATGCTATAACTACAGAACAGAGAAGATGCACAGAAGAGGAAATATGCGAAGAAAGCAGCTCCTTATGACGCACAGAACGGAAGACGCAAAGTTCTAAATCTTTACAAACGATCGAATTTTTTTCCACGCACTTCTGTATACGCAGCATGTCAATAAACAAGTTCATCTTGATCCAAATTTGAAGTTTGAACAAGCAGCTGTCAATTCTTTGTGTATTTTGTTTCATTTTAATCGCTTCCTTTCGAAAACAGCTTTTGAAAACATTATCATTAGAATTTTCGATACCCAGAATACGCAACTGTGTCATATCGCGCTGAATCAGCGGTAGACTACATTTTGTATCAAGCAGCAGAGTCGCCGCAATATTGTCCACTTTAGCGAATGAGACATTGTAGAAACTGTAAAAGGAGAATTGTTTACGATTTGATATTTCAACTCTGCTGTTTATCTGTTTAAAAGGGCTTTGTTTCTGCTATCTAATCTGGTACTGTGTATGATCTACTACAACTTTATTAGTTACAATAAGATGAATGATATGCCATTGATCGTGATATACAATTGATTGTTTTGAAACTAATCGGGACTTCTAACGCATGGGCATATTTATTGTATATCTCCTCTATATTTATCTATTTATACTTCTGCAGACTGCTTAGTGTATGAAAGTCATTGTGAATTCTTTAATATGGAGACTAACGGCTGAAAAATGATATATCGACTGAGTTGAGTTTAGCATTTATATTGCGTTTGATTGTAGGTGTGCATGAAGGTTGCATTTCATCCTGACTAATAGATTACATCTTAATACCGCATAATTGGGTCCACGAATCACTAAAATCAAGCATAGTTACACTGAGTTAAATTCCGCCTTTGATTTTATTTAGTGGTCCATAGCCGTAATCAAATTTGCAAGCATAAAGCCAACTAGCATCTCGATGAGCATTAAGCAAGTACTTGTACTGCCATTTTAAGGTTTGCACGTTCAGGGCACGTTCAGGGCACGTTCAGGGTACGTTCAGGGTACGTTCAGGGCACGTTCAGGGTGTATATTATACCGTACCTATTCGTTAATTGTGAGCTGGCTTCGTTATAAGATACCAGCTTATTTGGGTTTTCGTGATGGAAATTCCGTGCATAGAAATGAAATAAGAAAACGTAGTCGTTTATATAGTAATATACACGTCTCAATATAGATTGTGTGTGGCGAAGTAGACACGGCGCTGATGTCATTTATTCCCGCGGCTTAAATACGCTCGATGACTCGTCAGCAATAGCCCAGTTTGTACTCCGCTTGGGGTTCTAGAGGCCGTTTTACTACGAAGAATCAAACAAGATGGTCTTTATATCAATAGATGGTTTGTCATGAAGACATGTAATGTAACTTGTACTGACTTTTTGATGAAGAGGTAACACCTGTTGTCGCAGCAGGTGGAAAGCTAAGTGCTACAATTAATGTTGTGTTGGAAGAAGAGACGTTTTTTAAGGATATACGAGTCATGTTTAGAGGCACTTCGTTTACAGCCATGCTTGTCAGTAACGGCAGTACTACTTATCAAGTAAGCGAGCATCACATCCACGTCGATCGCTACTTTACTTTGCTTCCCGATAATGCAGGTGGTACTACTCTCTCTGCCGGACGTCATACTTTCCCCGTTACGATCTGGCTCCCGGTTTACTCAGATTGCAAATGTCTTGCTCGAGTAGGAGAGTACCCCAAGTTTAGATTTGCTCGAAGCTGGAACTGCGTGCATAGTGCAGCAGAGACAGGCGACTTTGGCCGAGCGCTACTTCCTCCAAGTTTGTGGGCATCTGACAATCTTAAGGTTGGTTATCGTCTCGCGGTCTTAGCAGAGCGACCAGGACTGTTTACTCTTAATAAGTCTAAGATGATTGGTGTCAATGTTCTACCTGTTGCTGTGATTGACGAGCACGTGCCAAATATGGATCCGCTGTACATCGAAGAAAGAGCGGTTCATTCTGCCAAATGTGACAAACTACCAGAAACTTATTTTGTCAACGGTGCTCTTCCAAAAGCGACTGGCTTTCGAAAAGTGTTCTCACTTTCAAGTAAGCACAGTTATGTCAATGTGCCGATGAAGTTTGAATTGGTGCTCGGTAATAACGCTACGGTGCGTTTGAATCAGAAGATACCAATAAGTATCTGCACAACTATTGATGTTGATGATGTTTCGCGGATTGACGGCATTGTTGACGCAAGACTAGTTTCGTTACGACTGGTGATCCACTCCGTCACCAAAGGCGTGGCCCAACAGCTTGCTAACTCGAACACCGACCGACAAACAATTTACGATTTAAAAGGATTAAATGAGCCACTGGTTCCAGTATTGAAATCTGAATATCAGCAAGTACCGAAGTATCAAATGGAGGATCATTTGTTTGAGGACGCAGTCATACCAGGTAGCTTATCGCCAGATTTTAAAGTAATGAGTCTTGCACATTTTCATATTTTGAAAATTACAGTTGGAATGAAATTTAACGGTGGGTCAACAAAGTACACAGAGCTGTCGCATGCGCTGAATATTACGTCCGGTCTGGAATATGACGTAAACGAGAAGAGTTTATTACCACCTTCATATGATCCAGGGAACTACTGTCCAGCGAATGATAATAAATCGATTGATGACGAGAAATTAGATTTTTTTGAACGGTAATGTGCTCGGTAATGAAGTTCATATATCTAATCAAATTTGGTTTTCAAGAATGCGAAGTAATAATATGTTTTGTGTCATTTTATAGTCATAGCTAGCAACTTCGCGTGATGTAATTGAATTCTGGGCCCTTTGATGTGCGGCTCAATGTGTTTCAGACTGCTATACCTTTTTCAATTCGGCTCAGATGGCACTAACTACGATAATACGAATTTAAATAAGGCCATTACACTCTGAATTTTCTCACAATAACTCAAAGCCTTGTTGGTAGGTTTGCCAAGGCTCGAGTGGCGTTGCCTGCTATGGTTTCCTCAGCAAAATCATTGGAAGTGCTTCCACCAGCATTTACAGTCGACGATGAAGATTCTTGTTTGCGCGTTCAGCCATTTAAAACGAGTATTTTGAGCTTATTTGAGATGGCCAGACGTGAGGATCGGCCGCTGTACATAGCTGCGCCAATGGTACGATATTCGCGTTTACCGTTTCGACTTCTTGTTCAAAGACATTTTGCTGTTGATATAAGTTACACACCAATGATGATTGCACGCGAGTTCAAAAACTCAAAATTTGCGCGCACAGCAGAGTTTTCAACGTGTGAACTTGACGGACCTATAATTGCGCAATTCGGTGCCGCTGGGTCGGAAGACATTGTATCCGCACCTGAATACATAGAGAACTTTGTGAGCGGGGTCGGTATTAACTGTGGCTGTCCCATCAAGGATCAGAACCAAGATGGTATCGGGGCTGTTTTAATGCAGAAAATCGACGTGGTGGAGGACATGGTCAAGTCATTAAGACAACGTTACGGAGCAAAAGCAGTGCTGGAAGTGAAAATTAGAATTCATGCCGATTTAACAAAGACAGTCGAGTTTGTAAGACGATTAGAACAGGCTGGTACAAACGTGATTACAATACACGGACGGCTACATAAGCAGCGAAGTTCCACAAAACCAAATTTAGAGGCCATTCGACTGGTGCGTGAAGCACTATCGAAGAAAGTATACGTCGTTGCAAACGGCGACTGCTTTTCCTTGGAGGACGCTAGAAGGATTTTTGAGCTTACAGGGGTTGACGGTGTCATGTCAGCACGCGGTCTGCTTGAAAATCCAGCATTATTTGCTGGCTATGAATCTACACCGTGGAAGGCAGTTGAGCTGTTTTGGGCTTATGCTGAAAAATATGGCGGTGTTTCCAAGAATTTGTTGTATCGAAATGTGCAGTTTATGATTATCGAAATGACACAGAACTTATTAACGAAAGAAGAACGGCAAGAAATACGGACCATAAAAAGTTGGACTCAACTCACCTCATGGTTTGATGAAAGATTTGTACTAAAAAGATGGGGTGAAAAAGGATTTGCTACTTTGGAGTTTAGTGGATATCGGAAAAGTCTTTAATAGAGATGTATCAAACAACTAATAGTGATTTTTTTTGGTATTTGTGTGTAGAAATCATAGGTTATTAGAGTCGAGGTCATTTTAAGAGTCCCAATGCTCACCCAGAGGACGATCAATTTTTTGTCTAGCGGCCAAAAGTCCGAAATAGTGCTTTAGCGGTAGATCTTGTCTCTACTACTCTATTATTTACAGCCTAATTGGTATTAATACAGTAAATAATGTATTGAAAGTGGTTATTTTAGTTTATTTGACAGAGAGGATTTTGGAAATTTTAGATAATCCACGAGACAGGCGTGGATTCTAGTCAGTCAGCACAACTTATAGCAATTGAGGTGTCTTGCAGAATGCGCTCAATATTAAAATCTTTGTCAAGATTAGGACGGAATTCAGGGTATGAATTTTTCACATTGAAAGGCTTTGAAGTCAACTAATTGAAATTGAAAGCGCCAGAACGAGAAGTGCCGTTGCAATCAGATCAGGCTTAAGATTATTTGGTGTTCTTGGCTTGAAGGTAGAAAACTCCGAGATCAACTCAAATTTACTTTGGAATAAACAAAGCACAATAAGGAATGGTGTAACTTCTACATGTCGTGAATTCCAGTCGAGAAGCAGTGCCATTCAGGCTAATATGGTGGCCAGGCCCGTTGTTTCTCCACATCATCAAGTGCATTTTGACGACAGGAAAGTTTACATCCCATGGAATAACGGAGCTACGTCTGCCTATCATAATATATGGCTCCGAGACTCTTGCCAGTGCCCAGAATGCTTCCATCCTATAACGAAACAACGATTGCTCGATACATTCAAAATACCAGATTCTGTGAGTCCAGACATGGTCGAAGCAGAGGAAGCAGGTCTTAAAATAAAATGTGAGTGTAAGCGGGCGTGTGATATAGAAAGTGCTAATTGTATACAGGGGCTTATGACAGACACGAAAGTTTTTATCATTGGGATTGGCTGCATCTGCATTCTTACCAGCCAGTACTAGAGAAGCATTTAACTTTTCGAAAGGTGGTGTGGGGTAGAAACGATATTGAAGATGAACCACCTGTTGTTGACTACGCGGCTGTGATGGAGTCAGACGAAGGTGTGGCAGAGTGGACAAGCAAAATTGTAAGTCAGGTCGAGTATTACAGAGAATAGCGTTAATCCGATACTTTAGAAAACATTTGGATTCTGTTTTGTTGAAGGAGTGCCGGTTACCCCTGAAGACACTGAGCATCTGATCAATCGAATTTCATTTGCCAGACAGACTCATTACGGTGGGTTCTGGGACTTCACATCTGATTTAGAAAAGAGTGATACGGCATATACGGACTTAGCATTGGGACTGCATACTGATGGCACGTATTTCACTGATCCACCTGGTTTACAGCTTCTGCATCTCTTGCACCATAATGGAACTGGAGGCGAATCTGTACTTGCTGACGGATTCAAAGCAGCGCGGAATTTACGGGATGAATTTCCGGATCAGTACAAGACGCTTTCGAGAATACGCATTCCTGCACACAGTGCCGGAAACGAAGACGTTTGTATTCGACCGGCCAGCATTTCACGTCCGATTTTGAACCACGACGAGGTCACTGGCGAGCTGTTTCAAGTCCGCTGGAATAATGATGACCGCTCGACGATGGACCAGTGGGACGGAGGAGATCCCGACACTGATGTGCTTCAATTTTATGATGCAATCAAGAAATGGAATCAGATTTTGAGCAGACCGGAGATTGCATACTGGTTTAAGCTGAAACCGGGTCGTGCGCTAATCTTTGATAACTGGCGTGTCATGCACGGACGAAGTGCTTTTGATGGCGAAAGAAGACTGTGTGGCGCATACATCAATATGGACGACTTTGATTCTAGAATGAGACTTACCAATCTAGGCCGAGATGCTGTGTTGAAGTATTTATGAGCGTGACCGAGCAGGATTAACAAGTTATTGTAATTTCTTCACTTTATAACGGCAGCATGGACACAAATGTAGGCAACATGATTTATTTGGCTTTGTTTTTTTAGTTTTTTTTATTCTAGTAACACCATTTTGCCATTTGTTGGGCTTTGTATGGAGAGTATACTAGCTTCGCGGCCGGGCAGCTGAAGAAGCAGTCCGTGACGCAGATGTCGTATTGCTTGCGTTTTTCAGTACTGTCCGTTGACGCGCAGGCACACTGGATGTAGCCGACACGGTCTTAGCCGACACAGTCTTAACCGACGCCGTTCCAGGTTTCCGCAATCCCTTTGTTCCATATACTGATATTGTTAGCCAAACACCCTAATCAGACAAAACTATGCTAGCATACTCCGTTTCTGAAGTGTAGCCTCACGCGTACGCAAATGTTCTTCAGTTTCCTTCCGTTGCTGTGTTGCTGCGGCTTGTTGTTGAGCTTGAAGTTGTGCCTGTGCTAGTGCTTGCGCCTGCTTTTCAGCAAGCTCTGCCAATCGCTGCTGGTGTAGTTGCTCGTCCTATAGACGGAGGTCAGTATTGGCGTGCTCATACGTCTAAATATCTGTACTTTTGACGATCCCTCCCATTTAGGGTCAAAGATTACACGCTGGGTATGCTCTGTTTGTGATAATATCCGAATCCACAAGCTCATCAAACTGTCCACATTTTTCGTCGTCGCGACAACTTTCTAATCAAGCAGTTAGCATCAAAGTAACTCACAAACATAGTATGCCATACTTCCAAGTTAGATTCCGCTACAGAAATTGAGTCTAAAACAGCTGTGATTGTTTCGTTGACACTTCGAATCTGGTCTAACTCTTGTAAAAGTCGTTCCTCTCGTGCATTAGCTGACGATGTATGCTCTGAATGAGACTCATTTAGCGAGACTGCAAGCTTTTGTAATGAAGCAGACAAGTTATCTGTTTCTGTTGGCATATTGTATTCTGTTGCATGCCGAAAGTAAACAATAAATCGGGATGTTTACCTTGGGAGGTCTTGTGCGGCTTTCTCGCAGCAAACGGATAATAGTTTAAAATCCGTAACTTGGCTATGTTTGCGTGAGGTAGAGGTTTAGTATTAATTACTAATTCTAACCTGTAACATACTGTGACAACTTCTACAGCAAACAAAAACTGAGAAATAAGCTTGTGACGCGTGAATAACGCGTTTTTTGTTACCCTGTTCTGTTGCGTTTTCTGTGGGTTTTGAACTGGGCAATCCCCCCCTTTGCGATCACTTTAGTCCAATTTAGGCAAACAGCATGATAAATTGATTGACTAAACAACACAGCAAGAGGCATCAAAACAATGCCCGCGACACCGCCACGACCATCAGGTCTGGCTGAAGGAAAGCACACGGTAATGCTAACTCCGCCGACACCGCGACACGGCCCACGGTTTGATCAGGATTACTGCTCCGTACTGGAGGACCGCAAGTTCAAAGACAAAAATGCGGAAAGTGCACGAAATACACACAATCGAAAAGTGATTGGTCCCAGTGAGAGTGTGACTGGCAGTAGTCACAGTACTAAATTTCATTCTCGGACAAGAACTAAGTCTGGAGCAGCGCCAGTTGGTCCAATGCTGACTCCTAGACAGACACCGCACAAAAGAACAACACATCCGATTGATCAATATGATGGTCTTGAAGATGCAATGCAAGCAGACGAAGATTTAATACGAAAGCCGTCATTGTCGCACCAGCGAAAAGGTAAAGCCGTTGCTCGAATATTGTTTCCAGTGGAGTCAGTCGATACCGAGTTTGATGAGACCAAAAGCGCAAATTTTACAGTTTATAGAGACACAGATGCAGATGCAGATCAGGGTCCAGAGATAGAGGCAATAGAAGACGATCCATTCACCAATGCTTCAGCCAAGAAACGTACCCGAGAATTGTATGATAAAAAATTACCAGATCATTCGAAAAAGGGAATGACTTTTTTGTTGTAAGTCATTGATTTATATGCGAGTGGTCTTTCCGCTAAATATATTTCAGTCGAGGCAAAAAGGTGTTTAGGTCATTTGTGACTGAGTCCGAGTTTTCGGATGATGAATTTGCTATTGCGCCTATAAAACCTCGAGTTCTATTTCCAAGCGCCAAAGAAGAGGATATACCGCTAGAGTCTTCACAGTCGACCGCATCGGCAATGTTTGATGAAACAAACGCAGAGTCAATGCTGTCTCAAGACTCGAGTTTATGTTCGCAGGCGCAACCGACAGACAAACCAAGGAGCAATTTCACTATTTTTGAAGACGGAGAGAGTAAACAAATAAAGTCCCATACAATGAGCTACAGTGATGAAAATCTTGAAGAAGAAGAGACTGATATTGAGGATTATTATTCGACTTGAATGGATAAAGAAGGATAAAGTTTTATTTATTATGCATTGACTTATCTGGGATTTATGACAGGGCTGTATTTTGGAGATACATGTATGATAAAGAGCATTCCGGGCACAATTTGATGGTTATGATTGGAGTGTATATATACAAAGCCTTGGAACAGACAGATCAAACGAGCCTTCGAATCATAAATAATGTTACTGTAACTTCATTGGTGTTCCCTTCCTTTTATTTGCTGAAAAGATTCAAGACCGATGGAGCTTTTAATAGTTAGAGTAATGCTAGAGGAGGTGCATACAAAAAAACTACATACTAATCCAGAGGGTGGCACACGCAATGACTAGGCCAACCATTGTTCCTGTTGCTATCTTCTCTTCTTCTGCGATCTGTTCAGCTGATGGTGGTGGTGGTGCTCCTCCTCCAAACATGATTACTCTTTAAATGTCAATTTGGTATGTAGATTTCACAAAACGCTGACAAGCAACGATAAATGTAGTTTAGTTGCCTCTTAAAACATAAAATATTGGAGTGAAATTTAGTTTTTTAAAGATCAAAGCATAATACGGTTAGAGCTTTATAAGCAGAAACATTTGTAGTATGTATGCGGCGATGAAAGGTTAGATCTTCGACTTGTGGAGACAGCATATTGAACAGCAATTTGAAAGCTTTAAATTTACGAAATGTCAGACGAAGACGCATTGGAAAGAGCGGAGTTGGGTACTACTGATGCGATTGTAGCGGATGATGAAGATGAATTGTCAGAGTTGGACGAAGAGCAGTTTAAGGATATTGAAGTAGACAACATTGGTCTGCCAATTACAGAGGAAGTGTTTAAGATCCAAAGACACAAGCGTTCGACAAATGGTGTGGAGAAGGAGCCAAAAAAAAAACGGGAGCGAACGCGAACAGTCCGTCGATCTCGCGAAGAGGAAGGAGATGGTAATGGTGAAGGAAGACCACAAGAGAGGAGACGGAAATCGTCAGGGTCGCGCAGGACAGACGAGAAGCCAGAAGAAATCGATTTGGAGAAATTGACTCCAGAAGAAAGTGCGTTGATTATTCATTGAGTATGGAGGGAGTAAAGTGTTAATACTATCAGGACGACTGCGAGAGTTGCAGATGAGAATTGATGCGGTCTTGAAACCGCAAAAGAAACGAAAAAAAGCTGATGAGGATGATCTTGAGGCGATGCAAGATGAGATGATTGCCGGTTTACGAGAGCGAATGAGACAAGCAGCAATTCGGGATGCTGAAGCAATTAAAGAAGGAATGCCAGCAGCTCATAAATTACAAATGTTACCAGAAGTGAGAGAAGTTTTGCAGAAGTAAGTAGATAATAAGAATTTGGGCGGGAGTGTTGTTGACAAAAGAAATAGACAATCATTGTATAGTTCAATATTAGAGAACAACTTGTTGGAGTCAGTTCGCATATGGCTTGAACCATTACCAGATGCATCATTACCATCTTATAGTATCCAAAGGGATTTGTTTAAGGCATTAGAGGAGTTACCTATTAAGACTGATCATCTTAGAGAGAGTGGAATAGGTAAGATTGTGTTGTTTTATCAGAAAAGTAAACGACCACAAGTTGCGATTAAGCAGATAGCAGATAAACTTGTTGGTAAGTTCTAATTTGTATTATGCATGTCCAAAACCTCAGATACTAACAATAATAACTTAGGTAACTGGGGTAGACCGATTATGGGTCGAAAAAAAAGATAGAGCTGGAAATGATGAGATAAGCAATTACATAAAAGTCATGTACTAAATAGGAAATGTTAAAGAATGATTAAAATGCGAATAAGCAAATTAAAATAGAGAGTTAAAATTTGCCACAACGTACAAAAAAAGTATGTGATATTTAAAGTATGAAAAATAGAAGTTTTTTTCTTTTGCGTGCGCAACTCGGGCCACTTTTTTTGTTCTTTTTTTCTTAAATAGCGCGAAAATAATTTTCAAATTTTCAATCAATTTTTTTTCCATTTAAGACGGCGATGTGAATTGTGAGTTCAGTACAAAGGCATTGAATTATTAGTCATGAGAAGTGGGATTCGCGTTGTGTTTCTTTCCTTTTTTTTTGTTTATGTTCATTTTGTTGGACGCGATTTAATTAAGTTTGTTTGTTTTAGTCACGTTTAAATGGATGTGTTGTGGCTGTGCTAAATTAAGAGTGACGTCAGTTAACTTACTAATGCTACTCATCGCCACTCACGGGATCAAAACTTAATATAACTCTGTAGATTCTGAACATAATCTACTTTTCCAATTGTTTAGATCTATTTTTAAGTATTATATAACAATTTATTATTATGACAAGTAGTACCCTTAATTTATTTTATGTAATTAAAGAAAAAAGAATAAGTAATAACAAGAATGACTAAGTCGCATCCCACTACTTAAAAATACGGAGAACATGTGGCGCATGCATCACGCGCAAGGCTTCTTTTCTTGTACGATGGCGTGGCTTGCGTGGCTAAAGCCGCCTCCTTGAACGTAAACTCAATTCGGCTCCTGCTGTTATTCCTCCCAATCCGGCTCGCCTTTATTAGAACCGGTTGGTCCCCCTCCTCCCTTTTGTTCTTTCTCTTCCATACAAAATCTTTCTCACCTATTTAATTCTCTTTTTACTAATTCAAATGGCACATTTAATGTCGGCTCCAACGCCGCCGTCAGTGCTCTCAACTGCAATGCCTACTCCGACTATACCAATTGCAGATTACCAGACAGATCAATCCCCTGTCGCCACTAAGTCGGCCGGTCCATCCGCTCATCACAAGCTTACGTCTTCTCTTCCACTCTCTCCACCTCCTTCACCGTTCTCTTCTTTATATTCTCGTGCTGCCGATCCACCACTGTTTTCACATACTACAGCTCATGATGCTTCAGATCTTCGCGTCTCAATGTTTAGACCTTTGGTTGATGTTGTACATAACGCGTCCGCAAATATGACTGAAGTATCAAAAGACACCCGCGTGAAAGATGAAGAATATTTTCAATCGACTGTTTATGAGCAGTACTCAAAATCTCCAAAAAGATGGTTACAAATTCAGCGAGAATTGTTGAAGCTATACAAACCGCACTTTGCTGCCACTGTCATTTCTCTCACAACTCCAGCTTCCAAGCCTGCTGTGCTCGCTCCTAGATCAACAAAGGTTCAGAAACAGCGTGTACAGTCTGGTGATGCAATTTCATCTCCTTCTATGTCAAACAGGAACTCAGTACCATCTTCTCCCAGATCGTCTTCACGTGGATCCTCAGCTGTCTCTTCCAGGCCACTGAACTCAATTATAAAGCCTTCGTCCACTTCGCCCGAATCTTCTCCACGAACATCTGCCGTACATGACATTGATGTTGACGAGATACCCGACTTTTGCCCTCCAATGTCTTCTCTTGACAATACTCGTGGAATGCGTACTGACTGGAAGGGCAATCAGATGGATCTTTCAAATGACCCTGATCGACACTTGCTACATCCGTTTGAAGTTCAATTGGCCTCTGTTTTGCGTCTGCCTTGTGCAATGTATCTTGACTCAAAGAAGAGAATTTTTGCTGAACGGGTTTTCAGAGCTCGTAAAGGTCTACAGTTCCGGAGAACAGACAGCCAGAAGGCCTGTCGTATTGATGTTAACAAAGCAACGCGTTTGTTTGTTGCGTTTGAGAAGGTTGGTTGGTTTGAAGACAAATGGCTTGAGCCATACTTGTGATCATTATTCTTTTCTTCTTTTCGGAGTTTTACTTATTCATTTTTTTCATCATTGCATTCGGGGTCTTTTTATTCGGTTATGGTACATTACAAAATTTGGGTTTTTTTTATTTTGTGACAAACATTGGGATATACGTAATAAAGTCGGTCGGCCGGCCAGAGGTGGCAATCCTCTGAGTATTGTATTTCTATTCTCTTCATTTCTATTTCAGTACAAAGGTTTTTTTGCATTAATGGTTTTTATTCATTCGGTACATGATAGTTTCTTTTTTCATTTGGGTTGGAACCTTGGCGGAAGTGCATTCTTTGGGGTTTATATATATATACTTATTTATTCATTTAATCATTTTTTTTATTATTTTGACACAGTTCATTACAAATTAAAGTAAACAATCTGAGTTGATATTTGTTGACGTGTTTCTAATGATCGACAATCAAATAATTTAAGCTCTGTTCGTGCAGTGCGGCGTTCGTTCGACAACAAGCTGCCGATGAGCTAACCAAGTCAAATTGAGCTCATCACCATCAGTAATACTAATTTATAAACATAAACAACGAATAACTAAAGTTAAATGTATCTGTACAGTTTTCTACAAAAACGAAAGGAAATAACTAATTCTAATTTGCTTTGCTGCTGAGTACCAATTACTTCTCCCTCGCGTTGGCTTAGGCGCAGATCTTCCTGCCAAGAGTGGGCGCAACCTGGAAAATAGGGGCGCAGAGTTGCGCATCGCACCGATGCAACTTTCTCTTTTCAGTTGTTCAAGCTGGCACTTTTTACAATCGGATTGAAATTACATTCAAAGTGGAATCCAATGATCACGAACAAAAGATTTCTCCACTGATGATTAGCGTGGTTTGTATACCGAATATAAGATCAGCACCACTTTGACAAGTTAACGAGCAGTGCAATGCTTGGACAATTCAAAACTTTCCCAATTAGTAACGAGTCGTTTGATACACTCGACCGATATCAGGAAATCCAAAGTGGAGTGTAATTTTGTTCAAAATATTACGACTTTTGTGCCGCAAGTAGCTCACAAATTACGGCTTTAAACACATTTGCTGTAAATAGAAAAATGGTCCGGAATCACGTGCGGCTCGGCGATAAGCACACTTGGAAATCAGGCGAGAGTAGTCGTTATATATTTGTAATGAGGATAACATAGTTTAAGCGGCCAATATAGAGGTGATTATGATTATACCAATTGTTACCATTTAGCCCGGTGTAAAAACTGTCTTTTCTTAGACTTCTAGGTGGCGCTGTCTCCTGATTAATTTTGCTTGCAGTGCTGAGTACATTGAATGTCTTGATACCGGGAACTGATTTACTGGATCTATCATCGTCTTGCTAACTCAACACAGCTATTTTAATCTGTTTGTATTTTCGTAATTATACAATAGAACTATTTAATTTAAACCATAATCCAGTTATAATTTGTGATTACATAATTTGATCGTAATCCATTCATTGGATCTTGTGTAGCGTCAACGGGAGATGGTTGCCTAATTCGCGATAGTTTTCCAGTCAATGCTTTATACCTACCTAAACTACATCTCTTCCACGTTCAGGCGCCTCACGACTGTCATGTACATTATTTAGAACACTACTCCCTCCACATTATTTTGTTGTTCACTTCATTTTCCACGCACCACGATGTCGTCACTTACCACAACTCAGCTTATTCAACTTGGGCTTGGAGTAGTGTCGTTGCTTTGGTTGGCAATTACTTTTTACAAACGAAAATATTTTACCTCTGCTATAACAGCTGTGCCTGTTGAGGAAAAGCCACACATTGCTCTCCCACCAGATCCGACTCCGTTAAATAATCTCACTCTGGAAAAGCTTGAGACTTACGATGATCGTCCATGGCGACCTTTCCGCTGGCCGTATCATCAGACCATGAGCATTTTTAAGTTGGATATCAATCATTGGCTAGACATGGACAAATGGTACAAGTAAGCTTACGACTTCCTTATAACTTCAGGCTTGTCTGACAATGTTAAATAGGCGGTATATTACTGAGCGTATGGATATTATTCGACGAACCGGTACAGAATACTGTGACACCCTTCCAGAAGGTGAAGACGCTGCGCGTGAGCTTTTGGATACAGTTGTCAATCAACTTACTAAGCGGTACCCAAAGCTGTTTGTCAAGACTGACATTGGCATTGACAATCTTGTTACTGGTGAGAGCATGGATTTAAGAGAACCTTTGAAGGAGCCGGCATTGCATTATGTTGCCCGGTAAGTTCCGAATCACAATGTAATTGCTATCGACAATGCTAACTACTGTTAGTCTTGCAAAAGAGGATTTCTATCTTGTCAAGAAGCGTGATGATGGCCGCCACTACTTGGTCGCTGCTGTGGTTCCTGCCCCTGGCGGATTTTTCGGAGTTCAAGACAAGATTGGCCAGCATCTTGATGTCATCCATACTGAAGTACCTTACTACGAAGAGAAGCTTAAAGTCTCAATGGAGCGTTGGTTTGCACGAATGAAGCCGGACGACCCAGTAGAGCGTGCTAGTTGGTTTATCTGTTGGGATCATGAACTTTTGTGCAACGGAATCTACGCCCTTGGGCCTGGCGAAACTGTCTCCGAAGATATCGACTTTTCAAAATACAATGTGCGTGTATGCCGGCAAACTCTCCGTAGACTGCCGAAGTCTGACGCTATTATTTTTTCAAATCATCCTATCTTCTACTCCATCGACGAGATGAAAGATGAACCACTTGTTCCAATGCTGTTAAAGAAGGTTGTGTTAGAAGGCCCGGAGAAGATTCTTAAGTACAAAGGATTTGAAAAATTTGACCAGCATTTCATTCCTTACTTGGATAAGTTAATTCAGCGACAGTACGATCTTGGAATAGTGGAGAAAGATACCCCGCTGCGAACACGACCTTCCTATCCATTTGCTGACTGGTACGATATCAACGAAAAGCATACTGGTAATGGGTATACAAATCCGTATTTTAAAAAATTGAAGCAGAAAATGCAAGAGAATTAATTTCTGCTTATAGACTACATCGGCCTAGTATTTTCTTCTTGGGCTCTTAAATAGATATTGATAATGTACTATTCAAATTGAACAAGCAAAACCTGCTCTTCTCCATTGAACCTGGTTGGATAGAATCCAACAAAATCACTGGTCTAGACACACCTTAACATCGTTTCATCTTTCTCGTATTCTACGCGTTAAGTCTAATTGTGAGCAAAACAAAATCAGTAGAGCAATTTCTATTAAGAAAAACCAGTTCAAAACCAAAAGTAGACAGGCGCAATTCTTGAATTGTTGTTCATAGTCAGAGTAACTTATAAGAACAAAATAGACGGTGGTAATTCATAGTAGTCGAGACAATGTTTCAGTTAGAAGAGTGAAAGTTCCAATTGTGCTTTCGAGACTCGAGATTCGAAATTATGAGAAATTTTTTAAGCACAAATAGAGTTTTTGAGCAAAACAGCATGCAGTATCACAAACAACTGCAATTTCTTGTACATCTTTATTCTATCTACTGACAAACAGCGTCAAAAGAGCTTTCCATTTTTGCCAAAACCCGGAGACGCATGTCACCTAAATTAAAAAGCTTTGTCGCTTTGTCCAAAATAAAGAACACATAACTTCAAAAACTAAAACGACCATACTCATTCTCTTCAATAATATGGTGCTCACGCATCAGCAGGGTAGCTATAATGACAATTGGTCTATGATTTCTAATGAAATTACTGGATAACTTAAGTTGAATTTCAGACCAAAACAGTCACGCAACACCATAAACTTTGAAATCCCTAACAATTTTGTTGATGTACCTGAGTACGGTGGGCAACCGAGGCTTTGTGTGATTCTTCTTGGCTGTGTGATGTGTCGAAGTACAGTGACAAGGGCCAAATTGTCAAGCGACTCAGTATTCAAGCTGATGTCGTAACTTAAATATCAACACTACAGCGGTAAAAGTTAACGAATTTAAATGTTAAATGTATCAAAATGATTGTAGAAATCTCGTAAATATGAAAAGCCAAAAATAAATTTATTGGCTAAATACTTCAGGAGTTAATCGAGGTCAAAGACAAAACTTTATCTAAACCTCCAAAACTCTATTGATTATGATGCTTGCATTGGGGAGGTCACACAGGTTTGGTCTCAAACCGTACACACTAATGTACCCGGGAATCAGAGGATATACATAGAACAGTGACATACAGAAAACAAATTTATAGATCGTCAACACAATGCTACGCTAATGTATATTAAACACATATATATATATAAAAGACGGATGCATACTATATTATCGTCTACACAATGCTGCACCAACGTGAAGCTTCAGCGTAACAGGAAAACCCAACGAATATCTAGTATCCCAGGCTCACTAGTGTGAGCCTTCCATCTGCCCAGTAAAAATTGGACATAAAAACATTTTCGAACTTTAAATTAAGAATAACATCGGACTGCCCTCTGCAACCCTAAACCCCCATCCTCCATACAAAAATCTCATACTTCTCACACATGAGAGAGAGTTGAGATACGAAATATTAATGGATGAATTGAATGATTTACTAGAGCTAAACTACGTGCTAGAATATTCTGGAAGAATCTATTATGATTTTGTCAGGGTTTTTTTATATAATTTGTCACTGTACAAAGGAGATATATTAACACAATAAAAACTACAACATAAATCGACTTACCTGTACAAAGAT